>NC_081562.1:134625373-134683860 GCF_022355385.1 Mustela nigripes
TTAATAGCAGGCTCCCTGCTGAGCAGAGAGCCCAATGTGGGACTCGATCCCAGGACCCTGAGATCATGACCTGAGCCGAAGGCAGCGGCTTAACCCACTGAGCCACCCAGGCGCCCCTATTTTGTACCTTCTTTACGAAATCTTTTTTCTCTATCCTGACATCATGAAGATGCTTTCCTGGGTTTTATTCTAAAAATTTAGTAGTGATGGTCTTCCCATATAAATCTTCACCAGGGATTTATGTTTGCATTAGTTTTAGATAGAGATCTAAGATTATCTCTTTCTGTGGTTAAGTTGTCTTAATACCACTTATTGCCTAGTAAATTTTTATCCTCCATTGATTTTTAGCATCACTTCTATCCTTTACCAACCTCCTCTAGATTTGTGCATTTGTTTTTAGACTCTATTTGTGCATTTGTTTCTAGACTAATTCTCCTGGTCTATTCTGTGCCATTCCCACAGTGTTTTCAATGCTATAGCTCCAGAACCAAATCTTGATATCTGATAATGTCTATTCCTCAAACTCCTTTTTCTTTTTTTCCTTCTTCTTCAAACATTTCTTGGCTTTCATTTGCTCTTGTTTCTTCATATGTATTTTTGGATCAGGTCATAAAATCTATAAAAGTCCTATTTGAATTTTGATTAGAATCACATTATTTATTTGAGAGAGAGAGAGAGATTGAGCACAAGGCAGGAGGAGAGGCCAGGGGAGAAGCTGACTCTCCACTGAGCAGGGAGCCCAGGATCATGATCTGAGATCATGGCAGAGCTTAACCAACTGAGCCATCTAGGTGCCCCTGGAGTAACATTAAATCTATAAGTTTATTTAAAAATAATTATCCATAATATTAAAACTTCCCATCCATGAACATAGTTTATCTTTTCATTTCTGAGGTCTACTTTAAGGTCTTTTGATCAAGTTTTGTAATTTTTTCTTCCAAAGTCTTGATATAGTTCATTAAATTTATTCCTGGTTATACTAGAATTTTTGTCATGACTGTAAATGATTTCTTATTTTAAATTTGCAGTTTCCTCATTATTTCTTTGTATTAATCTGATAGTCTGCAATTTTGCATAATGCTCTCCTTATTAAGAATGTTTTACTACCTAGACAATCATATAATCTGCAAATGATAAAAATTTTGCTTTTTCCTTCCCGTTTTGCTTTGTTTTGTTTTGTTTTTTTGAGATGGAGAGAGTGAGTGTGAGCTGGGGTTGGGAAGGGCAAAGGGAGAGGGAGAGAATTTTAAGCAGGCTCCCTGGAGCCTGATGTGGGGCTTGATCTCATGACCTGAACCCGAAATCAAGATTTGGAGGCTAAACCTACTGAGCCACACTTTTTCCTTTCTGATAAACATTTGTTTTATTAGCTAACACATCCAGTTCTGTATTGAATATAAGTGGTGACAAAGGATCATTTTACTGCTAATGTCAGACATTTGCTGTAGAGCTTTCTTAGATATCCTTTATTAAGTCAATGCAGTTCTTTTCTAGTTTGAGTTTGCTAAGTGTGTGCATATGGATGCTTGCTTTAATCATGAACAGAAATTTGATTTTATTAAATATGTATACATCTACTGAGATGATCGTATGATAAATTGCATTAATAGCTTTTCTGATTTTATTTTATTTTTTATTTTTATTTATTTATTTTTAAAGATTTTATTTATTTATTTGACAGAGAGAAATCACAAGTAGGCAGAGAGGCAGGCAGAGAGAGAGAGAGGAGGAAGCAGGCTCCCTGCTGAGCAGAGAGACGGATTCGGGACTCCATCCCAGGACCCTGAAATCATGACCTGAGCCGAAGGCAGCAGCTTAACCACTGAGCCACCCAGCTTTTCTGATTTTAAATCATCTTGGTCACTGATGTGATTCTTTTTTGATTATAATTTTTTAATGTGCATTTTATTTTCAAAACGTGAAATTGGCCAATAATTTTTGTCTCATATTGTCCTTGCCTGGTTTTGATGTCAAGGTCTGGCCAATCTCATTAAAGTTCGGGAGCTTTTCTTTCCTTTCTTTCTTTTCCTTTGCTATCCTTGTCTCTGTGACAGTTTATATAAAATAGTTCTGGTAGTGGGTTTCTTTTTTTCCCTGGTGGATTTTTAATTACTGCTTCAATTTTTTAAAATGGTTTAGCTCTGTTCAGGTTCTTATTTCTATGTAAGTTATTTTTGTTAAACTTTTCTGTGATGTTGTCTATGCTGTTTTCAAATTTATTGAAATAAAGCTTTCTTATGGTGTTTTCTTATGATTTTAGAGTCTCTATTCTCTCTCTAGGTATGCCTTCTTTTTTTTTTAATCAATGTTTTATAGCTTATATTTTTTATCAAATAGTTATGTATATGCATAAATTTAAATTGTAAATTTTTTCCCCTGGGCCTATATTGAAAAATGTTAGACTCTTACCCATTCTTCTCTAGATAGTGCTTTACTCTTCAGCTACTTCTAAGTAGTTCAGCTGCTTCATCTGACACATATCTTTATTAATCTAAATAAACTGATTAAAATGCTCTTTTTCAGTTTTTCACTTTTATTATCTTTGGAAAATGAATTTTTAGATCTATACACCCACCCACATCTGTTTCCTGCACACCCATTCTCTCATTTAACATACCTTTACATCACCATTTGAGGTAAAAATAAATCTCAAGGTTTATATTGTTGTGCCATGTAAATATTATTCAAAGGTGAGTTACTTAGTGCACCAAGATTTCATCTTTCATGTACATCTTTCTTCCCTTGAATTAAACTTGCCTCAATTTTTCTTTGATCAGTTTTTGTTCTAATCATTAATTTATATCATATATATTTTTTTATTTCTATTTTTTTTTATTTTATTTTTTCTGGCAAAACTGAAAATCATCTCTGAACAATCTGACCACATCAGGTAGTCTATTAGTTTGATTTTCTGCTTGGTGGCCTAATTCCTGGGTCCTGCTCTAGCCTGGATACTCATCTCTCCAGCTTGTTGTCCTAGAACTCCCTCCTCTCCTGGGAATTTCCTTGGTCTCTGCTGTGTTTGAGCCTTTGTTTCCTGGGACCCAAGGCATTCCTTTGATTGGTTCACTCTGTTTTGGTGAAGACTTCTGTCCTGAAAAACATCACATGATAATATAATTTTGAGATCTTGAATGTTGAAAATAACTTTATTTGCTTTGGCATTTTAATTAATAGCTTGACTATTTATAGAATTCCAGGTCAAAACCATTTTTTCTCTAGAATTTTGATGACATTAAGCCATTTTCTTATCGTTTCCAGTGTTAGGAAATCTAATGACACCCTATTTCATAATTGTTGTTAGAGTTATTTTAGATTTCAGCAGAATTATAGAATCTTTTCTTTTTTACTGGTGTTCTAAAGTTTCTTGATTTTTGTGTTTTGATATAGATATTTTCCAATTTTGTGGATTTGTCAATCCAGATATTTATATCTTCCGCTAAAAAGAATATTCCCTATATTGGTTCTTTGACAATTCCCTATTCTATTTTCTTGAAGCTCATTACTTAGGTATTTGTCTTCCCAAATTTCTTAAATTTTATTAATCATTTTCAATCTCTTTGTTTTTTGGTCCATTTCCTGGTGATTCCCACCCCCCAACCTAATTCCCTAAGTAAATCTTGTTCACTTTCTCCTTTAATTTTCAATCATATTTTTAATTACCAAGGGTTCTTACTTGTTATTTGGTTGTCTGAATATTATTTATCACTTAAAAAATTCTTTATCACTTTTTTCCTTGCGAAGAAATTGTCTTTCCTTATTGGCTATTATTTTCATATATCCTTATTTTTTCTACTTACTTTATGTGATTTTATTATCTGATAGTTTCTATATTCTTCTGGTTTATATAGTTATACTTTTAAAAGCTTAAGTTGAATACTTATTTATTTTCCATTTTTTCTTTTGAAAAATACATACTTAATGTGATTAATTTCTTTGTAAGTACTGCTTAACTGTAGTCCTTAAGTTTTATGTATAGCATTTTTACTGGAATTGAGTACTAAAACCTGTACATTTCTGTTACTACTTTTTCTTAGATAGAAGTGTATATTTTAAAAATTTCCAGGCACAAGGAGGGCAGACACTGAGTTGGATCATATTATTTTTGTTACTCATTTCTAATTATATTCTGGGAATGTGGCCTGCTTAATGCAGGTTTTCTGGTGCTTGTTGAGAACTGCTTTTTGGCCTATGACCTGGTATATTAATGTAAATATTCCATAGTTTCTTCAAAAAAATGTGGGTTCTCTAATTTGGGGGAGAAGGGTTCCACAGGTAATAACTTGTGAATACTGCTCAAATGTTTAATGTCCTTATTAACTTTTGGTCAATTTGATCAAATAATTGCTGTGAGGGTGTTCAGCCATCTATGGTTATTGTGAATTTGTTGATTTCTTCTTATAATTCTATCAGGATTTTCTATATTATTAAGCTATGCTATTGGCTATGCATTAGTTTACAACATTTATTTTGGTATTTCTGGTAAATGGTTCATTTTATGGTTAGTAGCAACTGTTGTTATTGTCAAAAATGTTTTTCAGAACTTAAGCAGATTTTGGTTAGCATTTTCTAGGCATAATTTTTTATTTTTAAAATCTCAGTTTTGTTGTTTTTTTCAGCCTTTTGCTGTAGTCTCATACTTTTTATGTGACTCTTATAAACAGCATACAATTGAATATTTGATAGTTCTCTGAAAATTTCTGTTCTATAATTGCAAGTTTAATACATTCATGCTTATTGTTGTTAATGATATATTTGGGTTTCTTTTTCCCACTCAATTTTGTGTTTTTTAAAAAAATGTATTGTGCTTTTATCTTTCTTTCTTTTTTTTTTTTTTAAGATTATTTATTTATTTATTTGACAGAGAGATGACAAGCAGGCAGAGAGGCAGAGAGAGAGGAGGAAGCAGTCTCCCTGCTGAGCAGAGAGCCCGATGCGGGGCTTGACCCCAGGACCCTGGGATCATGACCTGAGCCGAAGGCAGCAGATTAACCCACTGAGCCACCCAGGCACCCCTCTTTCTTTCTTTCTTTTTCTTTTTCTTCTTCTTCTAAAACTTTTCTGTCTTCCAGCAGACTGATAATATTTGAACAATCCCTCCCCATGCCTAGCACCAATACAGATCTGAAAGTAACCTGTTCATATTTTTTAGTTATTACCCTTACATTGTTAACTTGAGAATTGGCTAAAAATTATTATAACTTAACAATAATGTTTCTCCACTCTCTTCTGGATGATAAAGGATCTTAGGAAGTTTCAAGTGAATTCTCCTATATTTCCCACCTTATATGTTAGGATTGTCTTGTTTTTGGGTTTTTACCTTATGCTTATACCCCTACATGTTTATTATTATTGTTTACACAATTATCTTGGATTTAGATTTTCTCCCACTTGCAATTTTTTCTTCTCACATTACTTCTTGCAACCTGATTCTCCTTTCTGGATCTTGCCTCCTTCCTGAAGTTTATCTGTTAGTAGTATCTCCTAAGGTGTTATATGCATAGGAAGTGCCCAATAAATGTTTATTAAATAAACTATTTTAATCAGATGAACACAGTTTAAACTACAGCAGGTGTCTAGTTTGCGTATTAGGGTTATCACTAGACCTTGCCTCATTTACCAGACAAACCGATAAGACACTTGAACATTGGGGATGGGAGCGCATTATGTGGTTTTAGTTAATACCATAAATCAAGAGTAGGGATAGAACCAAGGGCCAGAGCACTCTCCACTCTTCCTTGTATGTTTCTCTAGAATTCTCTCTCTAATACTAGTGCCACTGTGTTCCAGTTTAAACTTCTGGTCTCCAGTTCCTTCTTCCGCACACTTGCCCCATCTGGGAAAGCAACATGGGAAAGCAGGATCCTCCTACTGCAGAAGTACCTAAGGGATAAGTGTGTAGGGCCAGGGTCAGATGGCCAGGGATCTAATTCCCTCTCCAGCACTTATTAGGAAAGTTAACTGGACTCTCTTTGACTCAGTTACCTCATCTGTAAAATAGGGATGGTAAGCGTCTACAGCATCACTTTGTTCTTGAATGAGTTAATAACTCACTTGAATGAGTTAATAACACAATGGTGCCAGTACCTGTAAGCACCCAACAAATGCTGACTCTGGTTATTGCCTGAACCACTTCATAGCTCCTCTGCCTCTTTTCTGACTCTGGATGCTGGAATTGAATATGATTATTCAAATTTGGAGTTTCACTTAAGTTTGTGATGATAGAACATACAGACATAGGCAGACTATCAAGGGGTTTCATTTAAGATATGTATTCAGGTTTTTCTCTGTGCTTTAAACAAAGCTGTCCCAAGCATCATATCCTATATAAAGGTATATTCTCTTTTAAGATTAACTTTTATAGGAGAATTCTCATTTTAGGTTGATTGATTGATTTGATAAATTCATATTATTCAGGACCCACTAAGCAAATTGCTATAGACCCCAAACCATTCTTACTTATAATTTGAATTCATTGTCACAATGTGTTGAATCATATTTAACTTTTTTACTTGGTGAGTGGGGCATACACATTGTGGTCCGGGTTATACTGTACCTAACTACACGATTTCTTTGATCCTTTTAGTTTGTAAAGAATTCTTGAACCGATTCTATAATTCCTTGATAGCCAGAGGAGTCAACTTTTCCCTGGACACCATAGAAAAGGAATTGGTCAGCTTTTGCTTGGATGTCAAAGGAAAAGAAAACCGCTTGGTATGGTAAATTTTCCCTGTTCATTTTTCCCTTATGCTTGAAGAACTTGTTAATAGTTTCATTTCTCATCTTTGTCTTAATGTTCTCCTGTTCAAATGCTTGCTTCAAGCATGTTCATTGCAGATAGCAAGCAGAAATTGATCTTCCAGTGAAATGTAGTCCGATGTATTTTCATTTAGAATGTATCTGGATTAAAAAAAAAGAAGAAGAATGTATCTGGGTTCATTTTGTTTTCTGAATAGACAAGCAATTCCATGTTTTAAGTAAAGTTACACAGATTCCTAATGAGCATTTTCTGTCCTGGGTTAAGTGTGGGTAGACTCTCTATTTGTTACCAAGACTATTAGTCAAACCCGTCAAAACATTTTTATCAAGTCATTTCTACATAACTAATGAAGTATTTATAATAGTGTTATAATAGTGTTTCCTGGGTTTACACAGATGACTTTTCAATATAGTGTTTTGTGTTTTTTTTTTGAAGATTTTATTTATTTGACAGAGATCACAAGTAGGCAGAGAGGCAGGCAGAGAGAGAGGGAAGAGGAAGCAGACTCCCTGCTAAGCAGAGACCCCGATGCAGGGCTCGATCCCAGGACCCTGGGATCATGACCTGAGCCGAAAGCAGAGGCTTTAACCCACTGAGCCACCCAGGCGCCCCTCAATATAGTGTTTTAATTCACTACAGATAATTGCCGGCCAATTCATTCTGCCTAAAATTTCGATGTTCAGTTTGTCAGTTAAATCTGCATTGTAGACTGTTCACTGACACACTGTAAAAGTCTCAACATTCATTTGTGCCACGAAGTTTCCTATTTTTAAGTGTAAATTGCCTCAGCTAGGCAGCTGGAAAGACAGCATAGCATGATGGAGAAGGACACGGACTCTAGAGCCAAAATACTAGATTTTTAAATTCCATCTCTTCTGCTTACCAACTGGTGACCTTCGGTTGACTTGGGTGTAAAATGGGGCTAATTACAGTACTTACTTCACAGGACTGTTGTGAGAGTTCAGTAAGTTAAGACCTTTAAAGTCCCGAGAGCAGTGCCTGGCACAGAGAAAACACTTAGCAAGTGTTGGCTCTTAAAAGTCTTTGAGCATCTTGTGAAGTGTAGGGCGCTTCTAATTAACATGATCACGGGGATGGAACAATTTGTTTCCTGGTGTCTTAGTCAGCAGGAGTTAAAATTTAATAGCTGGGCCATGAAAATTAGGTTAACCTCTTTCTCACTTTTCCAAACTATACTAACTACGTTTTTTCATCACCCAGGACACTAAATTCCCTTTGTACTCCTTCAGTGCTATTATCTAGGTGCAACGAAGGACGCAGCCACGAAGATCCTCAGTGAGGTCGCTCGCCCGATGAGTGTGCACATGCCCGTGGCAAAGATTTGCGAGAAGCTCAAGAAGATGGACAGCCAGATCTGTGAATTGAAATATGGTATAATGGAGACAGATGTAATTTTCCAATATGTCCAGAGCATTGTCAATTCTCTAAACTGAGGTCCCTGTTTCTAAAATGTTGGTGTGAGAAGGGAAGAAAATCTCCACTCACCAGGAGGTTCCGGGGCTGCTGACTGGTGCCTCATACCATCTGAGCTCCTCTGGGGGAAGAGAAATGAATACTGACACAATCAGCATTTGGTAAATCTGCCAACCCAGATAGCCACATTTAAACTGTTAAATCACCAAGGCAATGTCGACAATGTATGTCAAGGAAAAAATCCAAATGTAAAGGGAGCAGCTATTCATGGTGATTTAGGTCTTGGTGACCTATTAAGACAAAAGTTGCATCTATTCAAAGGCGATGCTGGGACTTTGAAGTTTTAAAGATGGACTATACCTTTCCCCCCTAGATTTGTCTACCATCCTGCCAGTTTTAAAATTTAGAAAATAGGTTATTCACATCAAGTCAGGTTTTGCTTGATGAAGTAAGTTTACCGAGGGTGCCTAAAATAAACAGTGAGGAAAGTGAGGAGCTGTCCTATTTAAAACATTATCCTTGGCCTTATGAATTTCACCTATATAGTACAGATGATTTGCATCTGGGCCAGTCTTTTGGGTAGACTGAAGAGGTGGGTGGAAAGCCTGGGGCATCCCTCCCTTAGCCTGTCCTTAATACCTGAGATTTTACCAGGAAAGACTCATTTCTTTTGCTTAAGTCATTGTTTTATGTTACAGACACACTGTAGCATTATAAACTACTTAAGTAATTAGCACCCAACTCTGAATTATTTTAGTCTTATTTTCCAACATAGCTGTGTAATATGCCTATGCACCATAGTAACAAAGCTGGCTTTAAATAGGTTTAAAGTCAGAAGATACCAAAGACAAATCTATTTCTTAATTTGCCAAGGGCAGGCCCTAATCTCCAAGGTAGTGATTATGGGGAAAGCATCTGTTTTTATTGGCTTCCAAGCAGTGAAGAAGAGGCAGGAATCATTGAGTTTATATAAACAATATTCATAAAAGGAACAAGCCTGTCTTGATTCTTTTATTTGACAGATGTATTTGGAATAACATCTGCTATATACAAGGGATCCTACTTGGATCCTTGAATAATAGAAAAATTATTCAGATATTATTGAAAAGAAATGTGGAGTTACTAATGTTTTGGCAATGCTGGCCACTAGAGGCCCTTGGGGAGCCATGAACCAGTTTTAATTTTGGGATCAACGTTTTCCTTACAGTTTTTGGGTTACAGAGTTTTTCCTGTTTTAAAATTAAAGCCAGATTCCAAGTTCTCTAGAAAAAACTCAAAGACACTACTGAAACTTGCAAAAAAGTGGCTTTTTTTTTCCTTTAAGCATATATCTTGAATAGACCAATAGTTCTAATTTCTCCTTCCCTGCTTATGGTTGGCAGTAAAGTTGAGATCGAACAGGGTCTTCGACTGGTGGGATATTAATAATTTGAGCTATCAAAGCATTTATGTTTAAAGGTATTTTGCTAAGTCAGCCATGAAATTAACAAACAAAGTAAGTGTAGAGATGGATTATGTTTTCAATTAAGAAGGTGTCATTTGGTTTTTGACCTGAAAGTACGTTTTTGCTACATCTATTTTTTTTTAAAGGATGGAAATCACCATAAAAATTAAAGGGTCCCCAGAGCACAGGGTGTAGCTGACTGTCCAAATAACAAAAAGGGTTTAAAATATAACTTTTATTTTTTCCAGATTTATTAAGATATAATTGACATAAAACATTGTGTAAGTTTAAGGTGTATGACATGTTGGCTTGATACACTTATCTATTGCAATATTACCACCATTGTGTTGGTTAACACCTCCATCATGTTTTATAATTACCATATCGTTTCTGTGATGAGAACATTTAAGATCTACTCTCATAGGAATATTCAAGTATATTATACAGTATTAACCATAACTACCACAGCATACATTAAATTCCCAGAACTTGTTTTGTAACTGGAAGTTTGTACCCTTTTGCCAACATCTTCTTAACTTCTCTATCCACCAGCCCCTGATAACACCATCCTATGCTCTGTTTCTATTAGTTTGGCTTTTTTAGATTCCATGTATAAGTGATATCATACAGTATTTACCTTTCTCTGACTTATTTCACTTGGTCCATTCTTTTTGTTGCAAGTGGCAAGATTTCCTTTCTCATAGCTTAATAACATTCCATTGTGTGTGTATACATGTGTGTCACACACACGTGTGCACACACACAAACATCACATCTTTGTCCATTCATCTGTTGCTAGATACTTAGGTTGTTTTCATATCTTGCCTATTGTGAATAATGCTGCAGTGGACATGGAAATGCAGGTATCTCTTTGATATCCTATTTTCATTTCCTTTCAATATATACCCAGAAGTGGGACTGCTAGATCATTTGGTAGTTCTACTTTTAATTTTTAAAAGAGCTTCGATACTCTTTTCCATAGTGGCTGTAATAACTTACACTGCCAGCAAGAGTGATTTTTTTCTAAATTGTTTCCAACGCTTGTTATCTCTTAAGTTTTTGATGACAGCCATTCTAAGAAATGTGAGGTGATACTTCATTGTAAGGCTGTTTTGCATTTCCCTTATGATTAGTGAGGCTGAGTACCTTATCAAGGTTGGCCATTTGTATGTCTTCTTTGTGAGGATATCTATTCAGTTCCTCTCCCTATTTTTTTTAGTCAGATTGTTTGAGATATTTTTGCTCTTGGGTTGTATGAGTTCTTTATATATTTTGGATATCAACCTCCTATTAGATATATAAGTTTCAAATACTTTCTCACATCCCATAACTTGCCATTTATTTTGTTGATGGCTTCTGTGTTGTGAAGAAACTTTTTAGTTTGATATAGCTCCATTTATTTGTTTTTGGTTTTGTTGTGCTTTGGTGTCATATCCAAAAAATCATTACCAGGACCAATGTCAAGGAGCCTTTCCCTTTGTCTTCTTCTTGAATTTTTATGATTTCAGGTTTTATGTTTAACTTTTAATCCATTTCAAGTTAATTTTCCTAAGCAATATAAGATAGGGGTCCAGTTTTATTTTTTCTGCATGTGATTATCCAGTTTTCCAAACACCACTTATTGAAGAGACTGTTTTTTCCCCATTGTATATTCTGTGTACCTTTGTCATATTAGTTGACCTTATATGCAAGGGTTAAGTTCTGGGCTTTTGATTCTACCCCATTAGTATATGTGTCTGTTTTTATGTCAGTACCACACTGTTTTATTATAGCTTTGTAGTACAGTTTGAAATCAGGAAGTGCAATGCTTCCAGCTTTGTTCTTTCTGAGGATTGCTTTGGCTATTCAGGTCTTTCTTTCTTTTTTTTTTTTTTAAGATTTTATTTCTTTATTTGACAGACAGAGATCACAAGTAGGCAGAGAGGCAGGCAGAGAGAGAGGGGGAAGTAGGTTCCCCGCTGAGCAGAGAGCCCGATTTGGGGCTCAATCCCAGGACCCTGGGATCATGATCTGAGCTGAAGGCAGAGGCTTTAACCCACTGAGCCACCCAGGCGCCCCTCTATTCAGGGTCTTTAGTGGTTCCATACAAATTGGGGTTATTTTTTCTTTCTTTCTTTCTTTTTTTTTTTTTTGGTGAAAATGCCATTTGAGTTTTGATGGGGATTGCATTAAAGCTGTAGATGGCTTCAGGTAGGGTGGGTGTTTTAGCAGTATTAATCTTCCAGTCCACGAACACAGGATGCTTTTCCATTTGTGATCTCTTCAGTTTATTTCATCAAAGTGTGGTGGTTTTCAGTATATAGATCGTTCACTTCCTTGGTTACATTTATTCCTAAAAGTATAAAATCCAACTTTTAGATTTGAGCACACGTACTGGAAGTTTTTAAAAAGTCACTTGATGACCATGCTATGGTTGTTAAGAGACTTTTTTTTTTTTAAGGATTTTATTTATTTATTTGACAGAGATTACAAGTAGGCAGAGAAGCAGGGAGAGAGAGAGGAGGAAGCGGGCTCCCCATGGAGCAGAGAGCTTGATGTGGGGCTTGATCCTAGGACTCCAGGATCATGACCTGAGCTGAAGGCAGAGGCTTTAAACCACTGAGCAACCCCAGCGCCTGTTAAGAGACTTTTAAATGCTGTGTTCTATCATTCAGGGGAAAAAAGGAAAGGGCTCCTCGAGAGAAATCAAGCTGCAAAAGTCCTGGGCTGCTACTCATTATTAAATAAGCAAACTTCAATGTTGTATCCATGTTCAAACACACAACTGGTCCTGCCGGTGGGGGAATGAAAAGAATTTCCCCTTTCTGACAGGGAAATTACAATCATGAGTATGTTATAGATGAACTTTGTTTGTTTTTCCTGTTTCTGGGGTCAAGGATGGAGAAGTAGCTGCGTTCTCTACATTGTCTGCAGATAGTAAATGGAAACAGTAATCTTTCTAGAGGAGTTGGATGTTAATAACAAGTGTTATTGGCGAGAAGGTTAGGAGCCAGATTGGCTGGCACCAAAGCGCTAGCATTAGAGGAGTGGATATATCCCAAAGGACTACCAATGAATGCTGTGATGATTTTGTAATCCCAGTAGGGACAGAGGATCAGGTGAGTTCAGGCAGAGATCCCACACAATTAAGGACCAATGAGAATGCTCTTAATTTCATTCATGTGTTTGGTGTCTTTACATTTGTTATTTAAAAACTCCATAGGGCCTCGTAATAGGTATGCCCATCTGTTTTAATGCAGACATGTGTTCTTACAGAACTCGAACCATTACTTTCTAGTTAATTACAATCTCAGGCTTTCAGCTGGCCACCTCAAGGCCATCCCAAGGCACTGCCATTTATCAATACTCTTCTCTGTATCTTAGGAGCAGCAATTAAGATGCAGTGCAGTCATTTTAGTCATTACGGTCTTGAGAAGCCATGGAGTGGTCACAAAATCCTGTAAAGCTACCCAGGCTCCTGTTTTGAAGCAAGTATAATTCCATGGAAAGCAAATTGAATAGAACACTAATGACCCCAATAGCTTTGTACATAACACATTTTTCTTAGGTATGTCTTGGTTTCCATAGAAATTGCAACTGTTCCCCACTTTGGAACACAAGGTAGTTGGCACCAAGATAAGAAACACCACTGGCCTTTCTAAGTGTTTCACAGGTTTTTTGTTTTTGTTCTTTGTTTTTTTTTTTAAATGGTGCCTTCCCTTTTCGTTGTTTAGAAAAGAAATTGGACCTGGCATCAGTGGACCTGTCAAAGATGAGAGTAGCAGAGCTGAAACAGATATTGCACAACTGGGGAGAGGAGTGCAGAGCCTGTGCGGAGAAAACCGACTACGTGAATCTCATCACTGAATTGGCACCCAAGTATGCAGCAGCAGACCCCAAAACAGAGCTCTGACCCTCCAATGCTGGTGCGCCATTAATGAAAGACACAGTGACTCTCCAGGGAAATGACTTGTTGGTTAAGAGTAACTGGGAGTTGCATTGTATGTGGTCTTATTATTTTTGCTTTAAGAAAAAAAACAACCAAGAATTGATTACTTGGATTTACAATGAAAACTGCTGATTATTAGTGGTGTCTTACATTTGCAGTGTACCCAAACCTAACAGTGCCTTTCTCATTATTTTTGTAAGGATCACATATATTGTCTTTATCCATGTCCTTAAAATTGAGAAATGTGAAGTACTGAGAAATTGACGGAGTAAGTCGATTCAAAGACGGAAGACAGTGCTCAGAGGCCCCTCTCTGTGCACTAATTTTTAATTAAATATATTGGTTTAGGAAAAAAGAGACAATGTTTTGTCTACGTGACTCCCACCTTCAATCCAAAACAATAACATGGCATAATCAAAGGTTTTAAAAAGTAAACTTTGTACTTTCAACTGCAAATCACTCTATGTTCTGGCTCTTTTTGGCGTCTGATATGGGAGGGCAGGAGGCACTATTTGAAATTAGGATTTTCCCAAAGAAGGAATACCTATTTAAAACCTATTTATACCTACTTAAAACAGATCAAGAATCCACTTAAGGAGACCCTGTGTTTTAGCAAATTGTATCAGCACTCACACTGTTGACTGAACTAAGCTCAAGGTGTTCTGTATTCCTTGCTACCACACATTAGACAAGCGTTTTTTGAAGATTAAAACATGGTAAGAGCACCTGCAGGCAAGAAAAAGCTCTACGGTTCTTAATGCTATTTTATCTGCCTTAAATTGTAGAATCGTTCTTGGCTCCATTTTCTGGCCACATCAGGGTGAGAACCCCCACCCCCACAAGTGGCTGCCTCTGGTGAGGAGGCAGAGGTGGGAAAGGCTTGCAGAGCAGCTCAAGGGGACTTTCTAGGGGGATAGGAATGCCTTGTACCTTGATTGGGGTGGTGGTTACAGGGTTGGATAGGATTGTGAAACTCATCAGCAGTACAGTTAAGATCCAGTAATTTTTTAAATATACATTTTATTTAAAATACTGCTATAGAAAAATTATTTGGAAATTAACTGAACTTCATTGATTCAAAACATCTTGTTCATGTAGAGAGTTACATTTGCTGATTGGGAGTCCTTTTGGGGAGTGGAGGAGAAAATTTCCAGATTGAATGTATACACTGAAAGTACAATTTTCCCATTTAAACACTATGGAGGTAAATTAATTTTTAGTTAGGCAGTTGAGATGTTACTGAACTTATCAGAGAATTGGTGGTTAGTAACATAAAAATGAGAATAAAAAAGCTTTGGCATAATAAATGACCGAAAGGGTTATTGTTTCTGGATTTGAGAAGCTTGATCATTGTGTGTAAAGCACTCTAGTTTATTACAAATTATATCTTTAGAAGTCTATATTTAGTTTAATTGTTTTTATTATTTTTTTATAACCTTTGTGTTTGTTTTCTTTTAGTGCATTTTGAACCTGTTGAGGAACTTAACATTTGAACATAGTATGTTTGATGTCTGACCTCAAAATCAGGTCATATTTTCTCAGTGTTGTTGTTGTTTTTCCTCAGGATAGAAATCTAGGTCATAAGAGCACTGCCCAGCAGTTCATTCAAATCCATGATGTTTGGTTTGGATTTTCATAGAGCTTTCACTCTGTTACTGCCACTGAAACTTTTTAAAAAATAATTTTTATTAACATACAATGTATTATTTGCCCCGGGGTACAGGTCTGAGAATCATCAGGCTTACACACTTCATAGCACTCACCATAGCACATACCCTTCCCCATGTCCATAACCCAACCATCTTCTCCTTCCCCCTCTTACCCCCGAGCAACCCTCAGTTTGTTTCGTGAGATTAAGAGTCTCTTGTGGTTTGTGTCCCTCCCGATCCCATCTTGTTTCATTTTTTCCTTCGCCACTGAAACTTTTTAAACCATACCCACAGGTCACCCATGAATCTTGTTAAAGTTTGGCTTTTGATTCAGGAGGCCTGGGTGGGGCCTGAGACTGCTTTTCTAGCAAGCCCCTGAGTGAGGCCCGTGCGGCTCTTGCAGGTTCCACACCTGGAGTGGCAAGGGAGGGCCTTGGAGTCCTGGATCCCGCAGTTGATTTATTTTCTCCAATTGTCCGTCTCAGGTTTTTGATAGAGCTGAATGTAACCGTAACAAAAACAATAAAAACAAACAACAATAAACACAGACGAGTTGCTTCTGTCATGTAAAAGAAGTCCAGAGAGAGCCAGTCCAGAATAAATACAACAGCTCCACAAAGTTATTAGGAACTGAGTTCTCATCTTTTTGCTTTATTTACATCAGGGACTTGCTCCATTCTTATCTCATGGTCCAAGTTGACTCTGGAGCTCCTTATTGCAGAAGGAACAAGGCATGGAAAACAGAGCCCACTGCTTTAGGGCAGCCTTTCCCCTTTCTCTTCTACTTACCCTTCCCCCACACTCTGCTTACAGATTATCGATCAGAACTTAATCCCATGCCAAACCTAGCTGCAAGGGAGTTTGGGAAAGAACATCTTTTTGTTGAGTTCATTGCTGCCGATAAAACCGGGATTATTTATATATGTTTTTTACTGGGGAAGAATGGAGAAATAGTTTGTGGCCACAAGTCATATCTGCCACACAATGAATCTTATTCCCATGAATCTTAGTTATAATTCCTGGTTATTTTACCCTAAATAACTCTTCTTCCTCCTTATTATTTGCTTCTTTTGTAAATGTAGGCAATTATGTCTTTCTTTTTTTTTTGGTTTGACAAGAAGTAACTACTGTTTTCCTATTTTCTTTTCTTTTAAGATTTTGTTTGACAGAGGGGGGCGGGGAACAGAGCAGGGGGAGTGGGAGAGGGAGAAGCAGGCTCTCTTCTGAGCAGGGAGTCCCATACGGGGCTCAATCCCGGGACCTTGGGATCATGACCTGAGCCAAAGGCAGATGCTTAACAACTGAGCCACCCACATGCCCCTTATTTAATTTTCATTTTAAATGCCTCCTCTCTCATTGTGTGTGTGTGTGCACGCACGAACATATGTAATTTTTGTTGTATTTTTACCCAAAATCCATACGCACACAAAATTTACAATTCAGGCATTCTGACAGACATGAGAGAACTCTGGGCCAAACACCTTCATTTAAACAGCAGCAGCTGGGGAAGACATTATTCCCGATCTATTTTATATTTCAAAAAGTCAAAGCGTAGAGGGTATGGATTGCATGGAGCACTGGGTGTGGTGAAAAAATAATGAATACTACTTTTCTGAAAATAAATTAATTAATAAAAAAAAAAGTCAAAGCGATGCTTTAATCTGGTGCCCAAATACATATAATACATATGGGAGACCAGATATAACATACTAGTCTTGAGTATGGCTATTTGTCATCCACATTCCACTAAAAAGTGTTACATTTGGAACAAATGAGCTTGGCATATAGGACAAGAAAATATTTGAATCCTTAAATAACAAACAGAGCATTTTGTGATCCCAGAGACTCCACCTGTGGGCTTGAGCTCTTAATAAGTGTTTTTTCTAAGCAGATAGCTGAGTTCCTACCTTCCAGACTCATCCAGAAGTAATGATTGCCAAGTGCCTATTCTTTCACTGTGTGTTTGAAATAGAATGATTCCACCAAATATAAAGTGGAAAGGGGGAATGAGCAGTATATATTAAGGTTTTTGTTTGTTTGGGGGTTTCTTTTCACTGATAAAAATTTTCAGAATTTGGGATTGTGCAGGTATACCTGGTGCCGAGATTCTAAAACTCACACAGATTTAAATGAAAATGATAATGTGTGAGACTGATAAATTAAAACTTTAAATGTGAGAATTCATAGAGGTAAGGTTGTTAGTCGTCACTGAAGTGGATACATTTTAGGGTAGTATTTTTTAAAGTTTCTCAGGTGATTTCTTTGTGTGTGAGGCTGTCATAGTTTACATATAATCCTGGCAGTTCCTTCCCAGCTGTGGTAGTTTCCTTGGTGTGGAAAGCTCACCTTGTGGGCTCTTCCAAAGTCTGGTGGCTGACCTTGCAAGCTAACATACATGGTCTGGCAAACTGTGCATTTTCTGGGAATGTGTAGCTGCTTATTAAAATACTGTGGACTAGTTGCTTATACTGTGTGAGAGATGACTTAAAATGCATTTAGAAGAAAATGACAAAAGAACACCTAAAGATACATAACACAGGTCCACAATCCACTACCAAAACTCCTGGAGGTAGGTATTCTTGGAATTCACAATGTTTCAGATTTTGGAAAGACAGTATGGTGCATACACTAAATATTTCATAATCACCTAAGGGCTTGGGGCAGCACCTTCTAACACTCTCTCTTAAGTCCAGGTCAGGTTTGGTCATCAGAAGAAGCTGGATCAGGTTTTGCTTATCAGATGAATTACAAAAAAATAACCTTTTATTTTCACAGCACTTTGCATTTCTGAATCTTGGATGAGAGACTGTGGTACTGTAATTCTGTGGCGACTCCAATCTAGGCATTATCAATCATTAATTAAGACTCTGGGTCTTCTTTGATAAAACCTCTAGCTCCCATAGACTAGTCTCTCATAGACAGAACTTGTTCTCCTAGAAAGGAGTTGAGAAGCACCTGAGAGTCTCAGAAAATTAGGACTCCGGGCCCCTCACTTCTTTCTTTTGGCCACACGCCTTTCCGAAGCATGGCACAGGGTCTGCATTAGATACCCATCGAGGAAATTTGCTCACCGTGTTGTCTTCCTTCTAAACAGGTGGGTCAGCTGTGGTTTCTCCTCCTCAGGTCATGAGAGCCAAGAAGCCGAAAGGAGGAGCTGCTCTTCTTTCGGCAGCCCCCGCCCTCAAGCCTTCTCTCTCATCAGACTGAAGGTCTGTTCAGACTTCAGAAACAACTGTCTGTTGTTCTCTCTGGTGGCAGTGTTTACAAACGGCTGCAGAAGACGTTGTTTACAGGGCTCTTGCCTTTTTTCCTTTTGAATTTTTTAAAACCTATTTTGGAAAGAACAGATCAAATGTTGGAGCCTTAGTGACGGAGCAGCTATAAATACATTCCAAGGGATCTTGGGCTGTGCAGTTTCTAGCAGGCAGCAAACTTGCTCACCTGCTGGGTACTATCTAAAAATGACTATCCCAGGAATTCAGGTGCCCCCCTCATTTCTGAGTCTTCCATTGCTAGTCAAATATTTACTTCTCACATACTTCTATTCTTCCTCAATCCTAAATTAATAATTCCTTGTTTCTTTCCTAAAAAAGTCTGGAGTTTTCTCCTTTCCAGATTATATTTATATGTGTATATATATACATTTGTATGTGTATATGTGTGTGTGTGTGTGTGTGTATGTATATGTGTGTGTGTATATATATATAAACTTTCCCCAAAAAGTTCAGTGTCATAGCTCCTTGACCTCGGGAAGAATGTTTTCAAGAGTCTGACCTAAACTTTACCAATGATCTTTGGAGTCTTCTTTGCTTTCTCTAGTAGTTTATTGGTGGTTCCTAAAAACTTCATTCTACTGGAAAATCTTATTACTGCAATAGCATCTTGACTATACAATGATAGAAGTAGAAATAAGAAGAGGGAAAGAACATTAGATTGAAATTTAAATCCTGTGTTTGCCTATGGCTAGTTGTGCTGAGAAAATTAATTCACCTTTTCTGGCCCTCACTTTTTTGTCTTAGGTCGTAGTTAATAACGTCTACCTAATTGGACTATTTCATTAAATGGAAGAATAGAAGTAAAATACCTAACAGAGTGCCCAGCTCAGGGTGGACACCTCAATAGATAAAAATTGAAGCTGAATGGCATTTTCTTCTCAAGAGTTCATTTACTGTCACCGTGTTCTACATGAAGGTATGATGATCACTGGCCCATTTTACTGATGAGGAAGTAAGACAAAGGAAACATTTAGTGACTTGCCCACTGAGGTCAGGAAATGAATTTAGGTCACTTGATTTCTGGAAGTAAATTTTAGGCTGAGAAATTCAGGGGTGAGTTTTATGATTTGGAGACTATGACTTTAAAATGATCTTTAGGAAGTAGGCACATTCACATGACATAGTTTGGGGTTTTAAAGACATTGCAATAAATAGTCAAATAGCAGTAACCTGAAGTGATTAGAACTTGGTAAATCATGACCATAATGTGTTCTAGAAGGTCACCTGTGCTCGGTAATGGGCTTTTTTATGTGGGGTGACTCGATATTTCTGGAGCATCCTGTAATTCTACACATCTCCATAATGCTATTGCTTCATGTGAAATGCAGAATTTAGGTCAACTGTCTTGTCCAATGACAAAAAGCATGATGAGTATGTTCCTGCATCTTTTTATTGCAACCTCATATACCAGTTGTCTGGAAATGCTTGAGACATGTACTCATCAGCATGTCTCTGGAATGCCTTTAAAACTCTTGAAACTCCACAGTCTCAGACGAAGCACTTTTGAATTGTGCTTTATTTGTACTAGTTTGACTATTGTAATTTTCCTGTCTTCCCTTTTCTATCAGACAAAAAACACAATATACTATAATCTGATACTTTATTGTTCTGTTTTGAAAAGTTCCTTCTCACTTGTATCAATTGTTAGAAAATATAAGGTTGATTTTCTTTTTCTGTCTTCATAGTAGTATCAATTATTTTCATCTAACCTATGCTTATCATAAAACACTCTAATTCATGTAACTCTCTTCTGGGGGTGGGGGAAATAGGTAATATAGTGCTTGGGGAAATCAATGAATATCTATGAATGTGCTTTGGTTAAAAACCTACTTGTGCCTTAATTTTAAACCTAGACCTTCATGAGTAAATACATATTTAAAAAGACAAAGGACACTTAAATGCTTTTATTAATCATTGCAGTTAACTCAAATGGATTCCTCCCCCTCCCCCCGGGGGGCTGTAAAAATGATGATGAATTGAAAATTTAATATTTTTAAAGTGACTATTATGTGTGGTTTATGTGGAAGGGTGATTGTGGCCGTGGCTTTTTATAAACTATTAACTCCTAACATCTTGAGTCCTTTTTTTTTTTTTTAACAATTGATAATTTATTAAAAAGATTGATTAAGCATCTGCAATGGTGACTTCAGCCTCAACTCCTGGCACAATACTGATGGAAGTAATCTACTTAGGAATCTCACAAGAACAGTGTCAGTTGATGAGATGCTTTTGGAGCCTCATCCAAAAATGATCCCAAGTCTTAGAACCTTCACCTCAAGGAGTTTTTCTTGTAGTGATTTTCAGAGTCTTGGTAGGCATCCGAACTGGTCCTTTCACTTTGAGATTCTTTTCCTTTGTGCCTCTGATCAAGTCAACATGTACCTTCTTTAAAGATTTTACACTGCAGCTGGTGAGAATATTTCTAGTTCTGTGAAACACTGCCTCTGGTCCCACGATGTCTCCCCAGTGTCTTTAAAAGCCATGGTTGTGGCAAGGCTTCCTGACCGACTTGTTCCTGGGTGAGAGCAAACAGTGATGAGTCAGGATCAGCACTCTGTACAGAACCTCTGTAGCTGTGACTGCATCTTCCTCAAAGAGGCAGATCTTGAGTCTTTGGTGACCACATCACTTCTTAGGAAATGGAAGAAAGCAGGAAGGACTCCTAGGATACCCTTTCTTTTAGCTTCACTGTCCCCACTGAACAAAATCTAAAGCCTCACAAAAATAACTACACACAAACTTATTTTCTGTTTCTGCACAGAAATTGTACCTTGTATATCTAGCAATTCCTCAGTGTTTTGGGGGTCAGCTTTGCAAGAGAATTGTCCAAGTCTTCAAATGTTTGTTCGAGGCCAACCTCTGCTTCTACTGTACTTAAGGTCCCCCCGGGATGTTGCCAGGGTGGTGGTGCTGTAGATACCTCTGATCCAGCCTCATCTTGCTTTGGGAAGTTTACATTCTTTCATGGATGCCCCTTCCACTTCCCTATTCTCATTACAGAATAATGATGTGTGCCCAGAAACTCTGTCACCCCAATGAGTACATCAAGGGAGAAGGGTTCTTTAGCAACAAACACAGAGGACAAAATGGTTTCCTCTGATTCTGTTTTTGCTGATTATCAATGTGCCTGAATAATTTCACATGTGCAGGCATTCTGGAAAATGCTGATAGCTATAGGATAAGGGTAGAAATTGCAATGTCATTCCTAAGTAGACTGACAAAGAGGCCTCCTAAATCAAAATAAAATAGAGTTCTAAAAGCAAGTAGACTAATAGAAAAAAAGATGAAGAGACCCTTGAAAATTTGCCAGTTGCACTACTAGACAGTGGGCATGTGAGAAATTTAGGCCCGGCTGAAGAATCTTATTGATTTTACCATTGACACTAACCTTGCCTTAAACTTATCATTACTTTTGGATATTTGTGTGACCCAAGTCTGAGGATTTTTTCCCCCCTCTGTGACATGCAGCAGTTCACATGCTGACTTTAACCATATGATTTGGTAGTAAAACTATAAATTGAAAATAAATGTTTTAGAGGATATTAGGTAGCAACTTAAATATCTTCTGATGGGGAATTGGTTACGGGGCACCTGGGTGGCTCAGTGGGTTAAAGCCTCTGCCTTTGGCTCAGGTCATGATCTCAGGGTCCTGGGATCAAGCCCCACATTGGGCTCTCTGCTCAGCGGGGAGCCTGCTTCCCCTACTCTCTCTGCCTGCCTCTCTGCCTACTTGTGATCCATCTCGCTCTCTGTTTTAAAAAAAAATGATGGACTAGCAATGTAAGTCAATTCTATGCAGTAATTAAAAAGATTGAGGTAGATTTAGCTTACTGATCTGTAAAGATTTCTAAGTTATATTTTTAAGTGAAAAAAGCAAGTTGTATTTGTACAGTATGATCCTATTTTTTTTTAAAGATTTTATTTATTTATTTGACAGATAGAGACCACAAGCAGGCAGAGAGGCAGGCAGAGAGAGAGGAGGAAGCAGGCTCCCTGCCAAGCAGAGAGCCCGATGTGGGGCTTGATCCCAAGATCCTGGGATCATGACCTGCGCTGAAAGCAGAGGCTTTAACCCACTGAGCCACCCAGGTGCCCCAGTATGATCCTATTTTTAAAAACAGCAACAAAGCCCCTATCTATGTATAAATATTAAAAACTGTCTCAGATAATGGCTTTTTCTCCCTTCCCCCATCTCTCTGAGTCTGTCTCTCAGCATGCCTTGTTCTGTCTCTCTCTCTCTAGATGTGTATTATTTGTTTATTTTGCTAACCTAAAAGTTGGTATTGAGTTTTATCATATACTTTTTGGGGGAACTTTTACTTTGAAATAAATTTAAACCTACAGAAAATTTTCAATTTCAAGAGCAGAACTCAGAAGTCTTATATATCCTTCCCCAGATTCGCCAATTATTTATATTCAACTATATTTTTCATCTCTCTCTCTATACACATATTTTTTCTCAACCATTTGAAATTATGTTCCATTACCTCTAAATGCTTTAGTGTGCATTTCCTTAAAACAAGAACATTCCCTACATAGTCCCAGGAGGCCCATCAAAATCAGGAAATTGACATTCTACTACTCTTCTACTCTACAGATCCCTGCTCAAATTTCCCTGACTATCCCAGTGTTTATACTTCCAGAATCTCACACTGCACATAGTTAGCATGTCTCATCAGTTGTCTCCAATCTGGAACAAACTAGTCTTTATCTTTCATGACCTTGATGTTTTTGAAGTGTCTAAGTCAGTTACTTTGAAGAATGTCCCTCATTTGGATTTGTCTCATGTTTTGTCATAATTAGATTCAAGTGTATCTTGAGAAATAACCACATGCTCTTCTCAGTGTATATTATCTTCTCAGTGTATATTCTCAGTGTATATACACTGAGAAGATATATGATGTTGATTTAACCTCTTACTGGTGAGACTGACTTTTTTCATTTGGTTAAAATGCTGTCTGTCAGGTTTCTCCACAGTACTGTTAATTAATGAGTACTTTGTGATGGGATATTAATAAGTATTGATAAATATTCATTGAGATGTTAATAAGTTTTTTGTGGGGAGATACTTCAAAACTATATTAGTACCTGATTCCTTATTAAAACTTTACCCATTATTTGTGGCATCCACAGAAGCTATTCCTGACCCAGTTACTGTTAACAAGGTGGATAAGTAATTACATAATGTTACCATTTCTTCTACACATGTTTGCTGGCATAAGGTAGAGTTTCCTCTTCCTATTTATTTATATCGGTCTGGATCCACGGACTCCTGTTTTATTGAATGAGTTATAATCCATTACTAGCATTATTTACTACGATGCTCAAGCTGGCACAGATTTAGCCCGTGAGGGCCTTTTCAAGGTCCTGTGACTTTTGACAGTTACCATGATTCTTAGAGAACTTCCTTTTTTCTGCCGTAAGAGATTCAGGCTGATCTGATACTTTCCCTGCCCTAGCCCTGGAGTCAGCTATGTCTACAAGGAGCCTTTAGATCCTTTTAGTTGAGAATATTATCTAGAAATTGAGGTTTAAGCATTAAAGGTGCTCAGTGCTACCAGAGTGGCATCAATTCTGGCTGGGTCCTCTCAGTGGGTAGTTATATGCTGTCTACATTGGTAGCCATAGCTCTCTATAGTTTAGATGGCCTGTGTTCAAGCCAATGCCCCTGATTACAATCCAATATCACATGAGTCTTGCCTTCTCCATGTTTGCACCTCCCTTCTTCAACAGTGAGAAGACTGGCTTCCATTATCTTTAATGTATGTGATTAATTCATTTGCATGTGACCAATCTCCCATTTATGCTGTCTTCTTATCTCAAGTTCTTCCGACTCACAAGAGCAAAGAGATTACCCCCAGCTCTGGTGGTATGCCCATAGAGAGTTCCACATCTATATTGTTTTGAATGAATCTTGACTATTTTATTGAGGGGCTATAATCAAGTGATTAAGTGTGAGGTCTCCATAGTCAGAATGTCAGGTCTACATCGTAGCTATGTCATTTGCTAGCTGTGTGATCTTGGGCAAACTAGTTAACCTCTTCTAGTCTCTAAGATTCCGGTCTTCAAAGCGAGGTCATAAACAGGAGAAAACAAGCCACCCTTCTACTTCTTGGTCACTGGGTATAGATCCTGAGTCTCAGAATAAAAGGTGCCCCCTTCTCTGGTCAAGTAGCCAGTGATCGTAGAATGAGCAGCAACCTTCAGCAGGCCACAGGGGGTGGGGTTGAGAGAGTTAGAGGGCTGCAGGAGAGTGGGTGGTTGTATCAGCCATCAAAAAAAGAAAAAAAAAAAAAAAAAGGACTTGCCTATGACATCAGCTCACTTGAGATCAGTATAGCCCAGTAAAGAATGATGAAGTTCAGGCTTCAGTTTATTTGCGAACTTAAGATGGTGATGTGTGCTAACCTACTTTAGAGTATTGTTGTGTAAAGGTCAGCTGAGCTAATATTCTCCAGTGTGTGAAGTGGGAGACATTTAGAGAACATTTTCCACCTCCTGCCCTCTTCTAAAAATAATACATATTCAGTGTAGGAAATTTTTTAAAATTCATGTAAGCAAAAATAAAGTAACTGCTATCACCGACAATTCCATCAGGCAAAGATTAACAACTGTTTACATTTGGGGATGGGTCCCCCCAGTCTTACTTCTAGGCATGTCTAAGTCACTAACATGGAGTTTTCCTTCCCCTTCCATTTTCCCTTCACTTTTCTTTTCCCTTCCCTTCCCTTCCTTTCTCCCTACATGAGATGAGGACCAGATTCTCTCCAGGTACCAATTCCTAATTCCCCCGAGCCTCTTGCTGACTGGACCCAGCAGTACAGTACTCCATAAAGCAGAGGGCAAGCAGGCCTGGGTCCGTGCGTGCCTCTGTGGACAGTGCACTAGGCACCTCCTGGTGGTGACAGCGTCCTCAGATGAAGTTCTTCTTCCTTCCCAGGTGCAGAAGGCCAAGGAACAGGTTCCCTCACTCTTTCATCATAATGACTTCTCTACTGCGGATGCTGGCTGCAGTCCAGGTTCTGGGGGAAACAGCAGGGCAAGCATTTTCTATTCAAGTGCTACTCCCTTGCAGGCTCTCTGGGCTGAGGTGTTTGGGAGAACAAATGTGGCTCTAGAATAGATTCAGAGGACGTGGGGGATCATCTCACCGGGAGATGTGCACACACTGACTCATAACCTTCCCACCCCTCCTGCCCTTCCTTTGATGTTGGTGTCAGCTTATCTGGCTGATCCTCTGACCATATGCTGGCCATTTTATAAACATTTCCTCAGACATTACATAACACTATGTTTGTGCCTAGGGATAAATGGGAGGAAGAAGAATATGTAAAAGTTAGCTTCCCCACCCCCCCTCAGAAATTTTATCACGTAACCAATGAAAGGATACTAGTCCGAGTTCAAGATGGCTCTATGGAACTTTTGAGTACTTCCGCTAACGACTCACTGGTGCTGTTCTGGCACCGCCATCTTAATATTTTTCTGTCATTTAATACACATATTCATATATGCTAGGTATTCCACCCAAACTTTGTTCCTCACTTCCTACAGTGGTTTGGAATTTTACCCTTAGAGATCTGAGCCCTTTTTGTCTGGAAGATTTTATTCACCAGAAAGGAAGTGTCTGATTAAAACATAAATAATCTTTCCCCTCTCAAGCTTGCTCTCTCTCTCTCTCAAATAAATAAAATCTTAAAAAAATAATAAAACATAAATAACCCCTGAGCTGTTTCAGTGATGCGCTGCCATGTGTTAGTTGATACAAGTTCTGTGAGGGAAGAGGGAGAGGAACATACCACGGGGGATGGTAACAACGGACCTAGGAGATCCTAGAGCCAAGTATCATGTCAGTATGTTTGAGGAGTTTGCTGGTTTCATCATTTAGCGAGCATCTGGATATAGCTCGTTTCTTTTCCTTTTTATTTTCTTTTTTGACTCTCAGAGGAATGGGCTCAATCATGACATTTCGTATTAACAGCATTCACGATATCTGTTGAAGGAGTAGTTCTGGGAGGAATGGCACATTTTGGGAATCCTGTAACAGTTGATGGTAATTTCTGAGGAAATGGATAGGCCTCTGATCCAGAGAATGAATGTGAAAAAGGCTCTCATGGTTCTTTGGCTTTTACTCTGCGTAAGCAAACTCTAAGACACGAATTCTTGGATCTACCTTCACACCCTCACAGGAGCCAGCCCCAAGCGCCATGGCAAACCCTGAGAAGAGAGTAGCAGGAACTATTCCTGATAGAGTGAAATTTTATGAAACCATCTACAGAAGGACTAAGTTCAAGAAATTGTGTGTTTGATACTTTTTGATAACAAGCAAAATTAGTTCTTGTTAAGAGGTTACAAATGGAACCAAAACAATTAGTATGGAACTGAAAAAGAAGATAGATACTGTTCCTAAAAAAATCATTCACATTGAGTAGATAATAATTCACTTTTCTGAGTGACGATATAAGTATATGCTGGTGGTACTTATTGTATATGTAAATTAGACTGGTGATACATACTGTATTTTTAAATACGCAATAATTGCAAAACACATCACTTTAGAAGCAACGAGTCATTGAAGAAATACAAAAGGATAAGGAAAATGTACATTGGAGAGTTATACAAGTGAAGATTGTGCATAGGCTTGTATTTTGATAAAAATTAATTCACAAAAACATTACATTTTAAAATATGTCTTTTCTACATCTCTTTGTTCTTTATTCTGTAAGTCTTAACATTGTGTTGGAATTTGCTTTCTGGTCTCCACTTCTCATAACCTACATTTCACACTGTATTTCTTTGTATTTCTCTGTAGTGAGTTTTGGATAATTTCCCAAAGCTCTGTCTTTCAGTACATTCTTTCTTTCCTCAACTATATCTAACCTACCTGTTAAGTTGTTTGATCTATCAATTATGTTTTCAAATTGTAAAAACTATATATTTAAATAATGGCCTTACTGAGATATAACTCATCTCACAAATATAACCTGTTAAATTATACAATTTGGTGCCTTTAGTATATCATGGAATTAGATTATCATCACCACCACCTCATCTTAAAACATTTTCTTCCCCCCAAAAGAAACCCTGTACCCGTTAGTAGTCATTTTCCTTCCCCTTGACTACCAACCCTAGCTAACACTAGTTTCATCTCTGTCTCTACGGATTGTCTATTCTGGAAATTTCCTACAAATGGATTCACACCATACATGGCCTTTGGTATGACTTCTGTCATTTGACATAATGTTTTCAATGTATATTTATGTTGTAACATGAATAAGTACTTAATTCCTTTTGTAATATTCCACTCTATAGACATACCACTTTTAATCCATTCGTGAGCTGAGTACATTTGTGTTGTTACAATCTTTAGTCTCTCATGAAGAATGCTGCTATGAACATCTGTGTACTGGATTTTTAAAAATCTTTTATTTTTTATTTATCTATTTATTTGTTTGTTTACATTTAAAACAATTTAAAAGATTTATAACTCTGGGAGGAGAAGAGGTTTGAAGGAGCAGGCCAGGCCCAGGAGGGGGGATGATTCTCTGACGTTGCTGGTGTCACTGAATGAACATGAGTTTGCTCCTTGGTGAGTCACAGAAACTATGGTAGGTGGGACTGTTACACAAAGCAAAGGTTATCTGTAGCAGGTAAGGAGATCACAAGGAATAACTTCAAAAGCCAAGATTCCCTGTGAATGGGTTCCTTTTATTTAGGAGTAGGATGGATATTTAGAACAGGAAGCCTGGTCATTCATATACAGAGGCAGACATCAGTGGTGCAAGCATCTTAAGGAAACATGCCTGTACCTGCATGAGGCTTGTGCTCCTCCTGGGTAGAGATTTTAGGATTATAATGAGATAAAGGTAAGTCCTGGGCACTCCATGAGTCACTCCAGGGACCTGCGGAGCAGGTGTGAGTTGGGGGTTGAGCACAAACTGCCCCGGGTGATCGGGACCTCCAGAGCTCTTCCTCAGAGTAGTCATGATTGCTTGAGGGGTGGTCTTGCTGGTTTCCATCAGGGGATGGCTAACAGGTCTTTTGCTTGAGTTAAGAAATAAGAGTTCCATAGTTGCCTCAACATATACATCTTCTTTCCTGTTCACTTGTAGAACCTTTCTTTCTCTTAATTTTATATCTGATGGCATCAATAAGTAGACCATGCTTCTCTTCTGAAATCGCACTCCAGCAATCTCGCTTCTCCCAGGGCTCAAGGTCCAGCGGCAGCCAGGTACCGAGGAGTACGTACTCCCTAAAAAATCTTTTATTTAAATTCAATTTAGTTAACATATAGTATATTAGTTTCAGGGATAGAATTTAGTGATTCATCAGTTGCATATAACACCTAGACCTCATTACATCAAGTGCCTTCCTTAATGCCCATCACCCAAGTACTCCATCTCCCCACGAACCTCCCCTCCAGCAACCCTCAGTTTATTTCCTATAGTAAAGAGTCTCTTATGGTTTGCTTCCCTCTATGTTTCATCTTATTTTATTTTTCCTTCCCTTTGTACAGGAGTTTTTGTGCATTTACTCGGAGTTTTGTACCCTAATAATAAATATACAAGGTTTGTATATAAAATTTAGGTTTGTGTCCAAACCAAAATGTGGTACAGGATTGGATTTTATCCTCACCCAGAATTCTTGGCAGTGATGATTCTCTTTTGATTTTGTAGGCCTGTGAGAGGAATTATTCTGGGTCTCATAGAGGACACTCTTTTCAAGCTAGTCTCAGGGCTAGTCTCCTGCCTCATATGGACCAGGATACCATTCTATGCCCATGGGGTTTTAATCACGGACTCCTAGTTGCTAAAATCTTTTTATTTAAGTCCATAGCTGTGTAAATCATTATTCACCAACACTAGATTTTTTTGGACTTGAAAATTTTTTTCAGTATGATTGAATGTGTTATAGACTATTATTATTAATTTGTATTTTCTACTAAGCTAAATATCTTACTGTTATGTGTCCTATTCTGTGAATTTCTTGATTTTACCTTTTGTCTCTTTTCCTGTTTTTTCATTTCCTTAGTGATTTGGAGAGTTCTTTACATAATTGAAAATTTATTTATTTGTCAGTTGTATACATCGCAGGTATTTTTTTCCCAGATCTGTAGCATTGCTTTTGTCTTTGTGCAGCCTTTTGCTATACAGAAAAATTTTCCTCTCAATGTAATCACATTTAGCAATGTTTTCCTTAAAGATTTATGCATTTCCTATCATGTTAAAAAAATTCGTTCCTGATCTAATATCATACAAATATTCTCCTATTATTCTTAAAGAATTAAAATTTTCTTTTTACTTAAAATTACTTAATAAGCCCTAATTTTTGATGATGTGAGGTAGGGATTTAATTTTTATACTTTTCTCCATTATTTTCTGGACAGTTTTTTCTTTCTCTACTAATTTATAATGTTCCTTTATGATATACAACTGTCTGGGTCAATTTTTAGGCTTCTATTTTCTTCCATGGGTGAAATCCTACTATTTTATAATTGCTATTGTCCAATCACAACATCTGATATGAAAATATACTTAGTGTTATCACTGTTACTTTAAAAAATATTTACATGGCTTTTCTTTGTACTTTTCCATTCTATATGAACTTAAGGATCTCCTCATTAAGTTTCATGGAAAAAAGCAATTGGAAGTTCTACTTGAATTGCAGTGATTTATAGATTATATGGGAAGAATTAGCATATCGCTGTTGACTTTTCTATAGTAACATTACATTTCTCCATTTGTTTAGGTCTTCTTTTATGTCACTTAATAGTTTGTTAATATTCTGCCTAAATGTTTTGCACAGCTTCTTTTCAAACAGGTTTTATTTATTTATTTGAGAGAGAGAGCGAGAGTGTGAAAGAGCACAAGCAGAGGGAGCAGGAGAGGGAGAGGGAGAAGCAGGCTCCCCACTAAGCAGGGAGCCCAAAGTGGAACTAAATCCCAGGACCCTGGGATCATGACCTGAGCTGAAGGCAGATGCTTAACCATCAGAGCCACCCAGGTGTCCTAGCACAGCTTTTTTAAAATTTAATTTTATTATTTTTTGCATAGCTTTTGCTGGATTAATTCCTAGGGCTTTATTCCTTGTAATTTTTAGTCCATTTTATTTTATTATTTATTTATTTTGGTGGGTTTTGCCTGTTAATTATTTTGCCCATCCCCCTCAATCATTTCCTCTGACAGGCACCAGTTTTTTCTCTTGTATTTATGAGTCTGTTTCTGTTTTGTTTTAAGAGTCCACACATAAGTGAAATTATATGAATTCTTTATATATTTGGGATATAAGTATGTTATCAGATACATGGTATGCAAAATATTCTCTAACTCAGTATACTGCCTTTTCATTTTGTTGGTAGTTTCCTCTGCTGTGAAGCTTTTTAGTATGATGTAGTTCATTTATTTGTTTTTGCTTTTGTTGCTTTTCCTTTTGGTGTCAGAATAAAAAATAATTGCCAAGACCTATGCCAAAGAGCTTACTGCCTATGCGTTCTCTTAGGAGTCTCAGGTCTTACTTTCAAGTATTTAATCCATTTTTAATTAATTTTTGTGTATGGTATAAAACACAAGTCAAGTTTCATTCTTTTGCATGTGGCTGTTCAGTTTTCTCAACACTATTTATTGAAAAGACTAGCCTTTCCCCACTACATATTCCTGGCTCCTTTGTTGTATGTTAATTGACCATAGATGTGTGGGTTTATTTGTAGTCTCTCTATTCTTTCTACTGATCTATATGTCTTTTAATGCCAATGTTATAGTGTTTTAATTACTATAGGTTTGTAATATAGTTTGAAATCAGGGAGTATTATGTCTCCAGCTTTGTTCTTTCTCAAAATTACTTCGGTGTTTGGATTGTGTGTATGTGTGTGTATCCATACAAATTTTAGAATTATTTGCTCTATTTCTTTGAAAAATGCCACTGGAATTTAGATAGGGATTGCACTGACCCTGTAGATTGATTTGGGTAGTATGACATTTTAACAATATTATTTTTCCAATATATGAGCATAGAATGTCTTCTTATTTATTTGTGTCTTCTTTAATTTTTTTTATTACTATGTTGAAAAGGTATCCTTGTCTAATTCCTGTCTTTAAAGGAAATACTTCCGGCTTCCACCACTGAGTATGATTTTGGCTCTGGGCTTGTCATATATGGCCTTTATTATGATGAGGTATATTCCCTCTACACTCAATTTGTCTAGTTTTTATTATAAATGGATGTTGAATTTTGTTAAATGCTTTTCCTGCATCTATTGAGATGTACATATGATTTTTATCCTTCATTTGGTTAGTATGATAGATCACACTGGGTGATTTGCAGATCTTTGAACCATCCATCCTTGCATCCCTGGGATAAATCCCACTTGATCCTACTGTGTGATGCTTTTAATATATTGTTGAATTCAGTTTCTTAACATTTTGTCAATGATTTTTGAGTTTATGTTCATCAAGGATATTGGCCTATAATTTATTTCTTCTGGCATTCTTGTCTGGTTTTGGTATCCGGGTAATGCTAATCTCATAAAATAATTTTGGAAGAGTTCCTTCTTCTTCTTCCTCCTCTTCCTCCTCCTCCTCCTCTTCTTCTTCTTCTACTTCTTCTTCTTCCTTCTTCTTTTTCCTTCTTCCTTCACCTTCTCCTTCTTCTTTTGGAAGTGATTGAGAAGGATTGGTATTAATTTTTCTTTGAAAGTTTGGTAAAATTCACCAGTGAAGCTGTCTGGTCTTGGACTTTTGTTTGTTGGGAGTTTTTTTTTTTTTTTTTAAGATTTTATTTATTTATTTGACAGAGATCACAAGTAGGCAGAGAGGCAGGAAGAGAGAGAGGAGGAAGCAGGCTCCCCGCTGAGCAGAGAGGCCGATGAGGGACTCGATCCCAGGACCCTGAGATCATGACCTGAGCCGAAGGCAGAGAATTAACCCACTGAGCCACCCAGGCGCCCCTGGAAGTTTTTGATTATAGATTCAATCTCCTTACTAGTATTGATATGTTCAGGTTTTCTATTTCATCATAATTCATTCTATGTAGGTTGTATGTCTCTAGGAATTTATCTATTTCTTCTACATTGTCTATTTTATTGGCATATAATTATTTCTATTTGTCTCTTATGATACTTTGTATTTTTATGGTATGAGTTAACATTGCATTTTTTATTTCTAATTTTATTTCTATCAGTCTTATTTTTTTAGTGAGTCTAACTAAAGGCTTACCAATTTCATTTATTTTTCCAATGAACCAGCTCTGAGTTTCATTGATCTTCTGTATCATCCTTTTAGTCTCTTATTTCATTTATTTCTATTATGATTTTATTTCCTTCCTTCTACTAACTTTGGACTTTGCTGTCTCTTCATTTTCTATCCCTTTAACATTAGGTTGTTTATTTGAGACTTTTCTTGTTTTCTGAGGTAGGCATTTATCCCTATGAACTTCCATCTTAGAACTACTTTTGCTGCATCCCACAAATTGTGGTATGTTACATATGTATTTACGTTTTTCTCAAGGTATTTTTAAATTTTCCCTTTTTGATTTATTCTTTAATCCATTGGTTGGTCAGCAACCCATTGTTTAATCTCCACATATTTGTTAACTTTCCAGTTTGCTTCAAATAATTAGTTTCTACTTTCATAAATTTATGCTGGAAAAGATGCTTAATATGATTTCAATTCTTTTAAATGTATAAAGACTTAGCCTAACACATCACCTATCCTGGAAAATATCCCATGTTCATTTGAGAAGTATGTGTATTCTGTTGTTTTTGGATGGAATGTTTTGTATATTCCTGTTAAGTCCATCTGATCTAATGTGTCATGTAAGGCCAATATTTCCTTAATATTTTCTGTCTGGATGATCTATCAATTGATATAAAAGGGATATTAAAGTCTCCTACTATTATTGTAGTGCTGTTTATTTCTCCCTTTAGTTCTGTTAATATTCTTTTTATATGTATGCATGCAACCTTCTGCTTACTTCTTCTTAACTAGGGAGTAATGTGACTACTATTAAGAAGAAATAAAATTCATCCTTCAGGAGAAGATTTAACAATTTCAAGAACCATGAAAATATTTATATTATTTGTGCTCTTCTTTTAGTAGGAAAATCTAAAATATAGAGAAAAGGCTGTATTCATGAAAATTATCCTAGTATGTTTATTTTAGTGAAAAACAGAAAGTAGTCATTCAACATAGAAGAGATAACTACTGGAAATAAGACATGAAGACTTCTTGGCAGTATGAAATACATATGCTATAAAAAAGTGAAGAAAATAGTATTATTAAATGATATAGAGTCTATGATATAGGAAAACATATTCAAATAAAAAGACTAGACATTATATTAGTCTTAGGGTGGTCAGATCTAAAAGCTTTCAATATCTATTTTCTGAGACTGTATAACATTAAATACATAATCAGTAACTTAAAAATTTATTAGAAATAACTAATTCTTCCCACTGAGCAGGAAGTCTGCTTCTCCCTCTGCCCTCCCTCTTTTCATGCTCTCTCTTGCCTGCTCAAGCACTCACTCTTCGTCTCTCTTTCAAATAAATAAATAAATAAAATATTAAAAAAAAATAGTTTAGTGTTTCAGGATCAGAGAACACAGTGCTGCTTCTTCACATTAACCTCTAAGGAGTTTAAGATTTTTTTGTGTTTTTAGTACAGTTTCTTATCATGGATGAAAATTAAACTGGGAGTTGCCAGCCTTCCTTTGACTTGATTATTCTTTCCCTTCTCTTGGTCACAATAGGTAACATCTGAAATTAGGTCTGTTAATGTGTGAGCACAGATAAATTACTCTAACCTAGATGTAAGATGTAAGATGATGACCAAGATCTAAAAAGACTAAACTAATGGAACACTCTATGAGTGAGTTTTAGACACAAAAATTGTATATTTAAATCCTGGGTTCCCACTAGATATTTAGGCCCTTTTAGGTTAAGATTTTGAGTTCATTCACTTTGGGAATATCTTGAGAACTTTTCTTCTCTTCTCTTCTCTTCTCTTCTCTTCTCTTCTCTTCTCTTTTCTTTTCTTTAAGCAGGCTTCATGCCAAGCATGGAGCCCAGTGCAGGGCCTGAACTCACAACCCTGAGATTAGGACCTGAGTTGATGCAAAGAGTCAGATTCTTCATTGACTGAGCCACCCAAGTGCCCCAACTTGAGAGCTTTTAAATGGTGGTAGGAAATGACCAGTGGAGGGTGAGAGGAGAGGACAGTGGAAGGGTGAAGGGAACATGGATGGAGTGATAAGTTTGAGGAGACAGGGCAGCACAGGTAGAAGCGTTTGGTGGGAGGCATCATTATATTATGAAAGAGGTAGTAAAGAAACAATGGGTAGCATTTTGATTTACTTAGTATTTAAAGGAAGTTGGTTAATTTTTCTTTCATTTTTTAGTTGTTTTAAATTTTTAACTTTAACATTTATGCTCATTTTTTTTTTTTACATTAGTGACAATTTATAACATAATGCAATGTTTGGCTATGCCCAGCAGAAATGTCTACATGAATTAGAATGTTCATAGCACAACTATTTGTAAAAACCCAAACTGGGAGCTACCCAGATTCCCAGTAGAACAGATATTTTATCATATTGACACCATGGGGTACTCATTACGTGTTAGTGAAAATGATCAACCTATAGTTACACACAAAAGATGGATGAATCCAACAGCATAATGTTGAGTGAAATAAACCAGACTATTCACTTACACTTAACATTAAGTTAAAAAAAAATAGCACTCTTATGCTGTTGGAAGTAAAACAGTGTTTATCTTTGAGGAGGTATTAAAAAGAAGGGACACAAAGAGATCTTCTGGGACATTAGTAATATTTTTTTCTTTTGTTTTGTTTTCCTAAAGATTTTATTTATTTATTTGACAGACAGAGATCACAAGCAGGCAGAGAAACAGGTAGAGAGAGAGGAGGAAACAGGCTCTCTGCTGAGCAGAAAGCCTAATTCGGGGCTCGATCCCAGGACCCTGGGCAGAGGCTTTAACTCACTGAGCCACCCAGGTGCCCCCAGTAATATTTTTTTGATCTGGATGCTAGTTACAAGGGTGTGTCCAATTTAAAAAAAATAGATTAAACTGTACATTTAAGATATATACATTTTCTGTATGTATATGATGCTCCATAAAATTTTTAAAAACATTTAATTAAATAAAAAATATTTAATTTAAAAATACTTAATTCTTATTAAAAATATTTAATTCGAGTATTGGCCAAGAGACAAAAATCTTAAGTCTTTATAAAATCTTTATAAAAAGCTTAAGTCTTCTTGTAAAGCCTGGTAAACATTACAAGAAAAAGAGATCATAGGCCCATAGCCTTCATAAACAGAGACAAAAAACCCTGGAAAAATTTTAGCATGTCAGATTTAACAGATTATAAAATGGATAATACATCTTAACCACTTGGGATTTATTCCAGGAATGCAGGGTTAATTTCCCATTCAAAAATCATTATCCACCATATTAATAGAGTAGAAAAGGATGATTAGATCATTTCAATACATGCAGGAAAAAAAAGATTTGACAAAATTCAACACAGACAACAAAAACTCTGAGAAAACTATGAATAGAAGGGAACTTTCTCATCCTAATAGAAGCATCAATAGAAAGCTTGCAGCTAACATGATATAATATAGTACAGGTCTGGATGCACACTCCCCTGAGATCAGTAACAGGACGAGAATATCCATTTTGACACTTCCATTTAATGTTATACTATGTTATACTACAGTTCCTGGCCAAATCAATAAGGAGTGAGGGGCAGGAAAAGGCATAGCAATTGGATACAAAGAAATAAAATTTTTTTATTCACAGATGACATGCTTATTTAAGTATAAAACTCTAAGGAATCAGCAAAAAAAGAAAATCTATCAGAACTAATACATATGTTTATCAAGGTCACAAGGTACAAGGTTAATAGGCAAAAATGATATTGCTATGGGCTGGAAATAAACACTTGCAAGTTGTTTTTTTAAAAATATTTACAGTAGCCTAAAAAAACATGGAAATATTGGGATAAATTTAACAGAATATGTGCAAGATTGGTGCATGTAAAACTATTTTAATTTTTTTTTGAAAATTTAAATTGAAAGAAATGAAAGAAGTTGAAAGAAATGAAAGAAGACTTAAATATTTCACCCTCATGGATCAGAAAGCTCAATTTTATTGAGACGTTGTTTTTCCCCCAGGGTCCTTGGGTGGCTCAGTGGGTCAAGCCTCTGCCTTCAGCTTAGGTGAATGATCTTAGGTCATGATCTCAGGGTCCTGGAATCGAGGCCCTCATTGGGCTCTCTGCTCAGCGGGGAGCCTTCTTCCCCCTCTCTCTCTGCCTGCCTCTCTGCCTATTTGTGATCTCTCTCTCTGTCAAATAAATAAATAAAATCTTTAAAAAAAGATGTTAATTTTCTGTATATTAGTTTTCTATAGCTGCTATAACAACTTGGTGGCATAAAACAAGAGAAGTTTATTCTCTCACAGTTCTGGAGGCCGTAAGCCTGAAATCCATTTCCTGGGGATGAAAGCAAGGTGTTGTCAGGGTCACACTTCTTCCAGAAGCTCCAGGGAAGATCATTATTTGCTCCTTACAGGTTCTGGTTGCTGCTGTTATCTCTGGGTTTGTGGTTCCATCACTCTAATCTCTGCCTCTCTGGTCACATAGCCTTTCTTTTCTTCTGTCTACAGTCTCCCCTTGTGTCCCTCTTATAAAGATACACCTGATCACTTTTAGGGCCCACTAAGATAATGCAGGATAATCTCTCCATCTCAAGATCCTTAACCACATGCAGTCTTTGCCATGAAAGCCAACATTCACAGGTTCCAGAGATCAGGACATGACATTTTTGGGTCATTGCCCATTGTCATTATTTAGTCTACTATATTTCCCAAGTCTATCTATGGGATTCAGTGCAATTCCAATCAGTAGAATTTTTTGGTAGAAATGGACAAACTGATTATAAATTTATATGTAATTGTGAAGGAGCTAAAATAGACAAAACAATTTTGAAAATAAAGAACAAAGTTGGACAAGTCACTGATTCACTTAGAATCACCTTATTCTAAGACTTACTATAAAGTTGTAAACAGAAGAGTGTGGTATTGGCATAAATTTAGACATATAGATCCATGGAACAGAACTGGGTCCAGAAATAGACCCAACCATGCCTAATTAACAGATTTTCCACAAAAGGACTGAAATAATTCAACGGAGAAAAAGCAGTCTTTATGAAAAACCATGATAGCACAGTTAGTTATCCATGTGGAAAAATAAACATTAACTGGTGGTATTTCCAAACAATGAAATATTACTCACCAATTAAAAGAAACTACAGAAATTAACAATATTGATGAATCTTAAAAGCTAGGCAAAAGAGGCCAAACACAAAAGACTATATTTAGATGATTCTGTTTATATGAAATTCTAGAAAAGTCCAGATTATTGTGATAGAGAGAAGATCTAGGGTTGTCGGTCTTGAAGGACAGGATGAGGACATTCACTGAAAAGGGATATAGGGACGTTTTAGGGACACTGGTAAAAGTTTATGTCTTGACTATGGTGCCATTTATCATCACTCAACAAAATGAATACTTGAAGTTAGCAAATTTTATGGTATATAATTTGTAACTCAAGAAATCTGATTTTTAAAACGCTGTCACTGTTTGGATGATACATTGAATAATGTGTGTGTGTGTGTGTGTGTGTGTGTGTGTGTGAGAAAATGAAATCAGATGGTTGATTCCTACTTGTCACATAGGGATCCTTATTTGGCACAGATCAAAGTCTTCTATTTATTACTATTACTCCTATTACAGCAATTTTTTAAATTTTTATTTTTTTTCAACATTCTATAATTAATTGTTTATGCATCACACCCAGTGCTCCATGCAATACCCACCACCAGGCTCTCCCAACCCCTCAACCCCCTCTCCTCCAAAACCCTCAGTTTGTTTCCCAGAGTCCAGAGTCTCTCGTGGTTTACTTGAAATGGATAAGAGACCTCATTGTGAGGCAGGAATCTATCAAAATCCTAGAGGCAGTAATGTCTTCGACATCAGCCACACAAAATATGTCTCCAAAGGCAAAGGAAACAAAAGCGAAAATGAACTTCTGGTACTTCATCCAGATCAAATCTTCTGCGCAGCAAAGGAAACAGTCAACAAAACAAAGAGGCAACCCACGGAATGGGAGAAGACATTAAAAAATGATAGTATAGACAAAGGGCTGATATACAAGATCTATAAAGAACTCCTCAAACTCAACACACACAAAACAGATAGTCATGTCAAAAAATGGGCAGAAGACAGAAACAGACACTTCTCCAAAGAAGACATACACATGGCTAACAGACACATGAAAAAATGTTCATCTTCATTAGCCATCAGGGAGATTCAAATCAAAACCACATTGAGATACCACCTTACACCAGTTAGAATGGCCAAAATTAATAAGGCAGTAAACAAGTGCTGGAGATGTGGAGAAAGGGGAACCCTCTTACACTGTTGATCAGGACTGGAAGAGATTATGCTGAGTGAAGTAAGTCAAGCAGAGAGTCAATTATCCTATTACAGCAATTTAAAAACATTCAAGTAGTAGTCTAGGATTTGGTGACCCTTATAGAAGTAGTTAACTGGAAAGTGACTGGGGAAAACAGTTCTCAGGACTAGGCACTTACATGTCCACTTTAACTTAAACCATCACAACCATTAGACTAGATGATAGGGCTGCCTGTTCTTCATTTCACATTTCTCTGGGCTCAGTTTTCATGACACTATGTTTGAAGCTGTCCTTATTTATTCAGTGCTTCCCTAGAGCCTTCAGGATAAGGCTCATATTTTCAGTGTGACAAAAGACCAACTTCATCTGTACACCATTTATTATTACAAAACTATTTCTCATCTCTCTCACCTTTAAGCCATTTGTAGGGCTGGCCATACCCTTAGGGAACTTTGCTTTCTCTTGCTTCCAGACCTCACCTTGTGCTTCTACTTCTACCTGGAATGTCCTTTTTTCCTTCCCCCAATTTCCCTCTTTTCCTATATAATTCATCCTATTCATTCTTTAGGATTTAGTATAGATGTCACTTGCTCCGGGAAGCTTGACCTCTCAGGGTTTTATTAGATGCTTCTGTGACACTCTTTGTGCTCTCAAGATCTGAAAATTCTATTTTACCTCTAGGTATAGCCTTGCCCAAAGCCAGTTCTACACTCCCTTAAGCGAGACAACAAAGTCTTCATTTGCTAAAACCATTTTATCTTGACTTGTCTTTCTCTTGCTACCAAACTATGGTTATAAGAACTGATACCATGAATTTTCAATATGCAGAGGAAACACATTTACAGAGACAGTGGAGAAGGGAACTTTGAAATACAGTAATGTGAACAGGGAGGAAATTTAATAGATGCTGGTTGCATCCACTTACAGTCTCTGTTAGCTAGCCTCAGGCTAGCCTAAGAGGCTTGAAGCCTCCTGAATATGCCTCTGGTTAGGACAGTTAATTCAGGTGAAAGAAAAAAAAAAAGCCAAGGATAGAAAGACTCAGACAAAGCAAAAGGGCTTTTATTACTGTGTTCTGAGTTCAACTAGTAAATGTGATATGATCTTAGAAAAGCAGATTTATCAGGTGACAGCCAGTTCCTAAAGGAACTGGCCGGGGGTGGGGGCAGGAACTGGGAACCTCCAAGGTTAAGCTTCACAAAGAAAGAGCTCCTGGACAAACTCACAACCGCCCCGACAAGATACTCTCAGTGACCCTACATCCAGAGCAGGTCTGTTGGTCCTTCCTTCTAAATCATTTCTTAAGCATCTGAATCCACACACACCATAATTCCTTGAATACCTCATGTGTTACAACAAATGAGGGGTGGTGTGTTTACAGATCAGAGATTTACATATCACTTACTAATTAAAATTACCTTGTCTCATTGATCTCTGACAGAGAAACCCTTCCAGAATGGTCCCATAGTAGAATTAACTAACTCTAAATCTTAATTTTCCACCGGAAGAGAGACACTATGATTTGTTCATGGTCGCATAGCTGTGTAGTGACAGAGTTGGGATTAGAACATGAGACCTCTGATTTATAGCCCACCACCGTCTGACATGTGTCCAATCACACCTGTTTCATCCTTCACTGGAATAGTAAGAGAAAACATGTTCATACACAGATATAATCTTCCAACAGGCAGATGACAATCTGTTGAGAAATCTTAAAAACTTGGTCTCGCTCTTGATTTGCAGTTTGCTGTTCCTCAGTTCTTCCGGATAAGTAGCAGACACAGCCTGTTGTCTGAGTGCTCCCTCAACAGATTACTGTCTTTCAGTTATGCTCTCAGATATCATTATGATGTGTGGAATAGTAAAGTAACATCTCACCAAGTAAAGGGTGAGGATAGTTGTGATATAATAAAAATTATTAACTTCTGCTTGCAAAATTGTTTTAAAATTTTTAATTTACTGGTTGTGAGTAAATGTAAAAAGTCATTCTATTATGATCTTAGTTGTTGAAATTTTTAATGTTATCAGTCCATTTTGTATAAATGAAGAACATGAAAGATAGCTTCCTTTTTGAAGCAAAGGATTTTTTAACAGTCTGTGTCAATATCAATTCTTGTCATATAGCACTGAGGAGGTACATGCAAGACTTAAGAGATAATATGGCTTAACAAGAAATTATTGAAATCATTTGTTTTTTTCAGTGTTGCAATCCAGAAGTAAAATACAAAAACTGTCAGGAAAGCTGTGAGTTTCACTAGATTGAAACTTTCCTATATGACAGAAATTAAAATTCATGATTTTCCTTCCAATTCATGTAAATATATTATATTTATTTCCTAGGGCTGATATTGCAAAGTAATACAAGCTGGTAGTTTAAATACAAACAGAAATGTGTTGTCTCACTTCTGGAGGCTGAAGTCCAAAATCAAGGTGTTGGTAGGGCCATGTTCCCTCTGAAACCTTGCGCAGAGAATCCTTTCCTTGCCTCTCCTAGCTTCTGGTATTTGCTGACAATCCTCGATGTACCTTGGTTTGAAGACAACATCACTCAATCTCTGTGGTCACATGAGTTTCCCTGTCTTTTTCTGTGTCTCTTCTCTTTTTCCCTTTTAAGGATTTTATTTATTTATTTGACAGAGAGAGACACAGCGAGAGAAGGAACACAAGCAGGGGGAGTGAGAGAGGGAAAAGCAAGCTTCTTGCAGAGCAGGGAGCCTGATGTGGGGCTCAAGCCTCGGACCCTGGGATCATGACCTGAGCTGAAGGCAGACACTTAATGACTGAGCCACTCAGGTGCCCCCCTTTTTCCTTTTTAGAGACACCAGTCATATTGGATTAAGAGACAACCGTGCTCCAGTATGACCTCATCATAACTAATTACGTCTGCAGCAGCTTCATTTCCAAATCAGGTTGCATTCTGAAGTACTGGGGGTTAGGGCTTCAACATATTTTTTGGGGGGACATAATTCAACCTATAAAACATATTAAGGAAATTAAAATTCATGATTTTCCCCCTGATCTCTGTAAACATACTTTCTGCTTGTCCTCCAAGAATAATTCTCTGTGCTTCTTGCTCTATTATGGGATACAGGAGGCTGAGCTCTGTAAGCTGCCTGCATTTTGGCTTCTTTTGGGTTTGGTCAGTGGGAAGCACTGGAGGAGATCAGAGGGCAGAAGAGGGAGAGGCTGGGTATTAGTTTTTCCCACCTCCTGCTTGTATCACTGCAGTTTTGGCAGTGGGTTAATTTTCCCAGAACTATAAATACTGTTAGGCAACCTTGCTTCCAGGGCCTCCACTGTGGGTCTATGGTACCTTCTGCTTGACCTTCCAGATCCATGGCTTGGGATACTTTTTGCCTTTCCTTATGGGTTCCCTTAGACCAGCTTACATGTCTTTACATAGTCTCTCATTTAAGCTCCCTTAAAATAAGACTTTAAGTGTTCCATCTGTTGCCTACTAAGACCCTGAATGATATAATCACCAAAATATATAGCCTTATGGAAATGCAAATCTTGTCATGGACAATCCTTTTCTTTGGCGAATTACGATCCTTGACTGGCTAGTAAATCGCAATCCAGGTGTATTTCAATAATGATTTTCTATTGCCCTCAATTCTATCTTTATTAATTTGTGTTTTTCTGAGAGTAAGAGTTGTCCCTTCTCCCTAACTTTTTCATTCAATTGCTTATTTATATCATATGGTCTCATGGATATTAATTTTGTTTTTTGGCTTACAATCCAATACTACTGTTTTTTATTTTGCTGCTTACTTTGTTCCAGCTTTAGACACTGGAAGCTCTTTCAGGTTAGATTTTGTGTCCTTTTAAGATGCCATCATTCTTTTTAGTACATCTGTATTTTCATAAGATGCTCCAAACTAATCAGATATTTTGTTAGTCCTAATCACTCTAAGAGCCCAGTTTCCTTTAATTGGACAATTTATTTATTTAGTATTTAGAAACCAGTATTTAGTATTTATTTAGTCTTATTATTATTTAGTGTTTAGAAATGAGGATGTTGGAACTAGGTGTGTTCATTGCCACCAGGTGTCACTACTTCTAGGTCCTCTCTATGGAAGAGCTAAGAAATGTGTGCATTCATACTCATGTATACTATATATACATAGGGTTAATATAAACACACATATAAATTTATTTTTCTATTTGTGTGTATATTCAATACATATATGGAAAACTATGAGTTTGAATTGGAAGGAAGTGGGGTAAGGAATTAGATATGATCCTCAAATTTATTCTAGTGAAGGTAGACAAAGACATCATACGTTTAACATGGGAAGCAATTTTAATATCCAGTAAGAAAGTACTACAAGCAAAAAATATATTAAGAAACAAAGGGGGGATGTTATATCCTGAGAAAAGGAATAAGTAGAGCAAGAAGATATAATTGTCATGAATATATATGCACCTAAAAAAATACCCTAAAAGTATAAAAAACAACTGACAGTACAGAAGGGAGAAATTTATGTAAGTCAACACATGTAATTGAAGGTTTTAATATAATTATCTTAGAAACTGACAAAACAAGCAGTCTAAAAGTAAGGAAAGATATGAATGAGAATAATGCAATTAAGAAACAAGCTATTAAGTAGTGTTAAAATTACTACAAACCTTGAGGTATAAAACAACACAGAATCATTCTCTTACAGTTCTAGAGGCCCTAAGTTCAATTTGAAAATGAGTTTAGGAAGTTGAAGCCAAGATGTCTTTAGTCCTCTTCCTTCTAGATTCTTGAGAGGGAGAATTGTTCCTTTGTGTCCTCCAGCCCCTGCTTCCATCATCACACGCCCTCACCCTTCTCTGTACTCAAATCTCCCGGGCGTCCCTCTCAGGAAGACATTTGTGATTGGATGTATCCTTGATTATCCAATCAAGGATAACCTCCCCATCTCAACAAGGTCCTTAATTACACCTGCAAAGTCCCTCTTGTCATATAAGGAAATATTCACAGCTTCTGGGGATAGAATCTTTGTGTGTTGTTATTCAAACTAACATACACACAGAATTAAAACTTGACACCAAGCAGAGAATACAAAGCACACAAAGTACATACAAAATTGAACACAAACCAGGACTAAAAAGAAACCTCAATAGATTTTGAAGAACCAGTATCATATAAACCTTGTGCTCTGATTATTATGAAAAATGGTTGGAAATTAATAACAAAAAGATATTTAAGACAAGCATTCCATGTCTGGGAAATTATGAAATACTTAGGACTGAAAAAAAACAATGGCAATATCAGAAGTCAAAAAGTGTTAGGGCCACATATAAAACAATAGTTAGAATAGTGTTATCTGATAGAATTTTTGTGATGATGGATGTACTTTGTTCAATATGGCAGCCACATACCCCATGTCACTCTCTAGTATTTGAAATGCAGTTATTGTGACAAAGAAACTGAAATTTTAAACTAAATATATTTATTATTTTTTTTTTTTAAGAGAGGGAGAAAGCACGTGAATGAATGGAGGGGGCCTGGCAGAGGGAGAGACAGAATTTTTTTTCTTTTTAAAGATTTCATGTATTTATTTATTTGACAAAGAAAGAGTGCACAATCAGGGGGAGCGGCAGGCAGAGGGAGAGGGAGAAGAGGGAGGGGGAGAAGCAGGCTCCCTGCTGAGCCAAGAGCCCCACATGGGGCTCAATCCTCAATCCAGGGCCCAGGGATCATGACCTGACCTGAAATCATGAGTTGGATGCTTAACTGACTGAGCCACCCAGGTGTACCTAAACTTAATTTTAATTAACTTCAAGTTAAGTTAAATAGTTACTTGTGGCAACTGGCTACCGTATTGCACAGCACAAAGAGTCAGAAGGAAATTTGTGTCTTTAAATTTTCTTATGAGAAAATTAAAAAGGCTGAAAGAATTGGGCTAAAGTAGAGTTGGAAGAAACACATCCCTTATCTCATAGAGGTAATGGCAAAATCAACAATAATGAGACCATTGTCAAGGTGCAACTACTGCAAAAGGACGCAACACATGTGGTTTAGGTGAGATGCCTTTTTACTCTGAAACTTCTGGAGCAAAACCTTATAGATATCTAGATGCTATCTATGGGTAAGACGCTCTAATGACTAGCCACTGTCATAAGAATATAATTCTATCTGCCTTTATTCAGTCACTAGCACTGTCCTCAATACCCTCTGCCTGTTCTTATGGTAGACCCCGGAGGTGGCGGGAGGAAACACCCCTGAGTGGCAGGCTGCAGAGCAGGAAGAATGAACTGGGCTGGGAAATGGGCCCACGTGGGGAATCTCTGAACCCAACCAAAGATTAGGGGCCCATTGAAGAAAGCTAATTAAGAACCTGATAAATAAGTATTACCTCAAGTACTGGTGGAGGCTATCAAGGTATAAACAGAATCCTAAAGCTTAGAGATTCGCCAGGCAGTGAACAAAGATCGTCCGTTTTTTTGTCTACCTGACACACAGCCCCTTGAATTTCAGCTGCGCTTTAAAAAAAATATTTATTTATTAGAAAGAGAGAAAGAGAGAGAAGTAGTGAGAGATAGAACGTGAGCAGCTGGGAGAGGGAGAAGCAGGCTCTCGGCTGAGCAGAAAGCCCGATGCCAGGCTCAATCCCAGGACCCTGAGATCATGACCAGAGCCAAAGGAAGGCTGACGCTTCACAGGCTAAGCCACCCAGGCACCCCATCAGCTGTGCTTTCTTTTCTTTTGTTTTGTTTTATTTTTTCAGTGTTCCAAGATTCATTGTTTATGCACCACACCCAGTGCTCCATGCAGTACAGTGCTCCTTAATACCCGCCCCCAGGCTCACCCAACCCCCTCAGTTTGTTTCTCAGAGTCCACAGTCTCTCATGCTTCATCTCCCCCTCCGACATCCCCCAATTCACTTTTCCTTCTGTGCTTTGGAGTGGGAAGCAGAAATGCTTTTGCTTATGCTAAGGAAGACCACATTTAATTTGGTAATTAGGTAAGAGTTCTGTGTGAGGGTTAGAAAGAGGAGCAAAGGGAATTTTGGAAATGTGAGGACAGGACAATCAGTTTGAGGCACGTCCTCTGACAGTCAAATCTAGTTTCACGACATTTAGAGCTGATTTTCAACCGTCTCAGAAGTGTTTGAGAAAAATTTTAACAATAACTACAAGAACAACAAGGAAGTATAACCCCATTTTAATTCATTTTGAGTTTAAAAAAAAATATGAGGAAGGGGAGGATGTGAAATCAAACAATTACACTGTTATTAGCCTGATCCAGAACCACGGCTGTGTGAGTGGGTCTTAATACCTGCATTTTCTTGCCATTCCTCTCTTTTCCTCTTGGTTAGCTCACCTTTCTTTCTCAACACTTATAAGGAGGCTGGCCCCTCCTGCTACTTTCAAGGACTGATATTGGACCCCTGAATTCTGTGGTGATTGTTTGTGTTGCTGGGGTGTGGGTTACCGCCTAGGGGCAAGGGAAGTCTTCCCTCAGGGCAGGGGATATCCCAGTGTCAATCACACTGGGACAGAAGTGTCTAGACTGACCCTCTCAGGAAGGAGAGAGAGCTCCCTTCTTTCTTTTAGGATCTTGCCTTTTGAGCCTGGTCTCTAAGGTGTCTAGATGAGCATGAGGGGGTAAAATGGTCATTACTAGACAGACAGATAGACATAAGGGGAGACTTACTGTAGGAATTGGCTCACACAGTTAAGGAGGCTAATAATCTGTTATCTGCAAGGTACGGAACTGGGAAAGCTGGTATCATATAATTCAGTCTTAGTCCCACAGTTTGAGAATCTGGGAGCTGATGTGTAAATCCCTAACTGAATCTCAAAATCAAGAGGCGGGAGCACTAGGGTAGGTGAAGATGGCTGTCTCACCTCAAGCAGAGAGAGCAAATTTGCCCTTCCTCTGCCGGTTTATACTATTTTGGCTCTTAGTGGATTGGCTGATATCCACCCATTTTGGGAAAGGCCTTTACTCAGTCCTCCACTTCAAATGCTAATCTGTTTAGAGACACCCTCATAGCCACATCCAAAAATACTACATTCTAGCTACCTGGGCATCCCTTCACCCAGTCACAACCACATAATAGTATCAGCTGAACAGTGGAGAAGGGACAGGTGTGGCTTCTCTTGGGCTGGATGTGTAAAGCGGAGGGCAGTGCCTTCCAAGGTTGTCGTGGCAGGACGGTGATGAGTGGAATCCCTAAGGAGAAAGTGAATGTCAGCAGATAAGGACATGGGCTGTGACCGCAGCCATCCTTCCCCCACACATTATGATTTCATTTCTGGAGGCCAGTAGGTTGCCCTTATCATATTTAGCATACTTGCTCATACACCCCACTGGCCTCTGAGCTCTAAGAAAGCAAGAATCATGTCTTGTTTGCTCATATCCCCATAGTATCCCCTAACTCAGAATCTGCTATGTCATAGTTCTCAATAAATACAATCTGAAAAAATGAGTTCCACTGTTAGTGTTTCATCTATGAATTTTATATGGAAAATGACTAATATTCTTTATTTAAAGTTTTTTTTTCTTTAAAAGATCTTATTTATTTATTTGACAGAGATCACAAGTAGGCAGAGAGGCAGGCAGAGAGAGGGGGCGGGAAGCAGGCTCCCTGCTGAGCTGGGAGTCCGATGTGGGGCTTGATCCCAAGACCCTGAGATCATGACTTGAGTCAAAGGCAGAGGCTTTAACCCACTGAGCCACCCAGGCGCCCAACTACATTCACTCTTAGGTCTTAGATTAGCCTTGTTAGTCTTTGGAGAGATCATTTGAGCCAAAATTTTGACTTTTATTTGTGACCCTGCTTAGAAATAGTTATGTTGGTGCCATGTTACTTTGGAATGTTTCTATTGTAGCTTTTTTAAATTGAAAAATTAATATTTATTTATGGTTTAAAAAAAAAGTCACACAACAGGATGCACCATGAAAAGTGTCCCAGTCCAGATGTTTAGTGCCCCTCTCCAGAGGCAGATACTGCTGAGGCATATTTTCATAAATTTTCTATATAAGGATAAACACATACATGTATATATTTATGTAGGCATATTTATAGATGTGTACACATATTTAATACAATTTAAAGCATACCATATAACTTGTTTTCAATTTGCTTTTGTCATTTAAAACATATCTTGGAGATTTTCCATGTTAAATTATTTGCCATGTTAAATTAACCACATTCCTTTCTTTTAAAAATCATATTAGAATAATATTCACATATGATTTAAGTTTAAACCGTATATAAAGATTTATAGTGGAAGAGAATCGTCTGCCTCACATCCTCACCTTGATCCCTCTTACCTTAAAGGCAACCTCTTTTACCTGTTTCAGTTTTCAGTATTCTATAGGTAGCACCGTATTATTATAAATAACATGTTTATGCTTCTGTTTCTTAATTTATTGATTTGAAATATTATCTATTGACATTCAGCTATGATTGATAACCATCTATCCTAGTAACATCATTTTGTCTGTATCAATTCTAGACATTACCATGAATTTTCTAATAAGACAGGTGAGCATTTAGCTACTTACTCTGTCCTGTATCTTCCCAGTATGGCTCCATCTCTATTTCAATTCCCCATCTGGTCACCTCTGTAGCCTCAGACACCACATATAACCATTTCTCTTTGCATTTACCATAAGGGGTCCTTCTAACTTTGAAATGTAAGAATATTAGCAAACCTATGCTTCTCTTCATGTATATCACCGCCTCACAACTTGTTCGTTTTTCAGAATCTCTCAGCTCTCCCTTCACTTTGCCATTGTCAAATTGATAATGTTTTCATCCTATTCTATAACCATAATGGGGCGCCTGGGTGGCTCAGTGGGTTAAGCCGCTGCCTTCGGCTCAGGTCATGATCTCAGGGTCCTGGGATCGAGTCCCGCATCGGGCTCTCTGCTCAGCAGGGAGCCTGCTTCCTCCTCTCTCTCTGCCTGCCTCTGCCTACTTGTGATCTCTGTCTGTCAAATAAATAAATAAAATCTTAAAATATATATATATAACCATAATGAAGTCATCTGTGATTTCCTGGTACCTGTGAGTCACATATTGATTGGAAATCTTTTAGTAGCAAGTGACACAAAAACTCAATTCACATAAATAAAACAGGAAAGGATATCCAGGGGAAAACACAATTTTTATGCAAAGCTTAGTATTTTCAAGACCTGGTTTCTTTCTCTCCACCTCTTAAATCCTGCCTTGTGCTAGTTCCATCCTGGGAAAGCTCTCTCCTCAAGGATACAACTTGTTGGCAGCTGCTCTAGCTTTATACTTCCTCAAGTTGGAATTGAGTTTCTCCAGTGGAAAGAAGAGAACATTTCTTCCAAGCTAAATTTGGGATTTATTCTGATTGGAACAGTGTGTTCTCAGGTACATCCTTGAACCCATCACTGTGATCAGGGGTTCTGGGGATGTTGATTACTTAATACCCACCTTTGGAGCAGACCAAGAGTTCTACCCAGAAGACCGAAGGAGTGCTCCAAAAGGAAATCAGGGAACTGTTACTGAAAGAAAGGAGGAAAGGACGCTGGGCATCAACAATCACAAACACCCACCCTAAACCACAAACTCTAATGTCTGTAGTGTTCTCTTTACATACACTTATGAATTGATTCAGTGAAAGATACAGAGAGTGGTGGTTTCTGTGATCTAACAGTGATGCATTAAATTTTTTAGAATGTCATTAGCCAAACAAAACATCTTTAGGCCTAATTTTGCTTCAGAGTCACCAGTAGGCAACTCTTGTTCTATATATTAATTCTGAAAACTGAAAAAATGGGAATAGTGTTTAGATTATTACAGCTATGTAAACAATCTTTATAGTAAAGCAAATTAACATTTTCAAATTATCTAGGACCCTTGTCGTGACTCGTGTGGCACCCAAAGAGAATGTTCTTGGTATCAAGTTGCAAAGATTCTCCCCCCTTACTCTCCTCCCATCACTCAGAATCCATCTGTGCTGTAGTTCACTACATACTCTACCATATTTTGAATGGCAGATATCGCTGCCTACCCCATTGTTATTTCCTCATTCTTCCATTCTTCCTTGCTAGGATCTTTCTTCTTCCTTTGCTTATTGTCATTGATTTTGGCAGTTCTCAAATGTCTAGTGATGTCTTACAATCTATTTGTATTTTCACATGAGGGAAGAATTTGAAGATTTGGAGCTCTGTAAATGTTGCTGGGACTCAGTAAATTATGGGTTCACTTTAAATGGACAGGCAGAGAACTCTTAGCTATTATGTCGGGGCTGAAATAAAGAAGCAGATGGCCTTTACTCTTGGATATTGACATCCACACTAGTTACCCTTGTTAGTTCTTTAGACAGTTCATCAAACAGTTTAGGAAGAACTGATTGGACAGTTTTAAAAAATGTGTTTGACAGAGAGAGTGTGTGTGAGCATGAGCAGGTGAGGAGCAGAGGGGCAGAGAGAGAAACAGACTCCCTGTTGAGCAGGGATCCCATTGTGAGGCTCAATCCCAGGACCCTGAGATCATGACCTGAGCTGAAGGCAGATGCTTAACCCACTGAACCACCCAGGTGCCCCAAGATTAGATAGTTTTTAAAGATACATTTAAATAAGACCCTGACCCCACACTTTAACTTTTATTTTACTTATTCATGTTTACCTAATTAATTAATTAATTATATTTATCACCCACTCACTTTGTATCCTGTGTATTGTATAGGAAACTTGACTTCCATAGTCAGACCTTCAATTAATTCCACATTTTCAGGACTTTTCTTACATTCTGTTGTACCTGTTGCCCATGCAGTTGTATTCAACATGCTGGCTTTCTGGTTTTTGGTGTTTTTTCATTAATTAGTATTTCATCTGATTTTTGTTTTACAGGAATGTACTGAGTTTTCTTGTATGTTAACAGCCTTCTTTTGTTCTCTTCAGTACTGTGAATTTAAGCCTTAAAAAAATTCCATTACTATTATCTTAATTATGTCTTAGAAAGGGAAGGATATAAATACATGTGCTTAGTTAGCATACCATATTAAACCTGAAGTCTCTACATCCTTCTTTTTAAAGCTGCATAGTGTTCAATTGTCTGAATTTTTAAAATATATATTAATTTATCTTCTACTGTTTAACAATTAATTTTGTGATTCCAAACACTTCTGCAATAAGTATTTCTGGACATATCTCTATGCATATGTATATCTGTAGAATAAATTTCTAGAGGTAGTGTGTTGAATTGAAGGTTGTTGGAAAGTTCCTCTTTGGAGCATGTGTGTATTTTTGGAAAGTGATATTGTATAGTGATTAAATGCATGAACTCTGGGGCCAGGCTGCTGGACTCATAATCCTGGCTCTCTTCCTTAGCAATGCTGTGACCTTGGGCAAGTTACTTAAGTTTCTGTGTCTTGTTTTTCCAATGGGTAAAAATAAGAATTAATAATATCACCTTTCTCTTAAGGTTGTAAGGATTAAATGAGTTAATTTGTTGAGACTCATGAGTGATAATAAGCACTCAATAACCATTATCTGTTATTGTTGTTATTTTAGCTAAGACTTAGCTACCATTAACTAAAAAGAAGCCACAATTCTGCACGGGCTAGAGTGGACACTCTGGCCAGAATTCCTGGATGTGCCCCTGAGGGAGGTGAGGTGGTCCCCATGGAAGGGCTGTAAGCTCAGGACCAAAAAGAGAGATACAACAGGTCTGGGGAGGGCTCAGAGGTTTTTTTGCCCAGGAGTCTACCAACTGTAGCCACCTGAAAGGTGCATCATTAACTGCTGTCTCTCTAGTTCTAGATAGTGCTTGGTATATAGTTGACTGAATAAATGAATGAGTGAATGAAACCGAGTTTAAGAATTATTTTTACTTCTGTTTAATTCCATCCTGCCATCTGCAAGCCATTTTTGCTTTATTGTAAACATGCTCGGTGGTGAGAGGACCAAGAAGGAGCCATGTGAGGGAAGCATCTTGGAATCACCCTGCCTGAGGGGATCATAGTGACCACGGTAGAAAAGAGAAAAAACACGGTTTCTAGGGCTCCTCAGGAAGTCTGTTAGGCTGGTTGGGGAGCCTGCTAAAAGCCTGGACTTCCTGCTATTGTGAGGAGGGGGATTTATACTGCTTATACTAAGGTATTAAAGGAGAATGATCCCTCAAGACTGGGAAGTTTGGTATACCTGGGTTAGCACAGGGCTCGTTACATGGTAACCTCTCAGTAATCGCAACTTTTATATTTTATTTCCAAATTTAAAATCTGCATTTGATGCTATAGCCACCTTCCTCAAGCTGTATCTGACTTAGCATATGATGGCCATGACAGCCCAAAGGAATGTTCCCAGTACAGCTGTCATATCAATAAGATGATTGTCAGTTTGAGTGAAACTCAGAGGTCAGATAAAATACCAGTTATCTTGGACTTTCCACTAGCCCTTCTCAACAGCATAACCTTGTGTTAGTCTCTTGAAATTTCAAAGAATCATTTTCTGTCTCTGTAAAATAGGGGATTAGTGCTATGATATCTACCACCTGTTTGGTCTTAAGAGCACATCTTGACATTAAATTAAAAGAGAGGGGAAAATGAATAAATGGGAATGGGGAATATACCCTGAAGCCTTGACCTGAAAGTCACTATTAATGGTAAAACCATTACAGTATTATCTTTCTCTAACATTTCTAGCAGTTGCTTGGCTAAGGAAAAATCTCAGTTTTGAGCATATTCTTATAATTATTATTTTTCACCATTCACATATTGATGTGTTGAAAGCAGAAGATTTATGTTCAAAGGGGGTTTATTTTTCAAAATTAAGTAATACACACAGTAAAGGAATAGATAATACATTTACACATACATACTTGCATTAATTGCTCATTTTAGCTAATTTTTTTGTTTGTTTTGGTGTTGTTGAAAATTAATCATGGACTTAACATGAGTAGTGAAAAGGCAAACTAACAAAGACTCAATTATAATTACCAAAAGGAGGAATATGGATCCTGAAGCCAGGAAGCTTCTTTGAGGAAGATTCAAGAAAGATCCAGAAAAGTTCCTGTGACATCAAACCCAAACATGGATCTCTCCAGACAAAAGATTCAAATCTACCTCCTATTTTAATAATGAAACAGCTGCCAGGGTCAAGGACCCTCTAGAGGTCCTCGATCATGATGGGTAACTGGGTGGTGTTTGTTTTGTTTGGGAGAATAAATATTTGAAGGGGGTAACCAAAGAAGGTTATGCTGCTGTTATGATGTTATTGATACACAGGCTGACGCTATTATGGCGGACGCTATCAGACTACATTATCTTTATGCCTTCAAGGTAACCTGAAGCAACTGTCTTTTGACTTGGCACTGCCTAACACTGAAGCGTCTGCCCTGCCTGGGGACTGTAACCCAAGCCAACACATGCCTCACAGACAGCTTTCTTTAGCCACTGACAGCATAGAGGAACGAAGAGCGTGAAATTGCCCTGGGACAGACGCTTCCCGGAGGGGAAGTTGGGTGCTAAGTTTCTCTAAGAGAGGGTGGCATTGCCATCTCCTAATCTTCTATTTAAGGGTAACCACTAGAAAGTCCTTCTTTTCAGGAAAGGAAATAGTTACTGTAAGGAAACTGGAGGTGATCGAACCCCTGGAAAAGTTTCCCCCACTTTGAACTTGGCAATGTTTCACTGCAGGTCATGTCCACATGGAAAGCAAGGCTCACCAAAAGACTGAAATCTCCATCTAGAAGAATGCATCCTTTTCCATGCTCAGCTCTGCTTGCTTGTTTTGGGAATACAAGGGAGAATGCACCCTTTGATCAGCCCAGCACAGCTGATACTCATTCCACCATCTATGTTCAGCCCATGGCCAAAGCAGAGAGGCACTCATGTCACTCGAAAGGGGAAGAAGGAACTCCAGAGAAGAGGGAAGATTCCGGCATCTGTTCAGAGAAAAATGGCAGTGCAAATCTGAATTCAAGCAACCACACTTCCAATCAGCCTGCTGAGACCGCTGAGGATTCACCTGGGTCACTAGAAGGTAAATCGGACTGTGAAGCAGTTACTTTCCAGACTTCTATCCCCAGACCATCAATTATTGAAATGCCAACGGTGAGTTTTCCTAATGCTGTTATAGAAGGAATGGGGTCAGAGGAGAGTTTTGATCATTCAGTAGATGCCTTCAGGAAACAAACTTGTTTAATTTTTTTTTTTAAAGATTTTTTTTTTTTAGATTTTATTTATTTGTTTGACAGACAGAGATCACAAGTAGGCAGAGAGGCAGGCAGAGAGAGAGAGGAAGGGAAGCAGGCTCCCTGCTGAGCAGAGACCCCGGTGGGGCTCGATCCCAGGACCCTGGGATCATGACCTGAGCTGAAGGCTCAGGCTTTAGCCCACTGAGCCACCCAGGCGCCCCAATATTTTTAGAGAATAAGACTTTGAGGAGAACTCTAACTAGTGAGAGGCAGTGTGTAAAGCCTTTTACATTCTCATAAGGTTCTCAAAGGATAGAGAGGGAGGCAATGAGAATAAGCACTGGGGCCTTAGCAATGGCCCAAACTGGCCTTTCATTAACTGTCCATGGTTTTCAGAGTAAATGTGTCTGAATAAAAGATTAGGGGTAAGATTGCCTGGGAAGGTTTTTTTTTAACTGGTACATGAATTTATTTATATGAAAATCCACAATATGAAAGATTAGATTATAGAATTAAGAGACTGCCCCTACTTAAAATAAACCATGTGGAATAATAGCAGTTTGGGAAAACTTAGAAATGATGATCATTTTATGCATAGCACTAAAGAAAGGAACTGACCTGTAAAACTATTAATAATATGGCTGTTCCTGTGATAGTTTCCAAACTTAGAGGCAGGAGAAGGAAGTTACTTTAAAAAAAAAAAAGTGTTGCTGCTCTCCAAAGGCATCATCTTGAGTTATTTATTTAATCTGTTATTTATTTAATCTGTCTTCTTGTTGGAGACATTACTGAATTTTAATTGTTGACTATTCTGATTAGATTGGTCTACACAGCCATGTCAAAGTTTTTGGTAATCTCAAGAGGCAAGGTTTCTTGAATTTTGTTTTCCAGAGATACCTTTAGAGCATTTTTTTTGTCATATTCCTGGCCAAGTAGCTTAGGACCAGACTGAAAAAATCTGAGAAGTCTTTGGGGATCCATTACCAAGATACTCTGATTTTCAAAAATCACTGTTTTCCATAAGTTTAACAAACCATATTTTGTCTGGCTTGCTCACCATGAGGCCTCATTGGCATTGAAATCTATAAAACAGTGAATATAAGGTTAACATACATTTTTAAAAAATAGTTTCATTTGATATTCTACAGGCTTATCTTAAATTACTGAATCTTAGCTCTATTGTCTACAACTTTCTGTTCTGAGATTGGATAGAAGATTTCACTAAGCCCCCTGTTATAGAAAGAACTATAATGGTTTTGTTTTTTCCCCCTAACATCACCAAATCAAAACCTAAAACAAAGAAACAAAAGCAAAACCATGTATTGTTCAATTTTCAGTTTAAATCCATATCCAGATTAAGATATTTTTAGCAGGGGCACCTGGGTGGCTCACTTGGTTGAGCAGCTGCCTTTGGCTCAGGTCACGATCCCAGGGTCCTGAGATCGAGTCCCACATCAGGCTTCCTGCTCAGTGGACAACCTGCTTCTCCCTGTACCACTGCCTGCTGCTCTGCCTAGTTAGGCTCTCTATCTCTCTGTCAAATAAATAAATAAAATATTTTTTAAAAAAGATATTTTTAGCAGTACTATAGTTAACTGAGTGAACATCATGGCCAAGTTTTTATCTGTTGCATGTTAAAGGAACCAATGATTTATTGGTTTGATGAACTGGAAGATTCTGTTGGGTAGAGATTCCAACAACCCAGCACCCCCACCATATATTGTTAAATATGGCAACAAACACCAGGAAGATTTTATCTTCCTGTTTTAGTTGCATATTTGATACAGAGGCTCAAAGTAAATATGCATATTCATACATAACCAGTTAAACACAGTGGGTAACATCCATATTTATTGTCCACTTGTATAAGCAAAGTCACAGATAGACTACAGATGTGAGGCAGGGCTTATGATGGAATCAACACCAATGCAAGATTAAATATAAGGATCCCAAAGAAGACACACAAAAGACAGTTCAAAGGAGGTTGGAAAGGCACATTGCAATGGAGGTGGAATTTGAGATTGGTTTAGAAGGAGGGTTAGGATTTTTAAAGGCAGAGATGAAGGGGAGGACATTGCAATAAAAGAAAATTGTATGAATAAAACCATGGATGTGGGGGAATGTGGCATAGGGGTAAGTACATCAGATTGGCTAAGATGAAGAAATACCTGGAAAGGTTGATGGAAGCCAAAAATGAGATGTCTTGAATACTGTGGGGTAGTGGGGAAGCTTTGAGAATTTTGAGCAGAGAAAGGCCATGATTAGGGATTTCATAAAACAGGTAAAGCTTTGTAGGATGGATTAGAGTTGAGAAGACAGAGCTGGGGTCATTGTAAAGACCCCAGCCTAGGGATATCATAGAAAGTTGAGGTGGAAGGGCCAAGGAGAACGAACCCCAAGGAGTACCAAGTGCAGCAGTTGTATGGGTCCCAGACTGGGTGGCGAGGGAAGTGAGACCAAACTGGGAATGATGAAATGAAAACATTGTGAAACTAAGGCCAGGCTGCATGGGAGAAGTGGGCCTTGTGGGAGTGGTAAATGGGCGTCTATTGTAGTTCAAATGCAGGGAGCTAATATTTACAGAGCAATTGCCATATGCCAGTCATTCTTCGAAGTGTTTTATAGGGACCATGGTTGTAGTGAGGTGCATATTGTTACAATTCTCTGACACTTAAAGAAGGTAACACACTTGCTAATTTTGGCCATTCTAACTGGTGTAAGGTGATATCTCAATGTGGTTTTAATTTGAATCTCCCTGAGGGCTAGTGATGATGAACATTTTTTCATGTGTCTGATAGCCATCTGTATGTCTTCATTGGAGAAGTGTCTGTTCATATCTTCTGCCCATTTTTTGATATGATTGTCTGTTTTATGTGTATTGAGTTTGAGGAGTTCTTTATAGATCCTGGATATCAACCTTTTGTCTGTACTGTCATTTGCAAATATCTTCTCCCATTCCGTGGGTTGCCTCTTTGTTTTATTGACTGTTTACTTTGCTGTGCAGAAGCTTTTGGTTTTGATGAAGTCCCAAAAGTTTATTTTCGCTTTTGTTTCCTTTGCCTTTGGAGACATATCTTGAAAGAAGTTGCTGTGGCTGATATCGAAGAGATTACTGCCTATGTTCTCCTCTAGGATTCTGATGGATTCCTGTCTCACGTTGAGGTCTTTTATCCATTTTGAGTTTATCTTTGTGTACGGTGTAAGAGAATGGTCGAGTTTCATTCTCCTACATATAGCTGTCCAGCTTTCCCAGCACCATTTATTGAAGAGACTGTCTTTTTTCCACTGTATATTTTTTCCTGTTTTGTCGAAGATTATTTGCCCATAGAGTTGAGAGTCCATATCTGGGCTCTCTACTCTGTTCCACTGGTCTATGTGTCTGTTTTTATTCCAGTACCATGCTGTCTTGGTGATCACAGCTTTGTAGTAAAGCTTGAAATCAGGTAACATGATGCCCCCAGTTTTATTCTTGTTTTTCAGCATTTCCTTAGTGATTCGGGGTCTCTTCTGATTCCATACACATTTTTGGATTATTTGCTCCAGCTCTTTGAAGAATACTGGTGGAATTTTGATCGGAATGGCATTAAAAGTATACATTGCTCTAGGCAGTATAGACATTTTAACAATGTTTATTCTTCCAATCCAAGAGCATGGAATGGTCTTCCATCTTTTTGTGTCTTCTTCAATTTCTTTCATGAGTGTTCTGTAGTTCCTTGAATACAGATTCTTTACCTCTTTGATTAGGTTGATTCCCAGGTATCTTATGGTTCTTGGTGCTATAGTTAATGGAATCGATTCTCTAATTTCCCTTTCTATATTTTCATTGTTAGTGTATAAGAAAGCCACTGATTTCTGTACATTGACTTTGTTTCCTGCCACCTTGCTGAATTGCTGTATGAGTTCTAGTAGTTTGGGGGTGGAGTCTTTTGGGTTTTCCATATAAAGAATCATGTCATCTGTGAAGAGAGAGAGTTTGACTTCTTCATTGCCAATTTGGATACCTTTTATTTCTCTTTGTTGTCTGATTGCTGTTGCTAGGACTTCTAATACTACGTTGAACAAGAGTGGTGAGAGTGGGCATCCTTGTTGTATTCCTGATCTCAACGGGAAGGCTGCAAGCTTTTTCCCGTTGAGGATTATATTTGCTGTGGGGCTTTCATAGAATGGCCAAAATTAGCAAGAAAGGAAACAACATGTGTTGGAGGGGATGTGGAGAAAGGGGAACCCTCTTACACTGTTGGTGGGAATGCAAGTTGGTGCAGCCTCTTTGGAGAACAGTGTGGAGATTCCTCAAGAAATTAAAAATAGAACTTCCCTATGACCCTGCAATTGCACTCCTGGGTATTTACCCCAAAGATACAGATGAAGTGAAAAGAAGGGCCATCT
>NC_081562.1:134683960-134737552 GCF_022355385.1 Mustela nigripes
CCAAGAAATTAAAAATAGAACTTCCCTATGACCCTGCAATTGCACTCCTGGGTATTTACCCCAAAGATACAGATGAAGTGAAAAGAAGGGCCATCTGTACCCCAATGTTTATAGCAGCAATGGCCATGGTCGCCAAACTGTGCAAAGAACCAAGATGCCCTTCAACGGACGAATGGATAAGGAAGATGTGGTCCATATACACTACGGAGTATTATGCCTCCATCAGAAAAGATGAACACCCAACTTTTGTAGCAACATGGACGGGACTGGAAGATATTATGCTGAGTGAAATAAGTCAATCAGAGAGAGTCAATTATCATATGGTTTCACTTATTGGTGGAGCATAACAAATAGCACAGGGGACATGGGGAGTTAGAGAGGAGAAGGGAGTTGGGGTAAACTGGAAGGGGAGGTGAACCATGAGAGACTATGGACTCTGAAAAACAATCTGAGGGTTTTGAAGGGGCAGGGGTTGGGAGGTTGGGGTACCAGGTGGTGGGTATTAGAGAGGGCACGGATTGCATGGAGCACTGGTGTGGTGCAAAAATAATGAATATTGTTATGCTGAAAATAAATAAAAAATAAATTAAAAAAAAAAGAAGGTAACACACTTGCCTAAGGTCACAGCAGGAGGAAGTGGTAGAGCCAGGATTGAAACTCAGCTCCTTATTATTGCTTGGGTGGTGTTTAGGGATTTACAATCAAATATGCACACATGATCTCACTTGATATGCCACCAAAGTAAAATTCTGTGTGTGTATGTGTATGCATTTATACGTAAGTGTATCTGTATATATAATGATTACCATTATTATATGCTTTTTATTAATTGGCTTAACCTTTTAAAAATCTTAGATTCATGATGTACAATACTATGGAAAGGGTCACTTCCTACTTTGTATTCTGTTGATGACAAGACTTTGTTGATGACATGGTGGGACTGTTTTGAGATCTTTTGATAAAAGTGCAATGGAACTGCCCAGATTTTTCATTACCTAGTAATTTTTGTAGTGACATGTTACCCTCAGCAGATGATGAATGGGCTTCTTTTATTATAATCTTGCCTGGAGGCAAAAGTATTTCCCTTTTAATTCACTGATTCTCATCATTTAAACTGCCGTGGTAGAGACAACAAATAATACTCTTTTTTAGAGCTTCAGAATATAACCATAGCTAAGAAATGGGGACAAGTCCCTCTATTTTTAGTTACCTGGTGTTCAGACAAGAGGGTGATTCTTTAAAATCTGTAACAACATCTGGTCTGAGAGGAAAAGCTCAAGATAGGCCAAGTGAACTAATTAAAAAAGGTGTTTGTTTGTATAAATGTATATGCACATATCTGTATTTATGAAGTGATACCAATTAGTCTTCAACCTTTTTGTGGCCATCTCTTCCCTCTTCCAGGCCTGAAATCGAGGTGAATTAACCCTAACACTGGAACATTTTACAACTTCTGGTATTTTCTGATTGTATTTTTTTTTTTTTTAGTGGTCTTGTAAATGAAATGTCTAATAATTGTTGGGATTGTGGAGTTAATGAAACACAGCAGTATGCTGTTTATTTTTCTGGTCAGGAGTTTTTGTGTTCTTATTGTGTGCCAGGACAGCCCTAGCCCTGAGCTTCCATTCCAATGGGAGATAGAGTAAACAGGTGGTGTCAATGCAATATGAGAAGGCTTACAGTCCCAACAATGGACACCCATAATAGCACATGGAAGAGGCTCCCATCTTAGACTTGGGAAGACAGGGGAGGCTGGAATACAAGGAGGAGAAGGGTTTTTACCCTATTCTTTTAAAACTGCCTTCCTAAATGAACAGTGCTATTTTTCTCCTCACTCTCTCACCCTTCACAATGTTGGCAGTGTAAGAAAGACACAGTGGGGGTGCCTGGGTGGCTCAGTCAGTTAAGCGTCTGCCTTCGGCTCAGGTCATGATTCCAAGGTCCTGGAATTGAGTCCCACATCCGGCTCCCTTCTCAGCTGGGAATCTGCTTTCCCCTCTCCCTCAGCCTGCCTCTCCCCCTGCTTGTGCTCTCTCTCTAATAAATAAAGAAAATCTTAAAAAAAAAAGGCACTTCAGCTGTTCCCACATGAAACAGCTGAAGACTTTAGAATAGATTAATAGTTTCAGAGACTTTCTATGGCAGTAGTTAAGTTTTTATCCAGTTCTTACTCCAACAAGGTAGACTGTCTAACCCAGGAAGAGAAAGTAATTGTGGTATAGGAAATCGTTCCTTGGTATGTTTTTTGTTTGTTTGTTTAAGATTTATTTATTTGAGAGAAAGCAAGAGAAAGAGTGGGAGAGACTGTGTGCGCAAATGTACGAGTTGGGGAGGGACAGGGGAGAAGGGAGAGAATCTTGAACAGACTCCCGCTGAGTGTTGAGCCTGACACGGGGCTCAATCTCAGGACACTGAGGTCATGACCTGAGTTGAAACCAAGAGTCAGTCATGCAAGTGACTGAGCCACCCAGGTGCCCCAGTCTTGGGTATTTTTAACTTAAAGTTAGTTTTGTAATAAGGAAGGGGAAACAGGGCCTATCTTGGAGTTGACAATTGCACTGCTTTTTATAATAGGCCAGGTTTTGCTAATAGAGAAGAGGTAACCAAAACTTCGCTAGAGCCCAACCTTAGGCAGTCACTGCTTTTTAGGGTCTGAGTTACAGTAATATCATCTAGAAATGAAGTTTTGTCAGTTATCCTTCTATAAGACGTAGTTCCTTGATACCTACACTTCGAAGAGCCTGATGTATAAATCAGAATGACTGGGGTTGTCAGCCTTGAGGACTGTCAGGGTAGGGCTTACTAAGCCATGTACTTTCTACACAGGAAAATTATCCATAAAAAGAAATGATAACCAGAAATCTGTTGGAGAGTACAGATTTAGAGGAGGAGGGGTTACATATTTTTATTATAGTAAAATATATATAACATAAAATTTACAATTTTAATTATTTTAAAATATACAGTTCGGTGGCATTAAGTATTATCCACAGCCATGTGCAACCATCACTACCATCCATCTCCAGAACTCTTTTCATCTTCTGCAACTCAGACTCTATATTCATAAAACACTGACTCCCCATTCACCATTCACCCTTCTCCTCATCTCCTGGCAACCACCATTCTACTATCTGTCTCTGTAAGTTTAATTATTCTCAGTACCTTGTATAATTGGATTCAGACTTTTGTGTCCAGCTTATTTCACTTAGCATGTCCTCAAGATTCATCCATGTGGAAACATGTGTCAACACATCCTTCCTTGTTAAAGCTGAATAATATTCCATCATATGTATATGCTATATTCTGTTTACACATTTATCTGTCAATGGATGTTTACATCATTTCCACCTTTTGGCAACTGAGAATAATGCTGTTATGAACACGGGTTTACAAATATCTCTTCAAGACCCTGTTTTCAATTCTTTTGAATATATACCCAGAAGTAGAATTGCTGTATCATATGGCAATTCTATCTTTAATTTTTCTAGGGACTGATATACTGTTTTCTATAGTGATTGAACCAAATACTCCCACCAGCAGTGCACAAAGCCTCCCATTTCTCCACATTCATTCTACCATTTGTTTTTAAAGTTTTGTTTATTTGTTTTGGTAATAGTCATCATAATGAGAATGAAGTGGTATCTCATTATGGTTTTGATTTTCATTTCTCTAATGATTAGTGATACTATGCTTCTTTTCATGTGCTTATTGGCTATTTGTGATTTTTGGAGAAATGACTATTCAAGGCTTTGCTTATTTTTTAAATCGATTTGTTTTTTTTTTTGTTGTTGTTGAATTAGTGTCCTTGGATGTACAAATATTTCAATTTTGACAAAACCCAACTTACCTATTTTTTTTCTTTTGTTGCCTGTGCTTGTGGTGTCACATTCAAAAAAATCATGCCAAATCTAATACTATTAAGTTTTTCTCTAGGTATTCTCTAAGAGTATATGTTTAGGTCTTTGATCTATTCTGAGTTAATTTTTGTATATGGTGCAAAGTGAGGGTCCAAAAGCATTCTTTTTCATATGGATATTCAATTTTCCCAACACTATTTGTTGAAAAGACTGTCCTTTCCCCTTTAAATGGTATTGGCACCCTTGTGAAAAATCATTTCACCATATACTTGAGAGTTTATTTCTGGACTCTCTCTGGACATTTCATTGGTTTATTTGCTTGTTTTTATGTAACACACTGTTTTGATTACTGTAGCTTTGTAGTAAGTTTTGAAACCAGTAAGCCTGAAACCTCCAATTTTGTATTTCTTTTTCAAGACTGTTTTGGCTACTTGGGATTCCTTGAGATTCCATATGAATTTCAGAATAGATTTTTTTTCTATTTTTGCAAAAAAAAAAAAAAAACAAAACCCACAACCCATCATTTGGATTTTAATAGGTATTTCAGTGAATCTTTAGATTGCTTTGGGTAGTACTCTCGACAATATTGGGTCTTCTAATCCATGAATACAGTTTATCTTTCCACTTATTTTTGTCTTAATTACTTTCAGCAATGTTTTGTAGTTTTCAGTATAAAAGTCCTTTGCTATTGCTAAATTTATCTCCGATTTTGATACCATTATAAAGTTTCTTAATTTCCTTTTCAGATTACTCATTATTGGTGTATAGAAATGCAATTGTGTTTTGTGTCCTGTAATTTTGCTGAATTCATTTATTACTTATAATAGTGTGTGTGTGCCCCTGTGTGTGTGTAATCTTTATGGTTTCTACATATAAGGGATAATTTTAATTCTTTGTTTCCAACTTGGATGCCTTTTATTTCTGTTTTTTCTCTAATTGCTTTGGCTGGAACTTCCAATGTTATTCAACAATACTTAGTTGGCTAGAGGGACAAAAATTAACATCCTTGTCTTGTTCCTGATATTAGAGGATAAACTTTGAGTCTTTCAGCATTGGGTATGATGCTACCATTGAATACAGTGTGGGCTTTTTATATATGGCCTTTATTGTGCTGAAATACTTTATTTTTATTCCTACACTGTTGTGTATTTTTATCATGAAAGAATGTTAAATTTAGCCAGTGCTTTTTCTGCATCAATTGATATGACCGTTTTGCCTTTATTCTGTTTATTTTGTCTGATAGTGATTGATATTTTGTACATTGAACTATCCTTGCACTCCAGGAATAAATCCCTCTTGGTCATCATGTAATCTTCTTAACATGTAGTAGAATTCTGCTCACTAGGATTTTGTTGAGGGGTTTTGCATCAATAGTCATCAGGGATGTTGGTCTCTAGTTTTCTTTTTCTTTTCCTTTTTTTTTTTTTTTTTTTTAAGATTTTGTTTATTTATTTGACAGAGAGAGAAAGAGCACAGGTGGCAGGCAGAGGGAGAGGAAAAAGCAGGCTCTCTGCTGAGCAGGAAGCTCAATGCAGGGCTCATTCCCAGGACCCTGGGATCATGACCTGAGCTGAAGACAGATGCTTAACTGACTGAGCCACCCAGGTACCTCCAGTCTCTAGTTTTCTTTTCTTGTTATATCTTTATGTAACTTGGTATCAGGGTAATACTGACCACACAGAATAATTTAGGAAATGACCCCTCCTCTCCAATTAGTTTTGGAAGAGTTTGAGAAGGATTGGCATTAATTCTTTACGTGTTTGATAGAATTCACCAGTGAAACTATCTCATCCAAGCCTTTTCTTTGTTGGGATATTTTTGGTTACTGATTTAATCTTCTTACTAGTTATTGGTCTATTCAGATATTCTATTTCTTCATAATTTACTCTTGGTGAAGAAGAGCTACTTTGATAGCTTCACTGAAGTATGGTATTTATAATAATGATTACCCATTATTAAGCACGACTAATGGACTAGGCATGACGCTAAGTGCCTTATGTGGATTAGCTAATTTGACCCTTATATTTTTTTACATTGTTAGTTCCTGATAATCTCAATCATTGCAATGGCTCCTCAGTTCTCTAATATTAAAAGTCAGGTCTTGACAGGGGCCTGCATGTCCCTATACAAAGTATACCTCTCCGAAATTATCTCCTATGGTTCACACTGATGGGGAAACTGAGACTCAGTGGAGGGAAGCATCTGAATAATTTCCATTCTAAAGGTAACCATTTCAGCAGACTAGGAAGCTCAATTCAACCAATCAAAACATGATTTCCTTGGGCAGTGCAGAACTCAGCTACCAATAACTAAATACCTGCTTATTCTGCTCTCCTTGTCTAGGCTCCATGCCCATCCTTCCTCCTTTTTTGGCACAGTCTTTGTCAAGACCTGGAATGGTTAAATTAACCGGGTTTCAGCTTCCTTGGTTGGAATCATATTCCAGTCATGTTCTATTGGAGCTACATCAAAGCCATATTAATTGGAATTTGGTGTTGGAGAGACTCCTGAATACCTATTAATAGAAAAGCACTTGGAGGTATATGCCCCTATAGGCAACTGATCTCATTCAACAAATTTATTTTCATTTTCAATGTCTTAAAGTTGTCTTGAAGTTGAGCCTCGAGAGTACCATCTATACTGCTTAGAAGCATATTGTAAACTTGTGTATAAACATCTATCACCCTTCATCTCACTCTGAACTCTGCATCCCCCTTATATAAGCATTATAGAGAGCAGCTCTGCTAGGCTGAATTTCCACTTTCTGTTACAAACCAGTTTTCCTGCACTTCTTTAGAATTAAATATTTCTTTCCTTTTCTTATGGGCCTAAACAAAAGAGAACAGGATTTTAGGCTACTTATTAAAAAAAATCCTATCAAGGAAGATTTCTTCTAGACAGATGATTTGATATAAAAATGTTTTTAATAGAAAACAACTTATAAATCCATGGATATATTAGTTTTCTAGAGTCCCTTCATGCTCCCTACCTCCCAACAAGGGGGATATGAGCTGGTGGGAATCCCATCCCATTACTTTTAAGCCTTGACAATTTCTTATGCTAGGCTTCTACTTTCAAAAGATGTTAAACATAGTGGCATGAGAGTGAATGATATACCCAGTGTACTTAGGAATTTTCCAGTCCAGATATTCAGTTGCATCCCAACTGGAAAAGAGATAGCTTCCTGGCTTCTCTGAGAATGAAATAAAATAAATCATCCTCATAAAGCCATGCAAATTTACATTGGACAGCTTTGACTACTGGAGACTATCCATAAAAGACTACAGAGGAGGAAAAATGCAAAGTTTTCAGAAAATTGGCATATATATTCCAAGCTAAGAAATAAAAGTTGAGTGTATAATTTCATGAAATTTTAAAGCATAATGTTTCAAGAGAGGTTACTCTGGCATTCACAATTCAGATAAGAATAATAAATATTATCTAAGTGGGTGTTGATATGTTGGAAAGAGAGAAGTACAAAAGGAAGAGGTCAGCTCATTTTTGAACGCATCTATTTCTAGCCCATCAGAGAAAATCTGGCAATCTGCCCATGACCTAGTTGATCCTTTGCCCTCATTTTCACAGGTGGTTAATAAAAGAGCAGGGTTTACTTTGTTCATAGTCAGTGACCTGAAGTGTCTAACCAAAGAGCACCAAGAAGATAACAATCCACTGAGCAGACCCATTTCCCCCAAATTCCTGCATCTGTAGAGTTGGAATTTCCATTCTGTTCACTATATAACAAACAGTTGTACTTCAGTTTAAAAATTCCACTGTTCTATTCACTGGATATGCTGGAAACAAATTTCTTATGTTTTAGGACCCACAGGGGCTGGTTGAATGAATATGCTATATTAATCATGTTAAGTTAGAGGGTTTTTTTCCCCCAGCCAAGGGCAAGTGTTAACCTGATTTGAATCGCCTTTAGTTTAACACTCACAGTTCTTCCTTTCCAAAGAAAATAGAGCTCATTAACGCTTTTTCTTTATTTTATTTTTTTATTAAGATACCCTAAAAAAGATTTTATTTATTTATTTGATGAGAGAGAGACAGCAAGAGAGGGAACACAAGCAGGGTAGTGGGAGAGGGAGAAGCAGGCTTCCTACTGAGGAGGGAGCTCAATGCAGGCCTTGAACCCAGGACCCTGGGATCATGACTCAAGCTGAAGACAAACGCTTAACAAATGAGTCCTTTGGCACCCCAGAACTTTTTCTGATATAAGGCTGACACACTTGGTTTTGTAAATCTGTACCAGGAGAGGTGAGAGTTTGGAAATTTGGGAAATTAGAGGAAGGCAGAGTCTCCATAAAGGGCACAGGACTGCTATGGGAAGTTATCTATGATTTTGTTGTGGGAAGCTGGTTTGTGGGTATCTGGTGCTCAGTTAAACAGAAAATGACAACTCAGGCAACTGTTAGAATGTAAATACATTGGCATAATTTGGTTGTCCACAGTAAAAGAGAAACTTCCCCTCAAATAGGCCACCTGCATGAGGAGAATCAGTTTCTGTAACTCAAAACACCGAATCTCAAAATGATATGCCATACACTATTTATTACTAATGGTAATTGATGTACTGCAATTTTCAAAGTGTAAGCTGACTTTAAAAATTTTATTTTTTTCCATAAAACAATGCATAGTCTTATAAAAATTCAGATATGATATACATACATTGTAACTAGAGATAATTCAAAGTTATCTCATTTCTAAAAAAAATATCACCCATATATGTTCAAGTAATCTTCACCAAAGGCAGCAAGAAATACACAATGGGTAAAATGCTCTCAAACAGCACCATATGATACAGAGAAATCATTCATGAAATGATTTTAATCAACGTCAATCAGTGCAATAGATTTCATTGTTATCTTATTTTAAGAAATTGCTACATGCACCCCACTCCGATTAGCTGCCATCAGCACCGAGGCAAGACCATCCAAAAGCAAAAAGATTATGACATGATGAAAGCTCAGATGATGGTTAACATTTTTTAGTAATATGGTACTTTTTAATGAAAGTATACACATTGGTTTTGTTAGACATAATGCCATTGGGCACTTCAAATAGACTATAGTGTAGTGTAAACATAACTTTTATATGCACTGGGAAATGAAAAAATTCACTTGATTCATTTTATTATGATATTTGCTCTATTGCAGTAGTCTGGAACTGACAAAGTATACCTGTACGTAAAGCTAAAAAGCTTTTGCATAGCAAAGGAAACACTCAAGAAGGTTAAGAGGCAACCTACAGACTGGGAGAAAATATTTGCAAACCATGTGTCTGATAAGGGGCTAATATCCAAAATACATAAGGAACTCAGACAAATCAATAGCAAAAACTAAATGACCCAATTAAAAGATGGGCAAATACCCTATAAAAACATTTTTTTCCAAAGAAGATATAAAAACGGCCAATGGTTATATGAAAAGATGTTCAATATTACTAATCATCAAGGAAACACAAATCAAAACTACAATAACATATCACTTCACATCTGTTAGGATGGCTATTATCAAAAAGCTGGAAGATAAGTTTTGGAACGGATGTGGAGAAAAGGTAACACAACTTACACACTGTTGATGGGAATGTCGATTGGTACACATTAGGGAAAGCAGTATAGTGGTTTCTCAGAAAATTAAAAGAGAACTATTATATAATCCATATAATCTTACTTCTAGGTACATATCTAAAGGAAGTAAAATTACTTTCTTGAAGAGATATTTGCACTCTAGTGTTCATTGTGGCCTTATTCATAGTAGACAAGACATGGAAACAATCTTAAGTGTCTTTAAGTGGATAAATGGACAAATAAAATGTGATTGCACACACAAATACACACACTGGAATATAACACAATGGAATCCTGTCATTTGTGATAACATGCATAAACCTGGAGGACATACATTAAGTGAAATAAGCCAGATACAGATAACCAAATACTGTATGATCTCACTATATGTGAAAGCTAAAAAAGTTGCCCTCATAGTAACAGAGTGGTTGTTGTCAAAGGCTGGGGATGGCGGGAAAAGGTAGATATTGGTCAGAGGGTGCAAACTTTCAGTTATAAAATGAATAATTCTGGAGATCTAATGAATAGTATGGTGACTACAGTTAATAACAACATATTGTATACCTGAACTTTGCTAAGAGACTAGATCTTAAGTATTCTTACCACAAAAAAAGAGGTAATGATGTGAGATATAGGATATGTTAATTAGGTAATCATTTCACAATATATACATATAACAAAACAGCACATTTTATACCTGAAAGATGCACAACTTTTATTTGTCAACCATTCTTCAGTATAGCTGGAAAACATCACTCTCACTGATCTGCTTTCTGGTATAATAATTCAAGGGGAAAGGAAGGAGGTGTTAGATCTGGGAGTTGCTGGCCATCAGGCAGTGCTGATTGTAAATAGAGGGTGTGAGAAAACCATGCTGTAGAAGCTGGATAAAGGGCGTGTGGGATGCTATTTAAGGAAGCTCTTGAAGGGGGGAATCCACGCATATACCCTGGCAGTAAGAAGTCCTCTTCTTATCTGAGAATTGTTTTCCTTTCCATCCTTATCTGAGAATCTGACTGAGCTGGGTGTTTCAGGAGACACACGCAGGAAACAGTGATAGAGGAAAAAGACCCCTTGATTAGACTCTGGTACATAGTGAGGCAGTGGTTCTTCCAGAAGCCTCTCATTCTCAGGTCCTTTCCTAGGATCAGGAGGTCTGTCTGCAGGAAAAGATTTTTCCTTTGACTTTCTGCCAGGACTCGTCTGATCTGGATGCATAATACTTGGGTCTCTAGGAAGAAGTAACTTGGTATAGTGGTGTTGCAAATTATCCTGAGCTATTTTTACCACTCAAAATTGTCCAGTAAAGGGGCACCTGGGTGGCTCAGTGGTTTAAAGCCTCTGCCTCTGCTTGGGCATGATCCCAGGGTCCTGGGATTAAGGCCCACATCAGGCTCTCTGCTCAGCAGGGAGCCTGCTTCCCCCCACCCCACCTGCCTCTCTGCCTACTTGGACCTCTGTCTGTCAAATAAATAAATAAAATATTTTTAAAAATGTTAAAAAATTTGTCCAGTAAACATTGGTATCCTCCAACTTTAAGAGGCAGGTGGGGGCTATATGTGTACCCACTCACAACTTGCTCCCCAGTGATATGTTGCAACAAAGAAAGCCTCACATGAATTCTGCCACAGGTACAAATATTTGTTAGCAAGCAGGCCAAAAGAGGGCTTATTCCCTGATCCTATATGCTGAAAGAAGTTCCTTAGCTTTTGTCCTTTGACATAGTAGCCCCTTGCATGAATAAAATAATGTTTAGGAATGCAACAATATTCTAATGGCGAAACCAAAAAACCTTCTATTCAGACGGGATGAAGGAGCACTCTGCTAATGAGAGTCTAGGACTCAATGGAGTTCAAGACCCAGGATGCTATTATAAAGGAGTTGGATTTTGCCACATTCTTATATTTCATTTTGCAAAGGCAAAAATGCAGAACAGTTACATACCTTGAATACCATTCATTTCTCAAGTGAAAAACGATTTCCAAAATCTCTTATCCTACTTAGTGGGTCCTCTTATTCAGATTTAGCTAATCTCATTTGAAGTAAATTTGGTGTAGCTGCCTCTGAATACAGACTCCTGATTGGAGTCCTTAAAATACTAACCACCTCGAAGCATCAACTCCAAAACTTGAAAAATATTCTCAGATTTGGCCTTTGGACATTGCTGGATGTGGATGTGATGCTTGGTGCTGTAACCATCTTGGGAACAGGGGAGGACAAACCTATAAATAAAAGCAAATAATCTAGAGATGGCAGAGCAGGAAGGCAAGAAAGCATCTGGGTTCTTGAGGATGCCATGGAGTTACTCCAAGTGCAGCTAACTATAGGTACTACGGTGAGGGTATACTCAAAGTGTTTATGCTGAGGTTATTTTAAAATAATAGCAAACTGTTTCAATAAAGGTGATCAGACCTATCTATCCCCAGGAAATCTCCAGGTGGACTGACAGCCTTCTCAAATTCAATCTGTGCAAAAATGAACTATCTTTCCCCCTAAACCTTAGGATGCTTATACCTGCAAGAGATGAAAACCCTACTTAAATTTAGACAGTATGGAAATGTATTATTTCACTTAAAAACAAGCCCCAACGTAGGGTGACGTCAGGGTTGATTGATTCAGCAATCCAATGAAGCCATCAAGCATCCAGATTCTTCCATCTCTCTGCTCAGCCATCCGTAATATTGGTTTCACCCTACAAGTGATTTCTTTTGTGGTTATAAAATGACTACCAGTAGCAGCTAGGTCATGTGGTTTCTCCCTCCCACCATTACCCTCCACACACTTTGGACATTTCCTTCTCATTCATTTACTGCTCTGTCCCCTTCTCTGTCCCTCTTCTCTGACACCATCCCCAACACCCTGTTGCAGGTTGGCACCCTGTCTGGGGCTAGCCTGGCACTCAGTGTTTACCTCAATTAAAGCACTTCTTAAACTGTACCATGTTTACGTGTCTGATTCTCCACTAGACTGTGAAGACATGAGGGCAGGGGCTGTATCTTCTTTTCTTTTTATCTATTATGGGTAGCACCCAGAACAGCACTTATTACATAAAAGATGAATAAATAAAGTCAAAACTAGGAGAGAGGTTTATGTTACATGAGTTCATCATATGCCTTCATCATGAGAACTTTGTTTAGTATTGCCAATATATTTGTGATCCAATTATCATTTTAGAAACTGGTAGAAATTATTTAAGACTACATCAGGGAGTAGGGTCCATGATAATGTTTCCCCTTGAAGAATGAGCTCTTTATTATTCAGGTTTGAGACAAAAGATCCAGACAAATTTATTTTGAGGTAAATATGGCCAGAGGAAGTTTCCTTTCAACTGTCCTTGTAGTCCATTTTTTGGACCTTTCAGTAAATTTCCCACATGGCAAAGAATGAGCCACTTTATGCTTCCGTTTTCCTACTTGCACAATGAGGATAATGAGAGCTTTTATGATTCCAGTAGTAGATTGGAAAGAAAGCGTGTTTATACAGAACTTTAAGCATCACAGGAGAAAATATAGGATAGCAACAACACAAAAAATGATACCATTAAAATGGTAGCAGAGGAGAACAAAGGGATACATTCACGTCACTACTCTGTGTGACTTTAATAGCATGTGGAGAAGTATATAGATAATACTGTTCACATTAATAAGACACCAAACTGTAATAAAGACATTGCTAAGAATGGCCTAATTTTTTTTGCCCTAGGTGTGGCTTTACAATGTTTTTGGCTAAAAAGAAAAAAATTTTTTTTTTGCGGATTTGCAGAGAATCTAATATCTAAAGACATTTTTAGTTAATCTGGTTTAAGTATCAAGCACATTATTTTGTGCTTAATGGGTTAATTTCTGAATCTGAAATAAAAGCTTATGATTTACATGTTATTGTTGAGTTAGGGAGTGTTAAGGGGAAAAAAAGTAATTCAATTTAATGAGGAACAAATAATCTCAAATAACATGTTCAGCAGGTTATTTCTTCTGCGCTTTCAGTAATCAGTGTGAAATCTAACTTTGAAGCTTTGAAGTCTTCATTCAGTTTTCAGTTCAACAGACCTTAATGAGGGTCTGACACACACTGTGTTTGGTGCTGGGCATGCCATGAAGATCCAAGGCCTAAGCCTGCCTTTGAGCTGCTTGCCATTAAGATAGGAGTTAGGCAAATCCACAGCTGCGGAATGAAGTGGTAAATGCCAAAATGGCGTTATTAGTTATTTCTGTGGTTTATTATTGAAAACATTTATACACATTTTTTTCTTTCTCATCCAATGAAATTTCCATAAACCTTAATTTGATCATGTATCAGTCTTAAGGGGTTTCCATCTGGCTGGCGGAGATAGAATTAGCCCCTAAAAGCAGAGGTGCTATTATAGAAATCTGGAGCACTAAGAAGATAGGCAATAACTCAATGCTACACAAAAGCAGGGTCTCAAAGCTGAGAAAGTGTTCACCAGGTAAAAAGGCAGAGGCATTTTCAGCGCAGGTGATCAAGAACCTGATTCTGTTTGGCTCAGACAGAAGGATATGCCTTAACTCACAGAACCAAAAGTCCAGAGGTAGCTGCCTTCATAGTTGCTGAAAGAAGTGAAGGGACAGAGCTGTGAAAAGACAGTGTACTCTGGTGGCACATGCAAGCTCTTAAGCAGACCCTCTTTCACTGTCACAGCCCATTTAGCACCTTGGGCATATTACCCTATCTCAAAATAGACGGCTAACTTTTTTTTCAATGAAACTTTTATTAACAAGTTAAAGGAGGCAGGAATCCATCAAAATCCTAAAGGAGAACATAGACAGCAACCTCTTGGACCTCAGCCACAGCAACTTCTTGCTAGACATGCCTCCAGAGGCAAGGGAAACAAAAGCAAAAATGAACTATTGGGACTTCATCAATACAAAAAGCATTTACACAGCGAAGGAAACAATTAACAAAACTAAAAAGCAACCTATGGAATGGGAGGAGATATTTGCAAATGACGTATTAGATAAAGGGCTAGTATCCAGAATCTATAAAGAACTTACCAAACTCAACACCCAAAAACCAAAAAATCCAGTCAAGAAATGGGCAGAAGACATTTCTCCACAGAAGACATATAAATGGCTAATAGACATATGAAAAAATGCTCAACATCATTCAGCATCAGAGAAATATAAATCAAAACCACAAAGACCTCACACCAGTCAGAATTGTGAAATTAACAACTCAGAAAACAGATATTGGCGAGGATGTGGAGAAACAGGAACCCTCTTGCTGTTGGTGGGAAAGCAAATTGGTGCAGTCACTCTGGAAAACAGCATGGAGTTTCCTCAAAAATTAAAAACAGAATTACCCTATGACCCAGCAATTGCACTACCAGATATTTACCTAAAGGATACAAAAATAGTGATTTGAAGGGGCACATGCACCTGAATGTCCACAGCAGCAAAATACAGAAAGAGCCCAGATGTCCATCAGCAGACAAAGGGGTAAAAATATGCTATATACATCTCAAAAAGAGTGAAATCTTCCCATTTGCAACAACATGGATGGAACTAGAGGGTATTATGCTAAGTGAAATAAGTCAGTCAGAGAAAGACAAATACCATATGATTTCACTCATATCTGGAATTTTAGAAACAAAACAGATGAACATAGGGGAAGGGAAAGAAAAATAAGATAAAAATAGGGAGGCAGGCAAACCATATGAGACTCCTAACTATAAGAAACAAATTGCGGGTTGCTGGAGGGGAGGTGGGTGGGGTATTGGGTACCTGGGTGATGGGTATTAAGGAGGGCACTTGTAATGAGCATTGGGTGTTGTACGCAACTGATGAGTATTAAATTCTACCCCTGAAACTAATAATACACTATATATTAACTAAATTGAATTTAAATAAAAAATAAAAAATTTTTTTAAAAAGTTAAAAAGAAGTTAAGGGAAATGAGACAAATACAGAGAGTATTGAAATGAGTGTTTAGAGAGCATATATTTTTTCTTTTTTAAATCCATTTGCTGGGACTATTTTTTGTTTTTCTTCAGCTAACCTGAGAATGCATGTCAACAGCTCCAGCATCCAAGCCCGGACTTTTAACTTTAGATGAAAGTGTTTGTATTGTTCAATTCCTCAGGGACCTGCCTGCTAGCATGTCCTACAAAGGGAGACTCCAAGCCCAGCATCTAGGGCCAGCTGTGTGTCATTCCACTCCTACTCCTCGCAGACACTCTTAGAGAGGCATCACTAGCCTATCTCCTAAATGTCTGCTCAACTTCAGGCCTTTGAAACAAAATATTCTTGTCTCAGATTAGTTTTAAAATCCATGTTTGCTTCTGAGAGATCTTCCAATGTGTGGCTCACTTTCAGAACACAGATGACTGATAACTCCCAAATTAAGGTTGACCTGCTCTCCGGAGCACAGTATTAGCACCGTTACCACTGTTTTTGAATTGTTTTATATAGACAGGTCCCAAAACAGACATAATTCCTATCCATTCACTCCTTTTCCCAACAAATATTTAAGCACATAAAATGTGATCAGCACTATTCTAGTAACTGGATATCCATTCAGTTGTGAAGAAGACAGTCTTTGTAGAGTTTCTACAGAGGAAGGTAGATAATAAATAAGATTAGTTAAAAAGTTAAGAAAACGATATAAAGTGTTGGAGTAAGTGGGTGCAGAAATTTTGAAGAGTGTGGTCAGAAATTCTCTCTCTCTTACTTTGGGTTGATGCCTCTCTTAATCCTTTCAGGCTGCTATAAAAAAATGACCAGAGACTAGGTAGCTTATAAAACAAAAATGTATTTCTCACAGTTCTGGAAGCTAGAAGTTCAGGTGCCAGTATGACCTGGTGAGGGCTCCTTCCCACCCATAGGCTTCTTGCTTTATCTTCAGATGGTAGGAGGGGCAAGGGAGCTCTCAAGAGTCTTCTTAATAAGGGCATTAATCCTATTCATAAGGGCTCCACCCTCATGGCTTAATCCACCTCCCAAAAGCCCCACCTCCAAACACTGTCATACACATTTTGGGGGTGGGGGCACACAAACATTCAGTTTATAGCAATACCCATTTTATGGTTGTTGCTTACAGTTCGTGCTCTGTTTAATTGATGAATAGTTTGATCCATTTTTCTGTCCTAGATGTTATCAACCCTGCTTGCATCTAGAATCATTTGGGGGAATTTTAAAGTTACTAATACTAATACTGATACTCTGAGAAATTTGAATTTAGTATCAGAGTTGGGACTATTGCATCAGTATTTTAAAAGCCCTCATTGGCAATTCTAACATGCAACTGAGTTTGAAAACAACTGTTCTACCTCATGGAGACTGAAGAATTTGTGAAAGCGAGAATCTAAGAACTGGCTGATAGCATTTCTGTGAAATAAGCAATAAAAAAAAAAAACAATCAACATGCAACAGCTTTATATTCTTATACTTTCAACATGTTCTAAGATCCTTAAGTAGACAATGCAAGGTTTGAAGGATTCTTGGTAATTTCTCTGTAAAGTGAATGGCAGAAGAGAACAAAGCAAGAAGGGGGGAAGGAAGTTTCTGTGATGTGTTAAGTGTTTTAAAAAGGTGAAAGATTTATGCGATCTGAAGAGAAACCAGAGTATGTGTTAAGTGTTTTAAAATGTTACACACTCAGTAAGTCATGCCTTGTCAAATCACCTTTGAAACTTAAAAATTGCCCTTTTTGCCCTTTAAGTAGACTTATTTTTCACTCTTACTCTGCAAATAGAATCAACGGCATCCTTTAAATATTAGGCTCAACAGAACAGTTATATATTGGGCAACTAACTGGAAATCTTTCAACACTTACCTACAAGTTCCACAGCTTGCCTAAGGAAGAAGGAGCCAGAGATGACAGAGCAGAAAAGCAGAAGGAATCTGGGGCCCCAGATATTACTGAATCATCCTGTGGCAATTGTGCCTTTGGAGCTGATATATTCCATTTTGTTTAAGCCAGTTAGTTCGGTTAGAATAATTTTCAGCTAAAAGCATCATATCTGATCCAGAGAGACAGAATTGTTTACATTTTACAGGTATAATACTGTGGCTGAACTGGGTTAAATAACCTCCTAAAATCACAGAGAATTTTGTTTTAATGCAAAGGAATCTTAACTTACTTACTAGTGGTGTGTACATGTCTTCTTTATGAAATCTTCTCTGAGAATACGGGCCCCTGATAATTATCTCCTTTATTAAAACCCAATGGTAGGTAGCATCTGCACTATACCTGATAGCATTCAGTTCTACACTGAGTCATGTTATTTATTATTGCTTTCTAAGGTTCATCTTTGTCCCTGACTAGAAAATAAGCTCTTTGAAGGTAAGTCCATAGCTCCTGTGGCCTGGCACAGCATGGGGTATACAACAAATGCTTAATATAGACAAGAAAAAGTGATTGACACATGACCGAGTTTGGACCTTGCTGACACATTAATCATTTCATTTTATGGGACTATAAGTAATTTAAAACTCTCTGTGCAGTCTTTTTCCCTCTTAAGGGAGGCTGCCATAAATTCATGCTCTATGTGATTAATAATAGAATTATAGCAACAACAACAAAAAAAAGAAGGAACCAACTGGTTTGTGAACAAAATAAGGAAAAGAAGAGTGGGTGAGCTTTATCCTTTCTTCTGTGAAACTAGTTCCAACCAAATTATTTAAACTAGAAAGCTTGCTGTTTTTCCTTTATCCATAGATGTTACCAGGAAAAAAAATCCTGCTTTAGGAAATCTTCAATGGTAAAATCTTTTTTTATGGTTGTGGAGATTTTCCCTTGTGGTTTTCACTCCATGACACAGAATTTTGGAGGTCTTATTTACACACCGTTGTCTCTCTGCAGAGGTCACTGAACAGTAGTTTCTTACATCCCAAGGATTCTCAATTTTTTTGATCTTCATCGGGGCAGTTTTGGTTTTGCCCTATCTGGCTTATTCTATAGCGTTTAAATCAGGGTTCTCCAAAGAAAGAGAACTGACAGGGGTGTGTGTGTGTGTGCACATGCACGTGTGCACATGTGCACGAGTGCACGAGTGCATGTGTTTTGTATTTATATATTTATATCTACTTCAATATCTATCTATTCAACCATGTACCTATGTATGTTATCTATTTATGCATCTCTCTCTCTCATATAACCATTGAACACCTATATATAGAAAGAGAAATTTTAAGGAATCAACTCACAAAGTTGTGGGAATGTACAAGTCTGAAATCCACAGGACAGGACAGTAGGGTAGAAACTCAGGTAAGACTTGCCACAGGCTTGAGGCAGAATGCCTTTTTCTTCAAGAAATCTTGGTCTTTGCTCTTAAGGCCTTTAAATGATTGGATGAGGCCTGCTCACCCTACCAGGGGTAATCTCCTTTACTTACTGTCAGCTGATTGTAGATGTCAAGTGTATCTACAAAATATCTATGCAGCAACACCTGGATCAGTGCTTGATTAAAGGGCTGGGGGCCATCTTAACTAAGTTGACAGATAAGACTATCACAAAGAGTTTGACTAAGAGGAGAACAACAAGGGGGTGCCTGGGTGGCTCAGTCAGTTAAGGTCTGCCTTTGGCTCAGGTCTTGATCCTGGGGTCTTGGAATCGAGACCCATGTTGGACTCCCTGCTCAGTAAGGAGTCTGCTTCTTCCTCTGCCCTCTGTCCTGCTCCTCTGCACCAACCCACTCTCTCTTTCTCTCTCTCAGATAAATAAAATCTTTAAAAAAGAGAGAAAGCAAAACATCATGGAATGGATAGAAAAGAAATTGTTGGAATGCTTCCTGGAGAAAGCAGGAATTGATTGGACAGGTTTCCATTGAGGCTGATGCTGTAGCACTGAGACTACAGATCCTTGCTTTGGGGTTCTCAGAGTTCCTTTTATTCCATTGCTGGTAACTTTACTCTCCTAGACTCAACAATGGCCTTTTACCTAGTGTCACCTGTTCTTGCTCAAAAGAGATTTCTCTAGGACCACTAAATCATTTTTTTTAAAGATTTTATTTACTTATTTGACAGACAGAGATCACAAGTAGGCAGAGAAGCAGGCACAGAGGAGGAAGCAGGCTCCTCACTGAGCAGAGAGCCCGATGCAGGGCTCAAACCCAGGACCCTGGGACCATGACCCGAGCCAAAGGCAGAGGCTTTAACCCACTGAGCCACCCAGGCACCCCAGACCACTAAATCATTTTAAACTTAATTTAGACCAAGGTTGGTGTTAAGTGCTCCTTAGAAATGTCAAGTCACCAGAGCTATATATTTGCTTACTTTGTTCAAATGGTCAGTTTCCCTATTTCTATTCCTTTAAAATATGCTTTCTCCTGACAGTGAAAATGTTGGCAGATGAATTAAACTGTCATAAAACAGCAGAGGTGACCTCAGGCCTGTTTACTCACTACATTGTGCCATTAGGAATTAATCCAACTTTTGATGTTAAGAAATAATCTTCATTTTTTTTCAGATCTGCATTTCATCTTTGACTGAGTAATATATATAATATATTCAGTATATATTTTAATATATAATATATATTAGTTTTATGTTCTTTATATATTTATATAAATATTATATAAATAAATATATAATATGTATTTAATATCTATGTTATATATAATATATTCAGTAATATATGTAATATATTCAGTATATATTTTCAGTATATAATGGATTTTATCAATATATAATGGATCAGGATCACCTGGGTGGCTCAGTGGTTTAAGTTGCTGCCTTCGGCAAAGGTCATGATCTCAGGGTCCTGGGATCGAGCCCCACGTCGGGCTCTCTGCTCAGCAGGGAGCCTGCTTCCTCCTCTCTCTCCACCTGCCTCTCTGCCTGCTTGTCATCTCTCTCTGTCAAATAAATAAATAAAATCTTTAAAAAAATGTATATATATAAGCCCTTAATATACAAAGGGCAAACTACTTGCTTAAAAAAAAAAAAAAATATATATATATATATATATATATATATATATATATGGATTTCTATAAGAAAATAAAATATCCCACATGGTTGCAGACACATAGATGTGCTGTATCTGGCATAGTGCACTTGGATCTTAGTGGAAGAGTCCCCAACACAAATGATTAAAGGAAGTACAGCTTTTAAGCCTGGAGTCAGGGCAAGCTTTGCAATGGCTTGATATAGTATCTCAAAGGTGCACCAAAGACCAGCTCTTTGCATGTCACCTCTCTGCTTTTCATAGAGTCATTTTGTTTTAAAGGCTGTCTCCTCCGATCCCCACATGGCTGCCAGGGTTTCGGGCTTTCGCATCCTCGTTTAGCTAGAGGAGACAGAGAGACAGGGAGAAAGAACAGTATTTCTTTTTCACCAGAAAACAAGTCTTGGTTATCAAAATGGAAAAGCTGAATGTACATTTTTCTTCTTTGAGAAGCAGTAAAATTTCTCTTTATCATTTAAGAGTATATGTGAAGTAAAAAATTAGAATAAACTAAAAAGTCAGCCATTTAAATATTTATCCTTATCCCCTCATTCTGTTCCTTTCCTCTCATTTTCCTTTCATCCATCCACACAATAAATATATACATGGAGGTGAGGAAAACTGAAAAAGGATTCTATTTTACCATTAGTAAGTACTGAATAATTACAGAGTCTCTCTATGTTAAATGCAAAAGTTCCTTCTATATGCTACGAATCTTGCCCAAGCATCAAGTCTGAGGAAGACCTACCCACAATTAAGGTGTGGCCATCGGGAGGGAGAACTTACTTCATAGTGGGATCCCATGTTTTCACCATAATGGGATTTTAAAATCCCATCCCCAGCTTCTGGTTTCTGACACTATCCTCATTAGGAGCAAATACTAGAGCCTGGTTTGTTAGGAAAAGGATAATCATAAAAACTTCACATGTGTGTGTCAGTGTGCACATGTGTTTGTGTGTCTGTGTGCCTGCATGCACTGACATCTATTGCCATTCTTTTCATTGCTACCCTTTTGATAATATCACAAGTAGCTTCTGAACTACAGCTAGCTCTGAACTTTGGGAGCACTGACACTTTATTAGACTTAGAAAAAACGGCCTGTTCTTAAAATTTTCTTTTATGTAATATTGTTTGAACAGCTAAGTTCGCATGAGCCTTATCCATCCCATCGTAGAATCGTCAACAGGTACTGTCACACACAAGGAGGTCCCCCAACACATGATGAGGTTATATAACATGGCACAAATCCAGTTCCACTGGAGTTGGATGTTTGTCTCCTATACTAAACTCTTATTAACAACCAAAGTTTACTAGAAGCTATATGTCTTTGTATCTGAACTTATCCCTGGAGAAGAAGTAATACACTTGTCTGAAATTTCTGTAAATGGAATGGGAGAGGGAAACCTTGGAGTACAAAGCTGGGTCTATTCCAGGCACTCTGTTCCTTCCAGGGGTCCAGGGCCAGGATTGTTTAGAGGGCCACCTTTGAAGAGATGAGTGGGGAATAAAAGGAAAGAAACTGTGACGTCATGGAGACTGGATGGGTGGGAAGTTCAGTCCCTTTTTCCAGGCATCACTTTCCAGGCTGCAGCAAAAACAGGAAGGAAGGATGCCCTCTCAGACCAGAGTGAATGGGTCTGTGTCTGCAGGAGTCAACTGCATTAGCAGATGGGATATGGGGAAACCTGCAGCCTGGGAATGACATCAGCCTGAAATGGAAAAATCCATCGTGGCCCTGTAAATATTAAAATAGGGAGACTTGAGGGTATTTAAAAAAACATTTGGAATCCCGAGCAAGAGATGCTGTGAATAAATCTCTCTTCTAATTCCTTTCACTGTTTTTGTAACCTCTTATTTTCCCAGCCACTGGGGGAAAGTTTTCTGGTCTTATTAACTTATTAACTTATTAACAACCTTTACCTTCTTTGGAGGTGGAGGTAAGAACATAGGGCAGGTACACGTAGTCTAGGTATGTTATAACCTTCTATGAAGAACCTGGCACTTCATTGCCCTCTTGTCTCTAGAGCTCTCAGAGCCACAGACCAGGACATAGAAACACCTAGGGACAACTATGGGGTTATCTGGGATGGTTTAGAGAACTACTAATGTTCTAGGACTTTCCACAGTTTTTCAAAGGGTTAGCATATCAAGTCACTCCACTTGACTTGGATCCCTTAAGAACTTATCAATGCTTAATATCCCAGACTTGTCCAGACTTTCTTTTTCACTGGTAGTTTCCCAACCTTGTCTAGTAAGCTCTAAAAGAGATGCAGAAGACAAATTGTCTATCATAGCATGCTCAGCCCCTTACAGGGCAAGTGCCATGTATCAGAAATTATATAAAAACTGAATTGTTTCCTAAAATGTCCTCTAGTTTTAATTGTAAAGAGAGTTTCTTTAAAAATCCTCATTTATGGGTTTGCTTTGAAACATCCCCTTGGGAAAACTTGGGGTTGGGGAAGTCTTTGAGTTTAAATTCAACCTTTCCCCAGAGATCATAATGAGGAAGGAAGGGAGCAGATGTGCACATCCTATCTGCCCAGCTGAGGCCAGTCATCTTCCTCTTTCTCATTACCTAGAGGATGTCCAATGGCATGGGGCCCATCCCTTAGCAGATGTGCTGACATAGAAATAATGCATTAGGCATTATTGTTCCTAAAATTTGTAGGACCGGAGCAAGACTAAAAAAGAGCCTGAGGCCAAGCTCCCTCTTTGTGCCACCCCTGATTCTGCCTTCCTTGAAGGACCACTAGCACAAGTGTTTGTACTCCTCAGCCTGCAGGTCCTAATGCTGTCCCATCCTTCTTCCCCAAAGAGTCACCTTCTGAACCCTCCTCCCGACTAGAGATGCATATACTGCCATGTGGTCCTTCAGTACTACAGACTTGAGGAAAATAGTTCCACCTAGGATGGTCTAGTCAGAGAATTCCTGGGTTCCAAGAACCTGCACCATGATCTAGAAGGGGAGAGGTGCTGAGTAGGCACATCTGGCCCAGGACTCCTTGAGTAGAATTCTTTAAAGCAAAGTGCTGCAGGCAGAGATCCTGGATGCCTGGGTCCAAGGGCCAAATTCAGGGTCCTCTGAATTCAGTGATTCCTCCCATGACACATTCAGTTTCATGATAAATCTGGGACAGTATCATCAAAGGTCATATGCTGTGTTTGTACTTTCCATAAACTTGAGGTTGTCATCTTTGATAGCTTTACAGAGCTATAAAAGTGCTTTTCCAGGGAATTCCATTTTCTAATTAAAAAACAATTTTTATGTCTTTCCATTATGACACAGTTCCCTTAATTTCCACTGTTGGTTCACAACCTTTGGAGCTCCCCAAGTGAAATCCAAAACTCCCCAAGTGAAATCCATACATGGAGAGCAAGGAGAGACTGAAGAAAGAGGCAGACTACTCTAGATTGGTAGTTGATCATTTTAATAAGCAAGGGAATGTATGTATGTGGGTTGTCTTGATGGCTGCAAAAATAGATTTCCCCACCCATAAACCAGCATCTTCAGAGTTTATATAAAGGCCTTAATGGGGTCCAGTCACATATACAGTCCAAATAGTTTCAATAACACATTACTCTCTCAAGGTTGCATCCTTAAAGTGACTCCTAGTGTAGCAACAGTGGGTAAAATGCACACTCCAAAGAGAGGGAAGGAGTGAGTAGCCTAATTGTCCAGGTCCAGTTCGTGGGTCAACTGGTGGTCATGTTCTCTTGATGATCTCCTGCAACATCTCAGATATCCTATATCCCAAGATGTGGTTCAGGCCACAATCAGTGGTTTTCAGAGGAGGATGCATTTAGAAGACATTTGTGAATGAGACCCATTCACTTCCATAAAAAAGGCCTTGGAGATGCTACCAATGTATTTTCATACTAGCCTTGCCTCCAAATTGTTCTCCTGGCCCCATGTGGTTTGTCCTAGATAGTTCTCCTTATTTGAGCTGTTGACTTTCATCTTTCTGAGTTTCCAAGTACCATGGCTCTTGAGTATGATCACTGAGGTGCTTCCATGATGGGACCTGAATGGCTTCCATGATGGGATTAGACCTTTCTTTTCTTTTCTTTCTTTTTCTTTTTTTTTTTTTTTTTTAAGGTTGTCCTCTTCACTGTCCTGGATATTATTCTCTCAAGGTCTACTGCTGTGAATGTGTCAGTGGCTGTTAATGACTCCTCACATAACACATTTGCATTGTTATATGCAATTTTGGAACTATGGGTTATCTCAAAGACTTTACTGCTGCTGATTTTAGGCACTGCAGTGTTTACTAGTAGAGAGCATAGTATTCGAGAGGGTGGTCTCCTGGTACCTCTGCTACCTGGGATGAAAGAGGCCCATGATGAAAAATTATCCAGAAAAATACTGATATATTGCAACTACTGTCCTCCTGACTCATTTCGTATCTCTGTAAAGACCTCACTAAAACTGGGATGAGAACTTTGGTCATCTCTCAGTTCTAATAAGGCCACTACATTATTCATTTGGCCAGGGAGTAAGGATGCTGGCACCAGGGAAAATTATTATATGATGAAGTATCTTTTTTACTTAGCAGATTAACTCTCAGTCTAGTTTTGATCTACAAATTTTAACCAGGAAGAAGGAATGAAGCCAGACTGATTGAGAGGGGAATGGGGCGGTTGTCAGAGGAATGTCAAAATGCAAGGATCTCATTGAAGTGTGCTGAGCAAACAGTGCATTAGATCATGTAAGCAAGGAAAGACTTCACTCAGCAGCCACCTCAGCCTTCACTCAGCACCTCAGAGTGCTACTCATGCTCCAAGTCCTCAAACGAGCTGACTTCCAAGAGGCTGGCAGGTCACATGGTCTGTCTGGGCTTTTGTTTCTTCTTAATAGCATTGTTCCTTGGCTTACAGACACAGCCATTCTATCTCAGAGATTCATCATTCCCAGAAAGGCTGCCTGGAACCAAACTCCAACTCTCTCGTAGCCCTTTAACAGGGCTCATCTTGTCCTGCTCCAGGCATGCCATGGAACACGCAGGCTTTGACTCTACAACAAGCATTCAGATTTTTTTTTCTTTCTTAAAAGAAAAGTTGCTCTAGATCCCAAAGGTATAATCAAATCTATTCTTAACCTTGCTTTGAGGAAGGACAGGAATAAAATCCAGGCCAGTTGGCACTTGAACAAGCAGGTTATGTAGTCCCATTTGGTACTGCTAAAACTTTGATGCCCCTGGAATTTTACCTGGTTTTCTTTTGCACTGCATCTTGGTTAAATGCTGTACCTTTGAAACCTCTGAGTACCATTCAGTGTTTGTACTTGTAAGCAACAGAAAACATCTCCAGTTGATTTGAACAAAACCGACCATGGTATAGTTACACAGCCTGGAACAACATTGCAAACAGTGCTGCAAAACTGGTCTTGGGAAGACAGCTCTACTGCCACTGCTAAAATAGATGCTGCTCCTGATTCTGCCAGCTCTAGACTCTAGATGCTCTAACTTGCACCACTGCTACTGTGGCCCTGGAATGCAAATTTTGCCTAATGGCCACTCTTTCCAGTTCCATCTATCTGAAGCTGCTAGTTTTCCATTCAAAGTCTTGGAGGAGAAGGTCCATTTGATTGTAGGAAGTCAGACTAGAGCCTTGGCACAGCTACAAGAGATGGAGAGAGAGCTACTGATACCTTCAGCATCAATAGTGTGAGGTAGGTCTGCCTCCCACTGAGAGTCAGAGAAATTCTCTAGACATGGAGGGAAGGTTCAGATATTGAGCAGCCAAAAAAGAATAACAGATATCCACTATCCTTTGTCAGATCTTGCCTTGACTGCCATGTATTTATTCCCAGGCTTGAAGACCTTCATTCATTCAACACACATTTATCAAGCACTTGTTAAGAGGCAGGTACTGTGACTACTTTTAAGAAGGAATATATAGGTAAAAGAAAATAATGGTCTTCTCAAGTAGCCCCCAATTTAGTTGGGAAGTAGACAAAACAGAAAATAAGAAAAGAACAGTACATGTTTGACATAAGTAAGCACTGGGATACCTAATCAGAGGATCTGACACATACATGAAATTTTGAAAAATAAGTGGAAATTGCCAGAGCAAAGGTGGGTAAGGGTGTTTCAGAAAGAGACACTATGGCTGTATATGGCTGCATGGAGGAACCTGGTGGGGAATAGGGGTGGCGTGACAGAACAGATCATAAAAGCTTTCTTTGCATGCCTTACTGAGGCGTTTGGATTTTATACTGAAGATCACAGAGAATTACTGGGGAATTATAGAAAAATATCCCTTCATCATGGTAAATTAATTGTTCAAGTAAGGAGGCTGCTTGGGAAGTTCCTATAGAAACCTAAGGAATAGATATGATATATTCAAGAATAATGTAATTAAGGAGATGCTTTGGAGATAGAATTGATAGTACTTGATAAATGATCAAATGTGGCATTTATAAGAGAAGGAGAAGTTATAGATGATTTGTTGCTCAATGAGTTGGGCAATTATGGGGAAAGTGATGTTATAGATTTGGGAGGGAGAGGATGTGTTTGAGTTTGGACACACTGAGTTTGAGGTGCCAATGAGGCACTAGTGTGGACATGGCTGGGAGGCAGAGGAACATGTAGATATGAACTTTAGGATGGTTGGCTAAGCCAGAGATAAAGTTTGGAAACCATTATTGTCTTGGTCATTGCTGAAGTTATGGAGTGGCTAGATCGGTTAGGGAGAATCTGAGCAGATGGATAAAGGGGGTACATGGATACCACACGGGCATGGACCACCAGCACTTCAAGAACAGAGTAAAAAGACGCTGTGAAAATGAGAGGAGTCAAACTAACAGAGGAAGAAAGAAAACCCAGAGTATGAGAGCCAAAGAAGAGATACAAAGAAGAGGGAGGGATTAGAAAGCTCAAGAGGCAGGTCTAAAAACTGTTCATTTGGTTTTGATAGAAAGAACTCTAGCGACTTTTAAGAGAGCTGTTTCAATAGAGTGGCAGCTATGAGGACTACAGTGAATCTAGGAGAAAAGGAAGGTTAAACTGGAGATGAGAAATGTAGACTATTTTTCAGCAAGTTCAATTATGAAAGAAGGGGAGAGAGACAGAGACAGAGACAGAGAGAAAAAGCACAGGAGCTAAGTAGTGATACAGGATCCAGGGAGGAACTGCTAAAATTTGGCCATACTACCAATCCAGCATTTTATTACCTGGCCAGATACTGATCTCTGAATGCATGCAATATATTGTTCCTCCTTACTTTTTCTCCCATGATTCAGCCAAGGGTGAAAAGAGAAACAAATCATCCACCATTTAAAAAATATTTAGTGAACACCTACCATATTCCAGGCACTGTTTTAGGTTTAGCAATGAACAAAACAGTAATTTTTATTTTCATTAAGCCAAGGCAGTCCCCCTGGGAGTGCTTTAAGTAAGCAAAATTATACAGTACGGTAGTGATAAAATGCTAGGGAATAAAAGAAAAAGTCAGGTAAGGGTGACATGTGTTTGACATGTTATATGGTCTGGTGAGTGTAGGCTTCACTGAGAAGTGACAATTGAGCAAAATCCTGAAGATGAATCAAGTCCAGGGAAATTTCTTAACTGTTACTGAATAGGGAGCTGAAATCAAAGAATGGATGAAAGATCACAGTGCTAGTACTTCTACTGAATCAAAAAAGACCACCACTGACAAAGGTGCTCCTTCTGTTCCTAAATCTCAACAGCAATGTGTCTATATTCATATAATTTGTCTTTGGCAGTGATTTTCATGTCTTTTGATTTTTTTTAAAGGAAAATTAGTGAAATGTCTTTTTCAAAGGAAATTTTATTTGAAACCCAATACATAAAACAGATAAAAACAGACCCACTCTTGAGATTCAAAGCTCCCTTTGTTGCCCTCTCAGCCTCTCTGGGGGACTGTGTCACAATGCTAGGTCTCAAAATTTGAAGAGCTTCTCTTCAGGTCAAGCCTCCCCTTGTTGGTTAAGCTACGTCTTCACGTGGAGACATCCTGCCCACATTACTGAATCCTGTATGGTACATGTGTCTTTATATTTCATGGACTCTGTTCTTTTTGAGGAGGAAAGGAAGAGTGGTTGGTGGGCTCTTTGACCTCTCTCTAAACATGACCATCATTTTATTAAGTCAAGGTCATTAACAAAAAAGATCAGTTTGGTTGCCTACAGAGAGAGCTCTTAATTACAACAAGATCAATAATGCACTGAATTAGCATCACCTGTTGTCAAAACACACATTGAATCTGGAGCTGAGATCCAGGTTCTTTTCACTGTCCTAGCTTCTTTGGGGAAAGAGTTAAAACATTGCTCACAGATGATTCTATAGCACTTGTTAAGCCATACAAAATTTATTCAGAAAGTTGGGGAGTTATGTCTGGAAAGAGGAAGGGAAGATAATATCAACTTGTCACATGTGACATCAAAAAAGAACTAACAGTGCTGGGGTCCAGTTTTAAAGGAACTAATTAGGGGTGCCTGGGTGGCTCAGTGGGTTAAAGCCTCTGCCTTCGGCTCAAGTCATGATCCCAGAGTCCTGGGATCAAGCCCCGCATCAGGCTCTCTGCTCTAGCAGGGAGCCTGCTTCCTCCTCTCTCTCTGCCTGCCTCTCTGCCTACTTGTGATCTCTATCTGTCAAATAAATAGATATATAAAAAATAAGGGAACTAATTAGTAGTTTTTCAGGAATTATATTTAAAGGGAACTCTTCTCCTGGAGTCTGTGTTTGGTGAGGCAGAGAGAGGGTACCCTCTGGTTTTCCTGGAGATACAGAGATTCACATCTTTCTCCGCTCAGTTTGCTTTCCCAAACAGCCTTTTTTTGTAGGCTAGTGTGGTGATCAAACTGGATGCTGTCTGGCCCAAAACACAGAGCTCCTCTCCTCCTCTGTTCCCTCCTGCCCCCTGAGGTGGGGCAGAAAATCCCCTCTTGCAGTCTCAATCTCCTTCCATCCCCAGAACAGGACCTGGCTGGAGGCATCACTACTCTGACACTCTAAGCCTCTCCCATTTCTTGATATCCGGCTTTTGCTTTGGGGCTGATTGTCTTGACAGTCTCTTTAATACCTTGGCTCCTACCTTGATCTTTCCATTCTTTATTCTCTAGTCCAGAGTCTTACCCTTGATTGGGCACCCTGATTCTGGCTGGCATATTATCTGCTAATTCTCTAATACCAAAGCCATGGGGAGCCCCACTATAGTGCTGCCTGGTTGTTAGGAAATCCTCACATCCCATGTTGACTGCTGTTGGAGCTCGATCAAGTCTTGTCATAGTCTTCTCATGTCATTTCCAGGCCACAAACTGGCCTTCATCTCAAGACCTGCTAGAACTTCTTTTTTCTTTTCCTCTTTCTTTCTTTCTTTTCTTTATTAGAGAGAGAGAGAGAGAGAGAGAGAGAGAGAGAGCACAGGCAGGGAGGGGAAAAGGGAGGGAATCTTAAGCAGGCTCCACACTCAGTGCAGAGCCTGACCCAGAGCCCAACATGGCACTCCATCTCACAACCATGAGATCATGACCTGAGCCAAAATCAAGAGTTAGAAACTTAATTGACTCAGTCACCCAAGTGCCCCTCAGAACTTTATTTTATTTTTAAAGATTTTATTTATTTGACAAAAAGAGAGATAGCTAGTTGTACCATTTTGCATTCTCAGCAATGAATGAGTTCTTGTTGCTCCACACTCTTGTCAGCATTTTGTGGTGTTGGTGTTTTGGATTTTAGCTGGTTAGTTGAATAGTCTAGGGGATAGACTAACTTTAGGCACAGCTGCATGTCAAACAGTGTCATCAAGATTCTATCTTTCTCTTTTCATCTCTCAGCTTTCCTTTTCACTGGGTCAATTCCATTCTCTTGCAGGGATTTATTTTTTGGTGTCTCAATAACTTTGCATTACATGCCTAAAATTCCCAGTCCAGCATAAAGAGGATACCTCTTTCCTAATCATTCTAGAAAAAGTCCTAGAAAATCAATCGTGTATCCCTGAAATAATCCTTGTGGTCCTAGGAAAGCAATCGTTTTTTGTTTTTTTGTGTGTTTTTTTCTCTTCCTTTCATTCATATGTGCCAGACACTGTTGCAGGCACTTATGATGTTTGAAAGACCCATGTCACACATTCAGGGGCAAAAATCGATACTCTATCCAAACCACCTGAACTGAATGTTGAGGAGGTCAGGTTCTCCAAGGCACTACTGCCAAAAGAAAGGTGATTGGATCATGAATGCTAGGCAGGCAAAACTGCTAAGCATGCCACACCCAGAGGATGGTTGTAGTTCTTTGTCCTAGATCATTCCAGTTTCTCCTGATCCAGTAGTTATGTGGCTCCTTTCTGGCCAAATCTTGAAGCAGGACACTATGGCAGATTGATATTTTTGCCACTGAAAGGGAAAAACCTTTCAGTGGCAAAAGAAGCTGTTTCCCCTCCCTGTGAATCTGGGCTACTCTATGATTACTTTGATTAATAGGATATAATAGTATCATTATTCTACTTTAGCTCATGGCCTCTAAAAGTACTAGCAGGTTTGTCTTGGTCTTTTGGAAACTACCTGCCATGTTAGAAGTATGAATGACTCAACACCACCATGCTGGAAGAAGTCTAAGCCACAGAAAGGGGCCTAGGTGGAAAGAAACTTCAGACATGTGGGTAAGAAGGCCATCTTTGAAGGATATCCTCTAGCCCTAACCACCCCAGCTGATGCATGTGGGTCAGAGTTAAACTGCCTATTCTAAATCCTTTCCAAATTTCTGACCCCACAATTGTGAGCAAAATAAATAGCTGCTTTAAGCCACTAGTTTTGGGATTGCTTGTTACACAGCAAAAATATCCAGAACAAACAGCAACTAATATAAGAACACAATGAACTGAAACTTAGCACAACAACCCATTCAACCCCAATCATTTGTAGTTTTAATGTTTGGACATCCTGCAGTCACTAGTCCTACAGTGAGTCCTGTAGGTGCTGTTGACCTAATTTTGTATTTTTGCATCTAACCTCCTTTCTCAAATGGTGTGTGACGTGCTTCAGGCTACCCAGAAATAGGCTACCACTGGGAATCCTAAGGGAATGTTTTGGTGCTGAAAGGGCCCTAAGAGACCATCTCATTTTACAGATAAGATCTGAGCAGACTAAGGAGGTTAAGGGGCGTGGCTGTGGTCGGGAGAAATAACCTGGCCTGAAATCCATGAAAACCATGACTTATATCACTTTTTAGTCAACAATCAATTCTCTGTACAAATGCATGCATTTGGTGGTAGTGTGGATAATTACAACTTTGCTTTGAAATATACTTTGTCTTTTCCCTAACTCTCCCCCCCAACAAACTCACTATTCTCACCACTTTATCTTATCTAATTTAAGACTGTCTTAAGACAAACCTAGGCTCTGGAGTCAGATGTAAATTCAGGTCCATTTTCAGCCATTTATTACCTTTGTAATAAGTTAATTATAATTCTTGTGTTTCAGCTCCTTTAGCTGCAGAATGGGGAAAATACCTTTCTTGGTTGTTATACATTTGTATGTAAAAATATTGTTAAATTTCAGTGAGGTTTTGTGTGTAAATTGTCTCATAATACTGGCACATAGTAAGTGTTCCATGGTGGTAGCACTCTCTTTTGCTGAATGTCAGGAGAATTAAGTTCCCAGAGATAGAGCTTTTGTCCATGAACAAGTTATATTCCAAAACGTTCAGCAAGTTTTACATCACCATCAGTCAGTGGTGTAAGTTACACTTTCAGATGGAGAAAAAAGATACACTGAGGCACTGAACTGGTACCTAGTCTAAGTAAAGGCAATGAGCTAGTTAGAGAGAGCAGCACTCCACAGGGATGGACTGACATATTGGCCTGGGGGGCATTTTCAGAGAAATCGCTTGGTTGGGGAAGATACACTCATCTTAGAACATTTCCCTGTGGAAATAAAATGCTTTTTCTGATGAAAGGAAGTGCTTCTCTTTATTCTTATTCTCTCTCCTCTTTTTCTATTTCCCTGTTTTCCTCAGATCATCCTGACTCCAACTCTGTGATATTGAATAAAAAAGAAACCATATGAGCAAAACAAAAGGGCCTACTGTAAAGCAGAGATGAATGGAGTCTCTTTGCTTTTTCTCAGAGCTCTGACAAAATCTCTCTCTCCATAGTGCTCTGGGAATTCCTCCGGCTCATTTACTTTATTCCCTCCGTTATTTCTTCTTCCCTATTCTTTTGTCCTTCTGTGAGTTCACAGAACTTCAAGCTCCTCACTCTTTCTCAGGCAGTGAGGTTTTTCCTCAGCTGTCAACAGAGCTTTCTGGTGCTGCATTCCTATTTGAGGGCTGGGGGATGACATTATCAAGGCTCCAGTGGATTCCTCTGCAGATTTAAGCCACAACATTCACTCTGTATTCTACTGCCAACATTTTCTATTGCATTCATTTAAAATCTATTTTTACTTTCAACATTAGAGCATTAACTATCCTGAAATAATATTGCATGCTTGCAGGTGAAAATAAACCCCAGTAATAGTTACCCCTGCCTGGCTGGAGTTAAAATAAATTTTTGGAAATGAACAGTTAATGATTTATGGTGTTTGTACTTGGACTTTAGTGTATCCTGGACTTACAAAATAGCACTGATTTATAGAGCCAGTACAGGAGAATTGAGGGATAATGGGGTTTGGGTTTTTTATTTTATAGCAGACTTACCATTCTTATATAAAATATTATTTAATTAGGTGGAATAGGAAGAATATACAAATGGATAATCTTAATCGTGAGTCTATAAGAAAGCTATCCCAAACAGTTTGGCTTGTCCTGTAGAGTGGCTGGAAGTGGGGAGTGGGAACTACTCATATCACCAGAGACCTGGAAATATGTTGACAGATTTATGGCAAGATATTACTTCTTTTAACATCCAGAAGAAACAGTAGAACATGAGTTCTGTATTCTATCATTCATTCATTTAAATATTACTATCTCTTTGCTATTTTATTTATCCTTCCATTAATTTATCAAGCCATTCAACAAATATTTATTGACTAGTGCCTAGTACTGACCACATAAAATAAGTTATATAGGAAGATTCAATCATGCTATCAACACTGGCAGAGCAAGTAAGTCCCAATACTTCTTCAGCTATTTTTGGCTTCACTTTCTCAGTTGTCAGAAAGACAAAGATATAAATATTCTTTGGCTGTGTCAAATCTGCCCCCCACCCCGGCTAGTCTCCTCCAAATCCTATTTTCTCTCCACATAGCTTCTTCCCTTTACTATCCAACCTGGATTCTGAGGTATGTAACTTCTGGCATTCTCCTGCCAACACCCTCAACATCCCCATTTCCTGAACAAAGTCTGCATTCCCTGGCAGACCGACAACTTGGATTATAACCACCAATCATCCACTTTCTCTAGCTCTACATGTGAGTTTCTGAGATCTGCTGAAAGAAGTGACAACTGGGGACGCCTGGGTGGCTCAGTTGGTTGGACGACTGCCTTCGGCTCAGGTCATGATCCTGCAGTCCCGGGATCGAGTCCCGTATCGGGCTCCCAGCTCCATGAGGAGTCTGCTTCTCTCTCTGACCTTCTCCTCTTTCATGCCCTCTCTCACTGTCTCTCTCTCTCAAGTAAATAAATTTAAAAAATCTTAAAAAAATAAAAAAATAAAAAAAAATAAAAAGAAAAAAGAAGTGACAACTGGATTATAGCTGTTACTGAAGTCATACGTTCATTCTATAATGCCAAGCATGGTTTAAGCACCAACACGCAATGAATAAGGCAGATGAATTCCCTGTTCTTGTGGAGCACAAATTCTTGTGCAGAGATAAACACTAAAGAAAGGAATAAATAAAAATACGATAACCATTATTTCCTGCAGAGGATTTTCAATTTACAACAATTTACAATTGTTGTAAAAGCTAGTGACCAAATGGCTATCCTAATTTCAGTGTTCAGAGAAGGCCTGTCAGATGTAGTGACTTTTTGGTTGAGATCCAAATGAACAGAAGGAGCTAGTCATGCAAAGATCAGGGGACTAGCATTCTCAGCTGAAGAATAGAAATGGTACCAATGCCCTGGGAATGAGCTTGATGTACTCAAAAAGGAAGTCCAGAAGCAGCTGGAACACCATGCACAAGAGATAAAGATTCAGAGGTAGGTGGTGGCCAGGTTTAAAAAAAAAAAAAAAAAAAAACAGGATTGTGTAAGTCAGGAAAGGAGTTTAGACTTTACCAGAAATTTGGGGGGGGTGGAAGGGTTTTAATCAAGTGAATCATATGACCTGACTTACTTTTCTAAAACCTTGGCTGCTATGCAGAGACGGAATTAAGGACAGAAGTAATGGGGCTGAAGGTAAGAAGAGTTACATCTACCTACAATTAGGTAGGTAGCAGTGGCTTTTATGATGTGGGGAAATTCAAGAAAGATAAGGTTTAATGGGAAATATCAAGGATCTCCCATGGCATAACAATTCCATTTGTAAGAAAATATTCAATAGAAATGAGTGCATATAGTCACCAAGAGACATATATGAGAATGTTCATATCAGCTTTATTCATAATACTCTAAACTGTAGTTAATTTAAATGCCCATCAACAGGAATATGGATGAACACATTGTGATATATGCATACACTGAATACATAATACACGCAGCAATGAAAAAGATTACACAACTGATAATACAACAACCTGAAAGACTTTCATAGACATTATGTTAAGTGAAAGAAGACAGACCCAATTTGTAAGAAGTTCAAGAACAGAAAAACTAATCAATAGTGACAGAAATCAGAAAAGTGGTTACTTCTGGAGGGGCAGAAGTACTGATTGAGGAGAAGCATGAAAATATCTGAATCTAGGTGGTGGTAAGGGTATAACTCATTAAGTTACACACTTGATTTGTATTAACTATATAAATTTCACCTCATTTTAAAACACACTTTTTTGGGTCCATGTTAAGTTTAAGATACTTATTAGACATCCAAAGATGTCAAGCAATCGGCTGGATGTATTACTCTATTCTAGTAAGGTGTCAGTATTGGATATAAAGATTTTTTTTTTTTCAAGTGAACTTACTGGGGTGTAATTTATATATGGTAAGAGTCACCAATTAAGTGTATAATTTACTGATTTTTAATAAGTTTACTCAAGTTTTATACCAAAATCCAGTTTCAGAACAAAGTAAGATCCGTCATTTGAATTTACGTTAAGCTATGTTCCCACTATTAGCCTCAGGCAACCAGCAATCTTTCTATTCATAGATTTGTCTTTTCTGGACACCTCCATAAAATAAGTGGTTTTCTGTGTCTGGCAGCTTTCACTTAGCATGATGTTTTTGAAGTTTACTTATGTTGTAACATATAACAATAATATCAATACATCAGGGGCGCCTGGGTGGCTCAGTGGGTTAAAGCCTCTGCCTTTGGCTCCGGTCATGATCCCAGGGTCCTGGGATTGAGCCCTGCATTGGGCTCTCTGCTCACCAGGGAGCCTGCTTCCTCCTCTCTCTCTGCCTGTCTCTCTGCCTATTTGTGATCTCTGTCTGCCAAATGAATAAATAAAATCTAAAAAAAAAAAAAATCAATACTTCATTCTTTTTTATTGCTGGGTAATATTCTATTGCATTGTAATGCCACATTCTGTTTATCCATTCACCAGTTGATAGACATTTGTTTCTACTTTTTGGCTTTTATGAGTAATGCTGCTATGAACATTCACATGCAAGTCTTTGTATGAATGTATGTTTTCATTTCTTTTGGGCTGATACCTATGAGAATTTTTGGATCATATAAACTTACTTATAACATTTTGGGAAACTGTCAAATCATTTTTCAGTGGTTGCACCATTTTTTCTCATATTAGCAATGTGTTAGCATTCCAACTTCTCCACACCCTTGCCAATACTTGTTAATGTACATATTTTTAATTATAGCCATCTTTCCTAGTGGGTGTGAGCTGGTATCTTATTGTGGTGTTAATTTAAACTTTTTTTTTAAATTTGTACTTTCTCAATGCCCAATGGTATTGAGTGTATTTTCATAGGAAATAAAGATTTGAGGATCGTGAGCACAGAAATGTCATTAAATATTAAAAGTAACATTATAATATTACAAACCAAAGAGTTGGATGGGATTACCTAGAAAGTGGGTAGTGACAAGGACAGAGCAATTCCCCAACATGTTAAAGGTCAGGTGGAGAAAACTGCAAAAGTCACTGAAAAGGAATGGCTGAAGAATCTAGAGGACAATTTCCTTAGCCTTCTAAAAGGTCTCCAGTCGTTAAGTGCATTCTTCCCATAACACTGTATTATCCCTTGTGAAATATAAATCTGACACCTGTGAAATATAAATCTGACATCCTTAAAGGTCAACATCAATTCCTTTGTATGGCAATGTAAGGTTTTCCATGATCTAGTCACACTTACACCTGCAGATCTATCTACTGTTACACTCACAGAAACATTCTAAGGTACAGTAACACTAAACAGCACCAAGAGTATTTTGCTCCTTTATGCTTCTGTGGTTTTGCACATGTACTTTCTCTGGTGGGACCTATCCTGTTCATCCTCATCTTTTTCCATCCCTCACACTTAACATGGTTGCTAGCAAATGGTCTGCACTCAGAAATATTTAATGACTAGCTGAATACATTTATTACTGAATAAAAACAGTGAACGTAGATGTATGACTTGCCTTCTAATTTTAAATTTTTCTTGGATTTTTAAAAAATTTACTAGTAATCTTACTATCACTATCAATAACTATTTTTTCCTACTTACTTGTCCTTTAAAACTAACACTTAAAATTATATGTACAGGGGTGCCTGGGTGGCTCAGTGGGTTAAATCCTCTGCCTTCCGCTCAGGTCATGATCTCAGGGTCCTGGGATTAAGCCCCGCATAGGGCTCTCTGCTCAGGAGGGAGCCTGCTTCCTCCTCTCTCTGCCTGCCTCTCTGCCTACTTGTGATCTCTGTCAAATAAATAAATAAAATCTTTAAAAAATTATATGTACACCATTTTTCATATAGGCAATAGGTTAAAATGATTTCTTGACCACTTAAGATCAGTTTTATATTCAGGTTTCTGGTAAGAATCTGGTATGAAACTGAAAGACATGAGAATTATAAGGGAGACTGTGGACAAGTGGAAAGAGCAGAGGGTTGGGAGTTATGAAACCTTCATTTTTGTTCAGTTATGCCTCTCTCTTGACATGTGAACTTGGAATGATCACTTTCCTTTTATGGACCCATTTCTTTACTTGAAAGTAATAGAATAAACTTGATGATCTCTCAGGTCTCTTTCAGCTTGTCCATTTTAAGGCTGGCTATCATAATATATTCTAGATGCACATACATGCTTTGCCAAGAGAGGAATTTTTTTTGAGGAGTGCCATCTTTGCTCTTTGGTCCCTCTCCATACTGCTCCCCCTCTGGGTATAACTAAAACCTTTTGTAGTATTTTTATTACATTTAAACTATAATCTAAATAAATATAAATGAAAGAAATATGTACCTTCCTCCTAGTTTTCCTGTAACAATAAAATATGATAATATATATGATAGTACTTTGGGAAATTATAGAGTAAAATGCAAATATTAGATGTTAACATTACTACATTTCTGAGGAAGGGATTCTAGAATACTATTAAGCTAGGTATTCACAGATCTGTGTAAGTTGAATATGAATGACATTTCAGTCTATGCCCTGATTCAGAGAAGCTTGGCACTTCATTAGACACCCTTTTGCTTTAAACCCTTTGTAAAGGAGTCTTCCCAATCTCCTCTCCCTGAATAATACACTACAGTGTTTTACACCCTTGAAACCGGGGAATTCCTCCTATCATCATTCTTTTTTTTGAGATTTTATTTGTTTATTTGATAAAGAGAGACACAGCAAGAGAGGGAACACAAGCAGGGGGAGTGGGAGAGGGAAAAGTGGCTTCCTGACCAGCAGGAGTCCAATGTGGTGCTTGATCCCAGGACCCTGGGATCGTGACCTGAGCCAAAGGCAGACGCTTAACAACTGAGCCACCCATGCACCCCACTCCTATCATTCTAAAGCACACTGTCTCTTGCCCCAAATTTTCTTACTAATTTTTAAATGCTTTATTTCTCCTATATGGAGCTAGAATTCAAGTTCTTTTCCCTTTACTGGGCAGACAGACATCCTGAGGAGCCATTTAACCAGTCATCACCTGCTTTTAGTCAAAGCCATCCCTAAATAGCTCCAACAGATGTGTATCAAGCCCAACATGGAAGGCCACTGGATTTGGGGGGATGAATTCCGACTATTTTTCCCACCAGCACACACAGGACTTTAGAATGACCAAACACTGAAATATAACCCAATTCTGCAATACAAGCCTCGAGACAGCAGGTGGGTGACATCTTGCTGGACACTAGCCTGCACGACTGCCAATACTGGCTGGCTCAGGACAGAGCTGACTTGGCAGGTTAAGCTGGGACAGATGGGCTTCCATGTGCCACAGGGGGAGATGATGTATATTAATTTGTTTTCTTTGAGGGATTTGTAAAACCGTACCCACTGTATTTCACTACTAAGGTACAGGAAAATGAACTATTTAAAAGCATAGAGCTGTAAGGAACTGCCAAGAGCAGTGGTAAATCTCAGACTCAAATTGTTACTCAGCTTGAGCAATGAAGATGGAAGATGTGTCCTTAGCTTTGGAGAACAAGCCCTGCTAATTCTTAATAATCACATTTACAATCATTTAGTAGATGCTTCTAATTCCCTATTGGTCCAGAAGGACCAATGTAAGAAAAGTAACTGGGCTATAACTTGCATCTAACATTGGTGTCTGTGAATGCTCTGGGAACTCTTCATCTTGCCTTTCAACTCACATTTCCCCACTGTTTAATAAGCAATAAAACAATGGATCTTTGACTATGTATGGCAGGACATTTATTCTTTTTGTTATCTCAACATTTTAATCTCATTACAAATTAAATAGTGTTGTTTCCAGTGAAGAGGACTCTGTTGAAATAAGTTTAAGTGTGTGTGCCTGAATAAATGTAGTCCCAAATTTATGTGGATGTGGCTAGCAAGTCCATTTATTTGAGTCAATGGCTCAAGGGATGACAACATTGGTTTAGCACCTGCCCAAGTCCTCAATAAACACCAGGTGACCAGAAACTTTTCAGGGACTGTGATAATTTTATGTGTCAACCTGACTGAATCAGAAGATTGTCCCAATATCTGGTTAAACATTATTTCTGAGTATGTCTTTGAGGGTGTTTGTAGATGAGATTACCATTTGACTCAGTGGATTTAATAAAGTAGATTATTGCCCTCCCCAAGATGGGTGAGAATCAAACAATCTATTGAAGACCTGAACAGAACAAAAAGTCAGAGGAAGGAGAAATTTTCCCCTCTTTCTGCCTCATTGCATGATCTGGGACATCTCATCTCATCCCCTGCTGTTGGGTGAGTATTTAAATCAACCTTGGTTCTCAGGCCTTCAGACTCATACCAGATTACACCACTGGCTTTCCTTGGTCTCCAGCTTGCAGATGACAGATTGTGGCACTTCTCAGCCTACATTATTGTGTGAATCAATTCTTCAAAATAAATTTCCTTTTATATCCTACTGATTTTGTTTCTCTAGAAAATCCTAATATAGGGACATCGACTAAAACTAATTCCAAATGGTTTATGCAGTTAATATAATTAAATTAGGTATCTACTGAAGAAGAAATTATTGACAAGCACTGTGGTTTTCTGGACAGACCATGACTCTGGAGTCAGAAAGACTTGGAGTTGAATCTTGCCTTGGCTCCCTGCTATTTGATGTTGGGTAAACTGCACTGCCTCTCTAAGTGGCAGTTTTCTCATGGTTAAATGGGAATTATAAAACCCACCTCTCAAGATAAGTGAGCTAGTAGAAGCCGAATATACCATTCATATGAATGAACTTTCTCCACTGTTATGTGTACACACTGTAAAATTTCCAGAGCCCCATGATATATCATTTGCTAGCATAATTTCCTGGTCATGACAGGCAGACTGTTGTCACTATACCCTTTATTTAGGAAATAGTTTGTCAACATGTATAAAACAATACTATCTTGATAAGTATCACTTTTACTTAACATATATTTTTGCTTAACTTTAGTCAGATTTGTATGAAACTTGATGGCATTTTGTTAACAAAATACCTCAGAGATCTCTGCATGGGGGTGACAAAGTTGAAAGAAAATGTGATGTCCACTGACAAAACCAAAATAGATGTATTAGATGGCCTCTGGCGCTATTTTAATTCAGAAAGTTGGGTGAGCCTGACTACATGAACTATAGCTTATATTCCTTAATGTGAAAGAAGTTGGCATAATGGCTGTGTTAAGTTAGAAATTTATTCTACTTCTGGGTACCTAACATTATATATTATACAAAATATATTAAATATCAGGTTTACTGGGGCACTTGGGTGACTCATTCAGTTAAACATCGGATTCTTGATTTCGGGTCAGGTCATGGTCTCAGGGTCATGAGACTGAGCCCCTGTGGGGCTCCACATTGGGCATGGAGCATGCTTAAGGTTCTCTCTCCGCCTCTCCCTCTGCCTGTCCCTTGCCCCCTGCATGCTCACTTTCTCTCTCTCCCCCTCTCTAAAACAAAATAAATTAATACCACATTTGCTCCTAATATTATTAAATGTTATATAAAATAATATTAGCTGTTTTAATATTATTATTATACATGCCATCAAAATATGTGTATGTTTACATAGAGACAGTGTATGTTTCTATCAGCAAGAACCATAATTTGGATTAACCATATCGATTATAATATATCAAGTGTATTCTACTTTCATATTTATAATACTTTACATGTGTATAGCACTTTACAGTTTAGAGATATTTTCACGTATATTTGCTTCTCAAACCAACCCTCTAGAACAGTCCAGGCAGGTATTATTATCCCCATTTTGAAGATAAGACCACTTATTAAGGCTCCAGCAAGTTTAATGACATCTTGTAAATGGCACAGCCATCACTGAAAACAGCACTTGGACTCTTGGTCCAATCAATATTTTCCCACTACACAGTACTGCCTGCCTGACAAGTTGATTAATTGTCCATCTCTGGAAGAAACTGGTTTATAGAGTGAAGAAATATATTTGCCTCATTTCCTTGCTCTTGCTCATGGGGTGTTCAGAATGTAGTCAATACCTGCTGAACGATGAGATCTGTGTGGAGAGCTAGCTGTTGTAAGAAAATGAACACGGAAAATCAATAGTGGGATTGAGGTGGCAGAGACAGGGTAGTTATTCTTAGGTCTTCACATGATTTACCATAGAAACTGGGGCACTTTTGAGAGTGAAAGGTGTCATTATTAATAATTACATTGGGACAGCAGGAGTAAATTGATAATGTTCCAGGGAAGCCAGATGTTTGGTCATCTTAGGTATAACAGCATTACAGGGGAGCAATGTGGTGAAAACAGAGGAGTATATGAGTTGAGAAATAATTTTTTTGTAAAATTGTTAATTTAATTCCTCTGTCCTACTGAACTGAGAGCTCCATAAGCACAGGCATCCTTGCCTTGTTTTTTTAGTGCCATCTATAGGTGCTCAATAAATAAATGAATTGACTGGTATTTGGGTACCATTATCCTCAGTTTGGATTTTCTCTTGGGTACTTGAAAGTGAGCATGTTAAAAAAAACAAAAACAAAAAAACCACCACAACAACTGCAGGTGAATATAAGTAGTGTTATATGATGACTGGATACTTTAAAAAGCGTCCTGTATCCTCCTCAGCTGATGGCTTTGGAAGTTTGTCTGTGATTCAGAATTTTGCAAATAAATAACCATGCAATGAAAGGAAAATATGACTCCCAACCTAGTCTATATATATATATGCTATAGTATGGATACATACTAGTATCCTAGTCCATGAGGATACATCAGGATGTGAAGTTGCTGACAAAGAAATATATTTCTTAAGGCCCTCAATGATAGATAGCCCACATAAATTACCCCTGCTGGCCCAGCTGGGCTTCCACACTTGGAATTGATACCCTGAGGCTGGTACTCTTCTCCTTTCTTCTTCATCTCTATTTAGAGTGCTCTGTCAGGTATATCTCTCATTGGTTACTCTCAGGTTATGACTTCTACCACTGGCAGTTAAAAAGGAATCTCACATGCGCATATGCGCACAACCACCACGACCCCCTCCCCACACTAAAAACTATACCATCAAAGAAATAAAAAAACAAAAAGGGAGAAAGATAATTGTTGATTATTCTTTTTTTTTTCAATTTATTTATTTTCAGAAAAACAGTATTCATTATTTTTTCGCCACACCCGTGCTCCATGCAATCCGTGCCCTCTATAATACCCACCACCTGGTACCCCAGCCTGCCACCCCCCAACCACTTCAAACCGCTCAGATTGTTTTTCAGAGTCCATAGTCTCTCGTGATTCACCTCCCCTTCCAATTTACCCCAACTCCCTTCTCCTCTCTAACACCCCTTGTCCTCCATGATATTTGTTATGCTCTGCAAATAAGTGAAACCATATGATAATTGACTCTCTCAGCTTGACTTATTTCACTCAGCATAATCTCTTCCAGTCCCGTCCATGTTGCTACAAAAGTTGGGTATTCATCCTTTCTGATGGAGGCATAATACTCCATAGTGTATATGGACCACATCTTCCTTATCCATTCCTTCCTTATCCCATTGAAGGGCATCTTGGTTCTTTCCATAGTTTGGTGACTGTGGCCATTGCTGCTATAAACATTGGGGTACAGATGGCCCTTCTTTTCACAACATCTGTATCCTTGGGGTAAATACCCAGGAGTGCAATTGCAGGGTCATAGGGAAGTTCTATTTTTAATTTCTTGAGGAATCTCCACACTGTTCTCCAAAGAGGCTGCACCAACTTGCATTCCCACCAACAGTGTAAGAGGATTCCCCTTTCTCCACATCCCCTCCAACACATGTTGTTTCCTGTTTTGTTAATTTTGGCCATTCTAACTGGTGTAAGGTGATATCTCAATGTAGTTTTAATTTGAATCTCCCTGAGGGCTAATGATGATGAACATTTTTTCATGTGTCTGATAGCCATTTGTATGTCTTGATTGGAGAAGTGTCTGTTCATATCTTCTGCCCATTTTTTGATATGGTTGCCTGTTTCGTGTGTGTTGAGTTTGATTATTCTTTAAGAAAGTTGGTACACTGAAGTGAGTTTTGATCAATGGAAAAGCTTTGCTAAAGAAAACAGTGTAAATGCAATTGATCTTAAAGATTTAAATAATAACCCAGGCCACAGCTTTGGGCTCAAATCTCAGACCACTCAGCAGCTTGTAAGTGTTGTGTTGGCTGGACATTTCCTTTTACTTTTCGGGTTATTCAGTAAGGCTTCCTTGTTCCATAACTATAGGAGGGTGAGTGAAGAAGCAAGCAGGGGGAGAAGACACAGACATAGAGAGGGAATGATGATAGAGGTTGCCCATGCTTAGCCCAGCCCTCTTTACTTTGAAATTTAAGAGTTTGCTAGAGGGTATTTCATCTTCTTATGTCTGCTTGGAACTTTTAGATGTACCCAAAACTTGCTGTAAGCACTTTCTAAGCCTTCTTGCTTAAAATTAGGAAGCGAGGTGGGCTGCTAAATCATGGAAATTTAGCTTAGCATTTTAGTGTCTATTTTAGTGTGGGTTTTCTCCAGAAGCCTCAGGAGGAGAGTGGGGGAGCATGGAAAGGAAGCCTAACACTAAATTAGCCACCACTGTGGACGACTGGAGTTTAATACCATGGAGAGTCTCGGAAGTGTGTAAAACACATGCCTTAGCATGATCCCACTGAGGACTGATGGAACTGGGATATTTATTCGATATGAACTCCCAAGAGTCATCAGTTGAGAGCCGCTAATGAATGTTCTTAACTGCCTGGTACCTATGGTATGCTGAGTCTCAGGATAGTGTTCTTTAACTCTAGAAAAAGACCCACAGCACAGAGATGTACCTACTGACAGCTGGAAGTCCAGCCTGGAACAAACTACCATAGTTAAGATTCAAGAGACATGGCTTTGGCACTGTAACCAAAGCCGCAAAGCATGTCTCTAAAATAATACCTGTTTTTGAAGATCAGAGAGTGATCAGAGTTTAAAGGACTCTTTTATGTAGGAAGGCACAAGATTGCAGCTAATAATTTGAGATGCCTAACAGTCATTTGAGCTGCACTGGTCCTTTTGGGCAGTACCTCCTGTGTAAGGTCAAGTCATTTGCAAAAAGCTGTACAGATTTCTAGCTGCCTTGCAGGTAGACAGGGTTTCTAGGGGGAAGCATGACACTATTGTCATTAATTGTGGACTATTACCTCAAAAATATGTTCCTAAAGTTCTAACAAACAAGTGTCTTTTCAGTTTGGTTCTATGTTATCCTATGCTGTGGTTTCATTCCTTTCTTCCTTTAAGCATGGTACAGATATCCAATCCAATCCTGCTACATTTTCCTACTCAGCTCTGAGGCAGTACGCAAACAAAACCATTGTACCTGGTTTGTAACAGGAGATGCCTCCCACTGAACATTTTTCTGTGTTCGCCTTCACTTCAGATTTGACTGGGAGCTGTTATGGGCAGAAAGTTTATGTCCTCTCAAAATTCATTTGTTGAAATCTTAACTTCCAATATGATAGTATTAGGAGGTTAGTTTTGGAGGTGATTAGCCTTATAAGAGTAGAGCCCTCATAATGGGATTAGTGCTTTTATAAAAAGAGATAGGAGAGAGCCTCCACTCTCCTCTTACCCTCCCCTCCCAGACCCCAGCCATGTGAGAATACAATGAGGAAATGGCCATCCACAAACCAGGAAGCAGGTCTTCGCCAGATAGTGGATCTATGAGCACCTTGATCTTTGACTTCCCAGTCTCCAGAACTGTGAGAAAAAAAGATTTGTGTTTAAGCCACCTCATCTGTGGTATATTTGTTATGGTAGCCCAAATTGATAAAGACAAGAGCATGATTGAATATAAAATCCAGAGTAAAAGATATTCTGTGGTTCATAAACCTTGCTTTTTAAGGAATAAATCTCAATCTCTCCTTCTCCACCTCTCCCACCTATCTTCTTTAAGAGACCCCCTAAGTATCTCTAATTGCAAGTGAAGATTCTAGCCTCTAGAAAACCCAACCAAGCTTCATTACCCAGACCTGCGAGCCTGGCTCTGCAGGAGCTAGGATGCTGCTCAGGGCCTGAGAATCTCAACCGTTTCTGCAAGCCTTTGGGTTTACAAATACAAAGGCCCACACAAAGGCATATGGCCTTCAGGTGCTATTTCTATTCCCTCTGTGGAGCTGGGTTTATTTTTCATGGAAATCTAAATCATATGTTTGTTTCACTTATACCAGATTCATAGTGATGTTGTTTCCTTACAACCCTTTGAAGTTATCAAAGCCCCATTCATGGATTCCACAAACATTTATTTTTGTGATTTCTTTCTCAAACTACGTTTAAAAATGTCCATGCTTCATTTTTTCAAGCAAGATGAACCTGAAATGGAAGAGACTGGAGTCTATGTGTTTGAGGTTCAAGGAATTCTCTACTCTTCAGATCTGGATGAGTTTCTGTCATCTTGTCTCCTCCTTTAGTCTTTTCCCTGTCTTCACTAATGCTGGGCTCCTGAGAATTTACGTAAAGACCATGTTGAGGGCTGATTTTTCCTTCTGGGAGGTTCTGGTCTAAGCTTCCCATTCTAGAAAATACTCTCCTACTGAAATGTGAGCCCATGCGCCAAGCAATTTCTAGAGTTGATCCAAAATATCCAGTGGAGCTGGCATTCTGTGTCACCCTAGGAGATGAACTATCTGACTGTATGCCTGCAAAACTAGGCTCTAGATCTCTAGAAACTGAAACTAGGTCTCTGAACCCCTGGAGGCTAAGCACCACATCTTACTAACCTTTATGTTCTACCATGTCCGGATACTGCCTGGCATATTGTAGGCATTTGATGTTTAAAGAATGAACTGATGACTACCCAGAAAGTAAGAGAAATCCATATAAACATATATGACTATAAATCCATATTCATGCATGTGCTTATGCATGTTGATCTTGCAACATGTTCCAATAAGCCCCAGTTATAAAATAAATCAAGTTTCCTTCCCTCCTTCCCCCCCCCCCCCCCTCTTTATCCCCTCCTTCTCTTCCTGTCTCCTCCTTTTTTGCTTTTTCCTTTTTCTCTTCTCTTCTCTTTTCTCTCCTTCCTTCCTTCCCTTTTCCTTCCTTCCTTCCTTCCTTCTTTCTATCCATCCATCCATCCATCCATCCATCCATCCATCCATTTAGGAAAAAAGACTTTCTCCCCATATAATCTCTTTGGGAAGAGATTAGGTCATGCAGGTAGAACCCTACTGAATAGGATTAGTACCCTTATAAAAGACACCCCAGGGAAGTAGCTAGATCCGTCTACCATATAAGGACAAAGCAAGGAGTCTTTGACTAAGAAGAGGCCCCTCACCCAACCTGGCACCCTGCTCTTAAACTTCCAGCCTCCAGAAGTAAATTTCTGTTGTTTATAAGCTGCTCAGTTTGTGGTATTTTGTTACAGCAGTCCAAATGAACCAAGACAAATGCTCACTGTAAAACAGCCCTGATTATATAAATATTCAGTGTTTATAAAAGTAAATTAGGATAATGCTAGCCTCTGAAAAAAACACTGAACTTTCAGAAGTTTAACACAATAGAGTTTTATTTGTCACTCATAACAGTACCAATAGAAGAGGTCAGCGCAACAGTTTCCTGCCCACAGCTGCCCACAGGCATCAAGGGTGATGGAGGCTTTGCATCTTTAACTCTCTAGAGGTTATCTATATTCCAGCCAAAAAGAAATAAGAGTATGGAGAACCCTACAGAGTTTTATGAGCAGCCCATGAAGTGGCATCACTTCTGTGGACACACCATTAGCGAACTCAGTTGCATGGTGGCACCGGCTGCACAAAATGTGGTACCTGGGTGAGTAGCTACTTTCCAGTGATAAGTCTACCTCGGGACAAGGAGCATGTGTTTTGAGGGACAACTATCTGTCTCTGCAAGAAAAGCCAAGAAGAGTTCAGCCCAAATTCCCAAAAAGGATAATACGGTAAGTACCCACTTTCAGAGTTAAGAAAAACTAAGAGACAAGAGCTTGGAAATGGATTGTCCCCAGGGACAATCCCCACTCTCCCCTTCCCAGCACTGCTAGACTTGCACACGCTGCGGCAATAGGAAGCACAGGGGTCCATCTTTGAGGTGAAGGGGAGCGTATGTTTGTGGACAGAACTGTTCCCTCTGGGACATGCAAAGTGGCTCATGCTTAATGTTTCTGCTATTTAATAATATTGAGAAGCAATATCTATAACACATTATTTTCTTTTTGTTTCTAGAAAATGTTTTTATTTTTAAGTAAACGAGAATGCTAAGAATAAAGTAAAAATGCTATAGGCCTGAATTTTCAAAATGACTTTCAATGATTCTTTTGTGTCTGTGATCTCCAAACCCATAAACTCTGATCTAGCTGAGTATTCAATAATATGTGGTAACTGGAAGTGGTGGCTGTTGTGATGGTTATTAGATTATCAAGACTTCCTTTCTGCTTCCTCAATGACTTATTCTTCATAAACAAATGTTAAATAACCCGTGGAATGTGAAATATAGACACGGAGCTCATATATGGCTAAGTTTGGTAAGTTTGATAATAATAACAGTGATGATGATGATAGGAGCTAACTTTTATTGTGTATCTGCCAAGTGTCAGGCACTAAATTAAGTACCTCACATAGATATATGTCTCTTCATAACTTAGTTATTCAGGATCATTTTACAGATGGGGAAATTAAGGCACAGAGAGATTAAATAATTTGCTCCAGTTTACACAGCTAAGAAAGCATGACTTCAATCCCTACCCACTTCCCACAAATGATGGAGGAAGCCAAATTAATGCCAATTGCTGTGGGGTAACAGGAAGAAAAGACTCAAACAACAATAGACTATGGCATTAATAATAAATACAGATTTTGTTTTACTCCAGTATTTTTTTTCTTTGCTTACATTTTAAAGCTTAGTACCATGTATGACTTATACATTATGGAACTTCTTAAAACACTTTTCTAAGTAACTTAACTGCTTTGTTCAATCTGAGGGAATAAGCTAGTTAGTGGGCAGAGATCAAATGTGGTAGTTATTTGCTATAATAGTCATGGAACTAAAATAAATTCATTTAGAATAGTAGAGGCTAAAAGATCTATGGGTTAGGGCAGGGCAAAAAAGTGTATTCCTTTAAGAAAACATTAAAAAAATTTTAGGAATAAGAGGGAACTTTATCAACTTGATAAAAAATGTGAAAAATTCACAGTTAACATTATTTGTCTTTTCCTGACTGAGTTATTTCCTTACCATGATATATTCTAGTTCCATCCATGCCATTGTAAATGGCAAGATTTCTTTCTTCTTGATGGCTGAGTAATATATATATATATATATGTTATATAATACACACACCTCATCTTTTTTATCCATTCATCAGTCAATGAACATTTGGGCTCTCAATAATTTGACTATTTGGGTATTGTTAATAATGCTGCTATAACATCAGAGTGCATGTGCCCCTTTGAATTAAGTATTTTTTGGTAAATACCTCTTAGTATAATTGCTGGGTCACTGGATAATTATATTTTTAATTTTTGAGGAAGTTTTATACTATTTTCCACAGTGGCTATAATCTTTTTATAAAAAAGAAGACAGCTGAAGGGCTCACATTCCCATTTTTTTTTTTTTTTTGAGTATAGCTGACACAGTGTCACATTAGTTTCAAGTGTATAACCTAGTGATTCAACAGATTTATACACTTACATGTATATTTATACGTGCTATGTTCATCACAAGTATACCTAGCATCTCTCCTGATACATCACTATTACAATATTATTGACTATATTCCTTATGCTATGATTTTTATTCTCCTGACTTAACTGGGAGCCTGTATTTTCCTTTCCCTTTCACCCATTTTACTCAACCTCCTCCCCCACTCCTCTTAAAACCATCAGTTTTTTTCTCTGTATTTATAGCTCTGATTCTGCTTTTTGTTTATTTATACATTTGTTGTTGTTGTTACTGTTTTTTTCTAGATTCCACTTATGAGTGAAATCATATGGTGTTTGTCTTTCTCAGTGTGATTTGTTTCATTTAGCATAATACCTTCTAGGTCCATCCATGTTGTCTCAAATGGCACAATCTCATCCTTTTTATGGCTACATAATATTCCACTGTATGTATATGTATGTATATGTATGTATATACATATATGTATATATATATACATACCACATTCCTTATTCACTCATCTATTTGTGGACACTTAGGTTGTTTTCATATTTTGGCTATTATAAATAATGCTACAATAAACATAAGGGTTCATGTAGCTTTTCAAATTAGTGTTTTCATTTTCTTTGGGTAAATACCCAATAGTGGAATTATTTGATCATATGGTAATTCTATTTTTAATTTTTTGAGGAGCCTCCAAACTATTCCACAGTGCCTGCACCAATTTGCATTCCCACTGATAGTGTACAAGGATTCCTTTTACTCCACATCTTCTCTAACACTGGTTGTTTCTTGTCTTTTTGATTCTAGCCATTCTGCCAGGTGTATGGTAATACCTCATTGTGGTTGAGATTTGCATTTCCCTGGTAATTAGTGAAGCTGAACATCTCTAAATGTGTCAGTTGACCACCTGCATGTCTTCTTTTTTTTTTTTTAATTAATTATTTTCAGCATAACAGTATCATTATTTTTTCACCACACCCAGTGCTCCATGCAATCTGTGCCCTCTATAATACCCACCACCTGGTACCCCGACCTCCCACCCACCCCCGCCACTTCAAACCCCTCAGATTGTTTTTCAGAGTCCACAGTCTCTCATGATTCACCTCCCCCTCCAATTTACCTCAACACACTTCTCTCTAACTCCCCATGTCTTCCATGCTTTTTGTTATGCTCCACAAGTAAGTGAAACCATACGATAACTGACCCTCTCTGCCTGACCCACTTCACTCAGCATAATCTCTTCCAGTCACATCCATGTTGCTACAAAAGTTGGGTATTCGTCCTTTCTGATGGAGGCATAATACTCCATAGTGTGTATGGACCACATCCTCCTTATCCATTCATCGGTTGAAGGGCATCTTGGTTCTTTCCATAGTTTGGTGACTGTGGCCATTGCTGCTATAAACATTGGGGTACAGATGGCCCTTTTTTTCACGACATCTGTATCTTTGGGGTAAATACCCAGGAGTGCAATGGCAGGGTCATAGGGAAGTTCTATTTTTAATTTCTTGAGGAATCTCCATACTGTTCTCCAAAGAGGCTGCACCAACTTGCATTCCCACCAACAGTGTAAGAGGGTTCCCCTTTCTCCACATCCTCTCCAACACATGTTGTTTCCTGTCTTGCTAATTTTGGCCATTCTAACTGGTGTAAGGTGATATCTCAATGTAGTTTTAATTTGAATCTCCCTGAGGGCTAGTGATGATGAACATTTTTTCATGTGTCTGATAGCCATTTGTATGTCTTTATGTAGAAGTGTCTGTCCATATCTTCTGCCCATTTTTTGATATGATTGTCTGTTTTGTGTGTGTTGAGTTTGAGGAGTTCATTATAGATCCTGGATATCAACCTTTGGTCTGTACTGTCGTTGCAAATACCTTCTCCCATTCCGTGGGTTGCCTCTTTGTTTTATTGACTGTTTACTTTGCTGTGCAGAAGCTTTTGATTTTGATGAAGTCCCAAAAGTTCATCTTCGCTTTTGTTTCCTTTGCCTTTGGAGACATATCTTGAAAGAAGTTGCTGTGGCTGATATCGAAGAGATTACTGCCTATGTTCTCTTCCAGGATTCTGATGGGTTCCTGTCTCACATTGAGGTCTTTTATCCATTTTGAGTTTATCTTTGCGTACGGTGTAAGAGAATGGTCGAGTTTCATTCTCCTACATATAGCTGTCCAGCTTTCCCAGCACCATTTATTGAAGAGACTGTCTTTTTTCCACTGTATATTTTTTCCTGTTTTGTCGAAGATTATTTGCCCAAAGAGTTGAGGGTCCATATCTGGGCTCTCTACTCTGTTCCACTGGTCTATGTGTCTGTTTCTATGCCAGTACCATGCTGTCTTGGTGATCACAGCTTTGTAGTAAAGCTTGAAATCAGGTAACATGATTCCCCCCGTTTTATTTTTGTTTTTCAACATTTCCTTAGCGATTCAGGGTCTCTTCTGATTCCATATAAATTTTAGGATTATTAGCTCCAGCTCTTTGAAGAATACCGGTGGAATTTTGATCGGAATAGCGTTAAAAGTATAGATTGTTCTAGGCAGTATAGACATTTTAACAATGTTTATTCTTCCGATCCAAGAGCATGGAATGGTCTTCCATCTTTTTGTGTCTTGTTTCCTTTGGCTTATTCAGGGTCTTTCATCGTTCCATATAAATTTTAGAATTATTTTTTTCCAGTTTTGTGAAAAACGCTGTTAGTATTTTTATAGGAATTGCACTGAACTTGTAGATTGTTTTAGGTAATATGTGTGTTTTAACAATATTAATTATTCTAATTCATGAGCATGGACTATCTTTCCATTTGTGTTATCTTCAATTTCTTTCATCATTGTTTTATACTTTTTGAAGTACAGAACTTTCACTCTTCAGTTAAATTAATTTCCAGGTATTTCATTCTTTTTGGTGCAATTATAATTGGTGTTGTTGTCTTAATTTCTCTTTCTGCTCCTTTGTTATTATTGGTGTATAGAAATACTACCAATTTCTGGGTATTAATTTTTTATTCTGCAACTTTACTGAATTCACTTATTACTTCTAGAAGCTTTTTTTCCCCCTTTTGTGGCTTTAGGATTTTCTACATACAGTAGCATGTCATCTGCAAATAGTGACATTTTCATTTCTTCTTTAGTAATATGAATTCCTCTTTCTTTTTTTTTTGTCTGTTTGCTGTGGCTAGAATTTCCAGTATTATGTTGAATAAAAGCAGTTAAGAGTGGACATCTTTGTCTTATTCCTCATCTTAGAGGAACAGCTTTCAGTTTTCCCCCATTGAATATGATGTTAGCTGTTGGTTTTTCATATATGGTCTTTATTGTGTTGAAGTATGTTCCCTCTGACCCCACTTTGTTAAAGGTTTTATCATGAATCGTTGTTGAATTTTGTCAAATGTTTTTTCTGCATCTATTGAGATGATCATTTGTTTTTTATCTTTTGTTTTGTTGATGTGGTGTATCACATTGATTGATTTGCAAATATTGACCCATCCTTTATCCCAGAAAATCCCACTTGATCATGGTAATTGGTCTTTTTAATGTATTGTTGAATTTGGATTGCTAATATTTTGTTGAGAAATTTTGCATCTCTGTTCATTAGGGGTATTGGCCTGTCACTTTCTTTATTTGTGGTGTCTTTCTTAGTTTTTTTTTTTTTTTAAGATTTTTTATTTATTTGACAGACAGAGATCACAAGTAGGCAGAGAGGCAGGCAGAGAGAGAGGGGAAAGCAGGCTCCCTGCTGAGCAGAAAGCCCAATGCGGGGCTTGATCCCAGGACTCTGGGATCATGACCTGAGCCGAAGGCAGAGGCTTAACCCACTGAGCCACCCAGGCGCCCCTCTTTCTCAGTTTTTGTATCATGGTAACACTGGCTTCATCAATGTATTTCGAAGCTTTGCTTCCTCTTCTATTTTTTTGGACTACTTTGAGAGGAATAAGTATTACCTCTTCTTTAAATGTTTGGTAGAATTCACCAGTCAATCCACCTGGTCCCGGACATTTATTTTTTGGTAGTTTTTTTTTATTACTAATTCAATTTTGTTACTTATAATCAGTCTATTCAGATTTTCTATTTCTTCCTTGTTCAGTTTTGGAAGAACTGTATGTTTCTAGGAGTGTATCCATTCCTTCTAGGTTGTCCAATTTGTTGACATATAATTTCTCATAGTACTCTCTCAAAATTTTCTGCATTTCTGTGGTGTTAGTTATTTCTCCTCTCTTTTTTCTGATTTTATTTACTTAGGCCCTTTCTCTTTTTTCTTGATGAGTATGGTTATCAATTTTATCTTTTCAAAGAACCAGCTCTTAGTTTCACTGATCTCTTTTTTCTTTTCTTTTTTTTTTTTAATTTTTTATTTTTTATAAACATATATTTTTATCCCCAGGGGTACAGGTCTGTGAATCACCAGGTTTACACACTTCACAGCACTCACCAAATCACATACCCTCCCCAATGTCCATAATCCCACCCCCTTCTCCCAAACCCCCTCCCCCCGGCAACCCTCAGTTTGTTTTGTG
>NC_081562.1:134742552-134799733 GCF_022355385.1 Mustela nigripes
CCGATATCCTTGATGAACACAGATGCGAAAATACTCAACAAAATACTAGCCAATAGGATTCAACAGTACATTAAAAGGATTATTCACCACGACCAAGTGGGATTTATTCCAGGGCTGCAAGGTTGGTTCAACATCCGCAAATCAGTCTTTTTTCTTTTCTTTCCTTTTCATTTCTTTCTCTCCCTCTCTCTTTCTTTGTCTCTATGTTATTTAAGTCTGCTCTGCTCTTTATTATTTCTTTTCTTCTATTCACCTTGAGCCTCGTTCTTCTTTTCCTAGTTCCTTTAGGTGTAAGGTTAGATTGTTTATTTGAACTTTTCCTTTTTCTTGAGTTAGACCTATATTGCTATATATTTCCCTCTTTGAATTGTTTTTGCTATGACCCTAAGATTTTGGACTATTGTGTTTTCATTTCTATTTGTTTACAAGTTTTTTTTTTTTAATTTGAGTGTTTTCTTAACCCACTGGTTTAGTATCATGTTGTTTAATCCCCATGTATGTGCTTTTTTCCAGTTTTTTTCCTTGTGATTTATTTCCAGTTTTATACCCTTGTGATCAGAAAAGATACATGATAGGATTCCAATTTTGTTTAAAATGTACTGAGGCTTGTTTTGTGGCCTGTATGTAATCTGGAGAATATTCCATGTACATTTGAAAAGAACGTATATTCTGTTGGTTTTGGTTGGAATGTTTTGCATATATCTGTTATGTACACCTGGTCCAGTGTGTATTCAAAAACATTGTTTCCTTGTTTATTTTGTACCTGCATAATCTATCCATTAATATAAGTGAGATGTTAGGGGCCCCTACTGTTATTGTGTTACCATCAATTTGTCTTTTTCTGTCCATTAAAATTTTTTTATGCATTTAGATGCTATAGTGTTGGGTCATAGATATTTACAATTGTTATATTCTCTTGTTGGACTGATCCCTTTATCATTATATAATGCCCTTCTTTGTCTCTTATTACAGTCTTTGTTTTAAGTCTATTTGTCAGGGCACCTGGGTGGCTCAGTTGATTAAGTGTCTGACTCTTGGTTTCAGCTCAGGTCAGGATCTTGTGGTTGTGGGACTGAGGCCCACACTGGGCTCTGTGCAGAGTTAGCCTCAGATTCTTTCTCCTCTTCCTCTGCCCCTCCCTGCCACTTGTGCACTCTCTCACTCTTTCTCTCATAAAGAAGTAAAATCTTTAAGAAAAGGAAGTCTTTTTTGTCTGATATAAGTATTGATACCCTGGCTTTTTTCTGCCTCCATTTGTATGATAAATGTTTTTTCATCCCTTCACTTCGTCTGTGTGTGTTGTTAGGTCTGAGGTGAGTCTCTTATAGACAGCAGATAGACAGGTCTTGCTTTTTATCCATTGCTACCCTGTGTCTTTTGATTGGAGCATTTAGGCCATTTACATTTAAAGTAATTATTGGTAGGTGTGTACTTATTGTCTATCCATTAATATAAGTGAGATGTTAGAGGCCCCTACTATTATTATGTTACCATCAATTTCTCTTTTTCTGTCCATTAAAATTTTTTTATGCATTTAGGTGCTGTAGTGTTGGGTCACAGATATTTACAATTGTTATATTCTCTTGTTGGACTGATCCCTTTATCATTATATAATGCCCTTTTGTTACTTGTTTTATGGTTGTTTTTGTGTTCTTCTTTGTTCCTTTCTTCTCTTGCCCTCTTTCTTTGTGACTGATGAGTTTCTATAGTCTTATGTTTGGCTCTCTTTTTTTTGTGTGTGTGTATCTGTCATACATTTTGGGTTTGTGGTTACCATGAATAGCCATCTTAAATAAACAAAAGTCTGTATTAATTTGATGTTCATTTCTTTTCTTTTCTTCAAGAATTTTTTTCTTTTCCTTCTTCCTCTTCTTTTCCTCTTTACTCCTTCCTCCACATTTTATATGTTGTCCCATTCTTGTTTCTTTCTTTCTGCTTTTAAGATTCTATCTTTACTCTTTGAAATTTTAATTATGTATCATGGTGTGGACTTCCTTGGTTGATTTGATCTGGAACTCAGTGCTTCTTGGACTTGGATGTGTATTTCCTTCCCGAGGTTAGGGAGGTTTTTGCTATTACATTTTCAGTAATTTGCTATTACATTTTCAGTAAGTTTTCTTCTTTCTTCTTTCTTCTTCTTTCTTCTTCTTCCTTCTTCTTCCTTCTCCTTCTTCTTCTTCGTCTCCTATAATGTGAAATTTTTTTTGCCTGATATTGCCCAAGAGATGCCTAAACCTATCCTCATCTTAAAAAATTCTTTTCTCTTTTTGCTGTTCAGCTTGGGTGCTTCCCATTACCCTATCTTCTAGGTCACTGATATGCTCTTCTGCTATTGATTCCATCAAGGTGTTTTTTATTTCAGTTTTGTATTCTTCAATGTTGATTGGTTCTTTTTTGCATTTTCTATCCCTGATTGAAGGTATCACTGATTTCTTCCACACTTCCTTCCAACCTGGTGAGTATCTTTAAGATCATTACTTTAAATTATTTATCAGACATATTGCTTTCCTCTATTTCAGTTAGTTCTTTTTCTTAAGCTTTTTTCTTGTTCTTTCCTTTGGAGCATATTTCTCAGTCTCCCTCTTTTGCTTGACCTTCTATGCTTGGTTCTATTGATTAAGCAGAACAGCTGTTTCTCCTAAACTTGAAAGAATGATCTTGTGTCTGGTTGGGCCCTATGTAAACTGTGTGTACTTGGTGACTTCTGCTGGCTGGCTGAAGCTGTGACTGTCATGGGCTGGGGATTCTGGGCTTTCCACATAGTGCATGTCCTGTCAGGACAGCTAAAACTGAACTGGGTGCAGGCCAGGGTATCCTGGGGTCCTATGCACTGAGGGAACCCTAGCAGGGCAGTTGAAGCTGAAATCGGAGCCAGCCAGGATGTTCCGGGGTGCTCTGTGCAGGGACTCACTTGATGGGGTGGCTGGATCATATGTGGTATTTGGGCCAGAAAGTTCCTGAGCTCTCTGCACAGAGAGTGTGCTAGCAGAATAGGTGGAACTAAAGTGGATGCAAGCCAGTGAGATCCAGGGCTGTACATATAGAGGGCACCTGGCAGGACAGTCAAAGCAGAAGTGGATATAAATGAGGGTGTTCCTAAACTCTCCATACTGAGGGTGCCCTGAAGGGACTGCTGAAGCTGTGGTGGGGTTCAAGCCAGGATGTCCTAGGACAATCTGTGTAGGAATGTCCTGGCAGGACAACTAAAGCTTAAATGGTCATGGGCCAATGTGGTTCCTGAGCTCTCTGTGTAAAATGTATCCTGATAGGACAGCTGAAGCTGAATTAGGTGCACACCAGGATGTCCCAGGGTTCTTCACACTGAAGGTTACCTGGCAGAACAGATGAAGCTGACTTGGGTGTAGGCTGGAGTATCCCAAGGGGTTCAGCATAACAGGTAGCCAGGTTGTTGAAGATGAGACCAACATGGGAAGGAGTATTCTGGGGCACTCTCTGCAGAGGGTGCTCTGGTTGGGTGGCTGAAGCCTATGGAGGTCAGGCCTGGGGTTCCTGGGGCACTCCTCACAGAGGGAAACCTAGCAGGGTGGCTGGATCTGAAGGAGATGCCAGTTAAGTTGTTGTGGGGTTCTTTGCACTGAGAGAACCCTAGCAAGCTGTCTGAAGCCAGTGATAATGGTCTGGAGTATTCTTGTGTGTTTTGTGCCTGTGTCACCTTGGTGAAAAAGCTTGGGCTGTCGTAAGGGCTAACTAGGGGTGTCCCAGGGTATATAGATGTCCCTGTGGCCATCTTGGTGGGACAATTAGGGCTGGTGTGAGCTAAGGCCCCAGGGCTCGCTGAGATGGCAGGATGGTTAGGGTGCCCAGACTATGCACTGGCCTGTGCTTTCAAGGTGGAAGGCAAACCATGTTCATTATCCCACTCCACCTAGGGAGCAAGAGAACCCAAAAAAATGCAGGTAGGGCAGGAGCAGAGAGTGAATCTGAAAGTGGGCAATGACTTGTGTGGTTCTCCAAAAGAAATTACTAGTATTTTTGTATCTTTCATCCTCTACAAAATATTTATGTTAATGGAAATAATATTAATTTCTTTTAGGTTCTCAAGAGGAATAAATGCTTCATTGAAGGCAACGTATTATTATGTCATATTAGGACATTTATAAACACATTTCTAATTTAATTAAAAAATACTTACCTCTTCCTTGAAGACAGTCTAACAAAATAGGTGAGGCTTCTTACTTTAGAGGCCAGAAACTATGGCCAAGAGAGAAATGTGTCCCTAGCTAAACTGAAGCCTAAGGCCCATGCCTGAGCGTATGTCATTGGGGCAGGCTTTGTCCAGTGAACATCAAATCAAAGGGCCAGGGACCCTGTTCTGATGCCATCAGCTGATTGTGAAGGCTTGTCCCCACCTATTACTAAGTGCCATGGGATGGGAGATGATGAGTGCTGCGCTGGACCCTGAGAAGAACTGAGCTCTGGGTCTTAATTCTGCACAAACAATTGTGATTTCAGGAATGTTACTTTATTTTGGGTGGGTTTCAGTTTCCTCATCTGTAGAACTTGGAAAGTTAGTTTCAATTCTTCCCATTTAAAGGTTGCTGTTCAAAAACAGTAACAGTTGCATCAAGTAGGGGAGACATATACAAACCAAAGTTGGCATTATGACTAAAGTAATTCATTCACCCTAATAACCCAAACCAACATCATCACAAAAAGCTGTACTGTTTTACTGTATCCCACATCACTGATTTCATAAAAGGTAGGTAGGTTATAAAGAGAGATGCGCTTCATTTACTGAAGGGTGGATGGAGAACCAATCAGGTCTATATTTGTCAATGGATGCTAGTCTGACTGGAGAAGTTTTGACTTAAAGATGATTGATGACTTCTTGCCACTCATTAAATCATGCTGTTATCGACTCTGTTTTGAGGTTGAAGATTCAAACAATTTTTGGAAAAAGACCCCTCAATAACCAACAACCAAAACATGACCTTCATTAGCTGAAAATTTTCATCCAAATCCATACACCCATATACCAGAATATTCTTCTTATGGGCTCTAGGCAGAATTCTCATCATTATTCAGAAATGATAGATCAGGGCGTTCTAATTATTTAGCTGTAATTAGTGAGGGTGTCCAGAGTGGATTTTGCTGTTTTTCTGAGTTCTGGTTTGGGTTTAGTCACAACTTCAGAATAAACCATATCCTTTCTATTTTTGTCAAAGGCATCACAATATTAATAATTGGGCATCTACTATGTGCAAATCACTTTAAGTGTTTTAGTCTCAACTCATTAAATCTAGGTAGAATGGCAATATCATACCCATTTTAGAGAGGAGGGAACTAAGAGATTAATTTGCTTGAGGGGGAGCCAAGATTCAAGACTAGGACCATCTGACAATGGAACTTATGTTCTTTCCACCTCACCACACCACTGCCTAGAAAAACTGTGAATCCTCTCATTACCATTAAGCCTTTCTAGCTTTCTCTTCCTGGGTCAGAATTAGTGACTTATTTCTAGCAAGCAGAATGTGTTGGAATGATCAGTGTATTATTTCTGAAAGCACTGCAACTTCTACTTGCTCTCTCCTTTAGATTATCTGCTCCAAGGGAAGCCAGCTGCCATGTCATGAGGACAAAGTAGCTCTATGAGATGTCCACACGACAATTTTCTAATGAAAATTGAAGGGTTTGATTTGTCCTGGCCCTGATATCTGTTGAGCTGTGACAGTCTCTTATGGCCTTTGGGCCTTTATGGGCTACGACTGGATTTCCTGGTACCAGCCATTTGCATCTTATCTTGAAGTCCCAGGGCACTATCAACTTTGTGTCCTGCACCAAAGCCACAAGCCCACCAATCCTCTGTGCTCACATTAAGGCACATAGACAGTTATAAATTCCTGGGCTAGCAGAGACTAAGGGAGTCCAGCATCATGTCTTTGGGGCATCCCAACAGCCTCCTACCACCAATGCTGAGCTGGCAACACTCCAGCCCTGTGTGGGATGTGGCTAAATAAGAACCTTCTCCCAGATGCTCTCAGGAGCCCCTAAGCCAGACAACCATGAACCCTGATGTTCTGTTCTTTCTGTTCAACCAATTTAATAAGCCCTGCATCAGAATTCTGGTGCAGAATAGGGAAAACAGAACACCCACATCTGCCTATCCCCGCACCCCCTCCTCTCCAGAGTTCCCTACTCTTTTTTCCTCTCCTCCAGAAATGGCAAATGATTTGCATTATTATATACTTCCTGCTCAAAGACTTTCCCTGTGTCACAAATTCCTCCATCTCTAGTTGGCATTCCCTCCCTCCTCTCCTCAGGACCATGAAGATGAATGGTTACAGGAAAACTTCTTGCACAGTAGTCCCCTACAAAATATCCTCAAAAATGTTTTCTGTGTAACACTATTCATGCTGTAAAGAGAACATGCTTATAGATAATGCTTTGCTGACATTTATAGAATTGCAAGGCCAAGAGACAGGAGCAATATAGAAGTTTTTGATACATACTGTCAATTAAGGAGAGGGAGTAACATAATAGTCCATTATCCCCCATTATGACAATGCAGTTAACTTAATCTGATTAGCCAGAAGAGACCAAGGATTTGAGTGATATTCCAAACCTGTCTGTAGAGCAAGTAGCAGCAGTGTGTCCACTTCTGGGGGAAGGTTGAGTTGGAGGGCAGGGACCCTGAGGCTCAGTAGCCAAGACCAGGGATGCCCCAGAATCCTGGAGTTTAGGAAGAGAAGTCCAAAGAGACAAGAAGCCCTAGAGTGAATAGGAGGTACATTTCTAGTTTCAGTCACCAATAAGGAAATCTCTAGAAACTGTAGCCCAAAGCAAATATGAATTTTGGACTCATGTTCTGAAACAAAGCCCTTCCTAGGAACTTCTGAGGAAAAGAAATTTAGTATAAAAGCCACTTATCATCTAAAGCTCTCTGACCATTTTGTTCCTTAAAACCTTTTCCAGCAATGATTTGGAAATGATTAAGCCTCACACTCACTGTACCAATGGTTTTGACTTCCAGTCAGTCCCCCATACTTCTGTGACTTCCTAAAGTATCAGTAAGTATGTGGACTTTTCTTAGGTGATGCTGATGGGCTAGTCTGGAAAATCATGTCTTCCTGACTTGGTAACTTGGGGGAATTTCTTGCTCTTTGGCAGGAAACTGGATTTAAGCCTAAGACTACTTTGGAGAAACCCATGTGTCAAGTCAGAATCTCTGGATTGGAGCATAGTAATCAGCATTTTTAAACATTCCCCAATATATATATTTTAATTCAATAAACTTTTTTTGGATTAGTTTTAGGTTTATAGAAAAACTGAGGGGAAAGTAGAGCACTCCCATAACTTCCCTCACTGCCCAATCCCCAGACCCTCTTACTAACATCTTGCATAAATATGGTGCTTTTTAAAAAACTGATGAGCCAGTATGGATACATTATGTTAACTGAAGTCCACAGTTTTACATTAAGATTCACTCTCTGTGTTGTACATTTCAGGAGTTTTGACAACTATCATGATACATATCCACTATTGTAATATACAGAAAGTTTTTCCTAAAAATTCCTTGTACTTCACCCTCCTTCTTTCAAAACCCTGGCAACCAGTGGTCATTTTACTAACTTCAGAGTTTTTGCCTTTTCCAAAATGTCATGTAGTGAAACATACAATATATAATCTTTTCAGATTAGCTTCTTTCACTTAGAAATATGCATTTAAGATCCCTCCATGTCATGGCTTGGTAGTTCATTTCTTTTTATACTTCAGTAACATTCTGTTGTCTGGATGTGCCACAACTTGTTTATCCATTCACCTACTGAAAGACCTCTTGGTTGCTTCCAAGTTTTAAAATTTTGATTAAAACAACTATAAACGTTCATGAGCAGGTTTCTATGCTCAAATAAGTTTCCAGCTTATTTGTATAAAAGTTCAGGAGTACAACTGCTGGATCATGGGGTAAGAGTTTGTTTAGTTTTGTAAGAAACTGCCAAATTGTCTTCCAAAATGGCTGTAACATTTTACATTCCCTCAAGTAATGAATGAGAGTTTCCGTTGCTCCATATCCCTACCAGCATTTGGTTTTGTCAGTATTTTGGATTTTGGCCATTCTAATAGGTCTGTACTGGTACTGAACCACTGTTTTAATTTGCAATTCCCTGAAAAAACACACTAAAATATCTTTTCATGTGCTTTTTGCCATCTGGATTTTTTTTTTTTTTTTGGAAAGGTTTCCATTCAGATCTTAAGATGTTTTGCCTATTTTTAAATTGTATTGTTTTCTTATTGTTGAACTTTAAGAATAGTTTGTGTATTCTGGGTACCAGTATGCTTTAGCAGATATGTGTTTTGCAAATATTTTCTCTCAGACTATTGCTTGTCTTTTCATTCTCTTAATCATATCTTTTGCAGACATTTTAAATTTCAATAAAGTCCAATTTACCCAATTTTTTTTTTTTTCAAATATACAGCAAGGGCTGAGATCCAGTGCCCAAAGAAAAGAATAAATATGGCCTTGCTGCCTCTTGGCTTTATCTCTGATCTGAAAGGCTGTTTCCCTGGGAAATTCAGCTCCACGGATCATGAGATAGGTGGGAATCACCCTAACTATGTCCTTACTGCAGATGTCTGTCTGAAAAAATGCCCATGAAGTCATAAGAAAGGGAAATGGTCACCCTGACTGGAGTTCAAACTCCCTAATGTGAAGAGACTAGGCAGTCATAAAAAGTGACACCAAGATGGGAAATGGAAAGGAGAGCGGGACAGAGTGGGCCTCAGCTGGAATGTTTGTCAGCAATGCCAGGAGCTGAAAGTCCTGCCATTCATAGCCATTAACATGTGCTTTGCTTTCCGCAGCCTGGTCTGAATTTGTTTTTGTTTTTGTTTTTCTCATAAGCTTGCTGTCTCCTCCACAAGATGAGATTCACTGAGAGACTTGTGAAATTTTTTTAAAAATCCAAAATGTATTAATATCTCATTATTACGGTAAAGTAACCGTAGAGAGCCATGCTTAAGGATGGAAAAAGTAAAGTGATTTTAACCGAATGAAAAATGAAAAAAGAGAGGTAAAACAAATATGTGGGCCTCCTACTTACAGCAGTAATGTAGCTCCTTAATCTATCCCAGCTGCCACAGCCCAAAGAAAGGAGGGGGGTGTTTGTCCTGGGAGACTGGAGTTCCCCAAGTTGCAATAGCAACCCATGGAGATCACAGCCCTGAGAGCAGAGCCTTTTCCTCTGAAGTAATGGGTTCACTTCTCTTCAATCTCAGGGACACTCTGCTGGTGATCACTGTTCTTTTTATCCTGATTCCAAGTAGAGATCTCCTATAAGTAACCTGGAAATACAAACTCTCTGAGCTGCTCCATGTGATGAGCATCTAACCCAGAGGTCCAGTCTCTCTGTATCCTTCAGGAGGAACTCACTGTGGAACAATTAAGGGACACAGATGAATGGTAGCTATGACAGCTTATGAACTCACTTAAGAGGTGGCTGTGGTAGGATCAGAGCAAGATGGTTTAAAATTATTTTCTTAAACTCTTTTTTTTTTGTAGTAAAATAAAGCCAACTTAAAATCTACCATTTAAACTACTCTTATGTGTATAGTTCAGTGCCATTAAGTGCAATCACATTGTCTTGCAACCATAACCATCAACCAGCTCCAGAACTTCATCACCTTAAACTCAAATGCATTACCCATTAAACATTAACTCCCTATTTCCCCTTCCTCCTCTGTCTATAGCAACTGCCATTCTGCTCTCTAATTTTAACTATTCTAGGTATTTGTCCTTCTGTGTCTGGATCATTTCACTGAGCATAATGTCTTCAAAGTTCATCCATGCTGTAGCATATGTCAGAATTTCATTCCTTTTTAACGTTGAATAATATTCCATTGTATGTAGATACAACCTTTTGTTTATTCACTTATCCATTGATGGACATTTGGCTACTGTGATAATGTTGCTATGAACACGGGTGTACAAATATCCATTTGAGTCTCTGCTTGCATCTAGGAGTGGAATTGCTGGGGAATACAGTCATTGTACATTTGGCTTTTGGGGACTCACTGTATTGTTTTTTTACAGTGACTACACCATTTTACAGTCTCACCAGTAATGTACAAATGTTCAATTTCTTTATATCAACACCAACACTTGTTTTTTTTATTATTATTATGGCCAGACTAATGAGTGTGAAGCAGTACCTCATTATAGTTTGATTTGCATTTCTCTAACCATTTATGATGTTGAGAATCTTTCCATGTGTTTATTGGACATTTGTATATCTTTGGGGGAAAATTTCCATTGAAGGGCTTTGTCCATTTTTGAATTGGGTTGTTAGTTTCTGGTTTTGCTGTTGTCATTGTGTTGTAGAAGTTCTTTATATGTTCTGGATATTAAGGTCTGATGAGATACATGATTTGAAAATATTTTCTCCCATTTAATGGATTGTACTGTTTTGATTTCACTTCATATATGTCCAGTTTAATTTTTAACCACCCAACTGGGCCAGGTGTCCCCTGTATTTTTTCCTGATTTTGTCAGGGAACGGACTCTATGTAAACCTAGAGTTTGAGGATGGGCTATAATGTCTCAACATTTTTTGAACAAATAGTAGAGAACCACTTGTTAGCAGATTCTCCCCTGACTTCCAACACCTCCTTAGCTGTCAGTTCAAACCTGTTATTTTGTTTGAATGGTTTATTTATTGTACTTATTTTGCACAGCAATTTACTGAAAACTTTACTTATTAGTTTCTTATAATGTTTACAAATTTGGAGGAAAGAAAGTGATCAGATTTCTCCTTCTAAGCCTTAATATGTCTTAAGTCCTGATCCAGGGAGATGGACTTCATTCAATCATTTAACATTCTTTGAGGATCTACAACAGAAGTTTGATCACATGCTGAGCATAAGAGAGGGTCTTTAGATATATACATACTTACATACTTTAAACGTACATATAATATTATATACATACATAAACCACATATTTCTTTGTTCCTTAAGAATATTTTATTAGATGCACTTTCTGTAGGACCAACGGTCATAATTCTTCCATTTACTTATCCGTGTATCCTCTATTCTTCATTTGAAAAGAATCTATAGAAGAGTTTTTATTTCTGTCACATTATTTTTCCCGTGGCCTGGGCTTGCAAGCAGCAAGAACCCCGCCCCTCTGAAAGCCTGCTTTAAAGCGCTACTGATGGTGTAACAGTTGTTTTGTTTCCTTTGCTAAGAAGTACATTTGAGTGTATTTACCTACTCCCTACAGTCCTTTAACCTTCCCTCCTTAAGGACCCGCTGTGTTGTGCGTCTCGGAAGGCCACCAGAGGGACAAGTCTGTAATAGGCTAATGCTGCCGAAGGTCACCACCATGGCACCACACAACTCCCTCGTCCCTCACACATTTTGTTAGAAATAATAATAATAATAAACTCCTTGCCTGGGTTCAACCACGCCGTCTGGTCCTGGTCGTCCTTTCCTGACAGGTAACCCAAGCTGGTGGACTGGAAGGCCTCTGCCTTCTCTGTTCGCACATTCGGTGATTCTGTGTGAGACCGAAAATACCACAGGGCTGTTGTTACCACTTAAAATGGAGGGGTTGGCCTGGCACGAAGCTCTCTGGAAGCGAATTCGTTAGTTTTACCGGATTAGCGCACTGTCAGGAAGTGGGAAGTAGGATTAAGACATTAAAGACTAGTTTAATAGCAGCGGCTTCAAACGAGAGGAACTCGGTGCTTACTTCCAGAAGAAATGAACAGCGGCGGGCAGTTTTCCATGGAAAATACAACTGGGTTCCAATCCCCGTTCTCGTCTGGCGTCGAGAGGAAGCGCTTGCTGGTTTAGAGCATGTCAGGAGCGAGGTGGGATACGGCTGGGAGGGAGTACGTGCGTGGTGGATGCGTGCGTGTGTGCGTGTGTGCGTGCGTGCGTCTGCGGGCCTGAGTGCATGCATGCGCCTGCGTGCGGGCGTGGCTGCGCGCGTCCCACGTGTCAGTCTCAGCCCCAGCGCGTTCCTGTCATCCAGATCAAGGTTATTAGCGCCACTGAATTTCTGCGCCCGCGCCCAGTGCGGTTTGTTTCCCTCCTGCTGGCGGCATCCAGGTGACTGGCTGGGCCTGTAGTTCTTCCAGCGCTGGTGCTATTTCAGATAACTTAAGCTGTCAGAGCTGCAGTGGAAAGTGGAGGTTATTTAGCCATTTTCAACATCTGGGAAGGAAAATGTCATTGTTGTTTATGGCAGGAAATGGATGCCCTGGAAACTGCTGCAGATTGTGCCTGATAGATCCAGCTCAGGATACAGAGGTAAACTCAGGCTGGCTGGTTGTTTTGTTTTGTTTAACTTCCACCCCCCTTCCTTACTTTCATTTTTATTGTCATTTCTGAATCGGGACATTCATCTTTTTATTGGATCTCATCTGGTGTCAGCACTAATTACTCTCCCTACATTAAATTCTCTGCAGACACTGAAACGCCCCCCAGGCTTCCATATGGAAGAAAGCCATCCACTCCATTTTTCTGGAGTTCTGAAAGTTGCAAGTCAGGGAGCCAGGCAGCTCCTTTATCTTCCAAGGTGCCCTAGGGGACGCCAGGCTTAATGGCCATTCATTGTGGTGGTGCTTCCCTCCAGCTTCATAAATTGCTCAAAGAAATGGCTCGCCTTCAAAAAATAGTCTTTTCCACTGGGGATTATTTCTTGACTCTTGGTTGATTATCTTCTAGATTTTGCTTGACCTCTTTTAGTCTGCACTTCTCCCTGCATCACAGTTGTCAGTACTGTCTTTGTTTTTTAGTGGACTCTTCACTGCTCCTCCCCACTTACAGACTCTCCCTGTGCCAATCCAGTCTGCATAGTGTTTCCAGACTAATCTTCTGGACGGGCAATGTTTTTGCTCCAATGTGGGCCTCCCACAGCCTTGAGAATTAAATAAAAAGCCTTAGGAAGTACTCAAACACCCTACCATATGGTTCAGTCTCCCCTACAAATGCTCTATGACCAGAACCTGTGTCTTATTATTTTCATCACACGCCATAGTTTCCCCCACTTTTCCTCATGGTATCCCTTTGGTTTGCAGTGTATTAATGAATACATTGCACCTGCTCACCATGTGCCCAGTTTCCATGTTTGTTTGCAATGTATTAAATGAATACACTGTCCCTGCTCACCATGTGCCCAGTTTCCATGTTCCAGTGCAAACCTATTTCTGTCATCAAGATTTTCCTGATCTCCCCCAAAAGGTATGGTTATATCCTTTTCAAAACCTTCACAACATGTACTCATGCCACTCTAACAGTGATCACATCTGCTTTGTATTACAGTTATTTGCGTTTATGTTTTAGCCTCAAAGAGGACAGAGCAGTGCTTTCTAATCTGTAATCCCCTGAAATCTGGCTGCAAGTTTGTGTTAACAGTATGCAGAACCAAGTCAGCAGGGAGAGAGGAAATAAACCCACGCTGAAAAACAGGCAAATCTGGAGTTGAGTATTAACTCTAATCTTGGTCGTGTGCCATAATAATGTTTTGAGCCCCAGCGTGCCCAAGTATAAAATGGGTATGATAGTATTTTTCTTGAAGGGCTGTTAACATAGGCCATGTGAGATGGTGATATGTGTGAACTCTTTTATAATTGTAAAGTATGATACACATGTAAGTGTAAACAGTAACTATTTAATGAATTAAATTTGGAAGTTGGCAGATTGTTTCCAAAATTCTGCAAGGCAGGTATTCTAATAACCCTCCAGGGATTGCATTAGCATCACCTACACCTAACATTATCACTTCTTTCTCCTTTCAAATAACTCAAATAACTTTGGATTGGGCCTTCCATTGCTAAATTAAAAAGACACAAGGAACAGCCCACAATAGGTTTCTGCCTCTCTCCTAGCAAATCCACCACAATTTAACTTGGCTTAAGAGTACTACCACAGGAATGACTTGTTTTCATGGATTTTTAAAATCACTTTGGACATTATTTTTAATCTTGGTATTTGTGTTTCAAGAGCAAAATTTGAACTGGGGCCGGGCCAATGGGTGGCAAATGGCCGCATAGCAATAAAGGTTCAAAATTGTAGAAACAGTCTAGATGAAAGTACATTGAGATGAATGTCACAAACTCTAGGTACAGTGGTTGCTCGCACTGAAGCCTACGGGCAGTTCTTTTTGCAGAGGGATGGAACAGCTTTCAAGGACATCCTTACGTTTTCCCCTAGAAGTGAACACATTGGAAAGTGGCTATTTTTGTTTGTTTCTCCTCAGTTCCTCTAAAAGCTATTGTAAGAGGGAGAAAAACAGATTCTGGAGCACAGAACTTTATAAAAAATTTTTGGCCCCCAAATTCGAATTTGGCCTATGAATAATTAATGGGCAGGCATGGCAGACTTTCCGATTCCATGAGCACAGAACCCTACATTATTTAAAAAATAATAATAATAACAACCCTATGGTTCTTGCCCTGGAAATGATTCCAGATTCCAGCCACAGCAAATCCGATGGAACTTCCCACCCTGATTTCTGGGACTCAGTTTGGCTTGGAAGAGACAGGGTTGGGGGGTCTAGTATAGGAAAAAGAGGAGGAAGGGAGAGGTCACAAGCAGATGAAGGAGCAGAGGGATAGAGGCAGGTTTTTCCAGTTTGTCCATTAAGTGGCTGAGGTATTATATCCTTTCTGTCTACAGTCTAGTAGAGGCCCAAGAACAGAATTAGCTCACTTTCTACGCTTTGGGCCAAATAATATGACTGGCGACTTTTTTTTCTGTACCTCGCCATGGCTTTCTCCCTCTAGAGTGATAATTGTCAGACATGAATAAAATTGTTGGGCTGGGTTGAGGAGTAGACATCAGAGATACAGTTGACTTGAGGTAAGGGTAAACAAGACAGAGGAGCAGACTGTCACGGACACTAAAGAAACAAATCCCTGGATCCAGTCATGGTGTCCCTGGTTACAGCCGACAGGCCTTTGGTGTTGCCCCCCCCCCCCCCGCCCCATCCCACCCTTTTCTGTGAAGTCTACTGATGAGTTGCAATCCCCTTTCAGAACTAACTTGCTGAATACAGGATGGACAGCTTTCTGAGGTTTGTTAACAGGGCACTGGGACCACTGGGTATTTTTGTTATGGTAAATGCAGGCAAGCAGACACTAACTGATCAGTAGTTAGAATTCTACTTGATAAAAGGCTTTAATCTCCAAGCCGTCATCAGCTCTGCCTCAGAGACAGAGATTCTCTCCTTCCGCCCTGTCTCTGCTGGATTGAGTTGCTAGATTTCTCCAAAACAACAGAGGATCCATGGAGAAGATTAACTGCTTCATTGTGACTTTCTTATGGCTCTTCATAGGCCCTGTGTGCTAACTGATCTCTCCAGATTGTTTCTGGCTCCAAGATCTATAACTTTATGAACTATTTTGACTTGTTATTGGTCATAAAAGTCACTGGCCACATGTTTTATTCTCACTTGGCACAGAAAGGATCAGAGAGGTTAATTGAGTAACTTAGGCCCATGCAACAAGCTAACACTCATTCTGAAACTAGACGTGGGGTATTTGAAGCTCAGGGTCCCACTGCCTCACTTTCTTTTATTGATCAGTTAAATACAACAAAGGTAGAGTGATAATTTATCATCTAAAACAATACTTTTGAGAGTGAAAGGAGACACTATTAATAATCATTCTGGGACAACAGGCATAAATCATAGTATATAGTTACTTAAGGTATAGGGGGAAGGTAAGATAGGTTTTTATAAGGGCATCAACAGGTCTTAAATTTGAATTCTTCAAAATTTATGGGTTACTTTAAATTTATAAGTGTTTGTATGGCTCGCCACGCATAAAAACCCTCTTGTGTGGTTAGGTTGGCAGCCCCCATTCCCAAAGGAAGCATAGGTCAAAGCTGCTCACCCCTAGCCCCAGTGTAGTTAATCACAGGTAGAATCCAGCCTTAAATTTCAAATGTGTCCCTTACCACCCCTCCCACTGACATGCTAAATCTCTACTACCTCCACAAACTAGTAATTATTAGATAGTTCAAAGGAGGCCATCGTCTCCACAGAAGCAAATCTTGGTGTGTCCCTGGGTACAGCCTGTTTAGTTTGCCCCTTGACCTTCTTTCTAATCCCAGAGCAAATTGTTAGCTGAGGTCTGATTCTACCATGCAGATCCAAAAGGAGATTCCTGTAACCTTGGTTCCCCAGCCCATTTCTCACCGTGCAGTTATAATAACAGAGAAGAAGCCAAAATTGCAGGATAGCCCTTTGCTTTCAAACCTGTAATTGTCTTTTATTCACCAGACACCCTCTGGTCTTGGCTGTGAGTGGTCTATTCCTGGAAGAGACGATGCAGCAGAGTAATAAAGAGGAATGGGCCTTGGGTATAGACTAGGGTTTGAATCCAGATGCAAGCTGGTACTGCTAACAGCTTAGTGTTTTAAGCCCTAGCTTTCTGCAAATGAGAAAAAAAATGCCTGTTTTATAAGGGTTTCTGTGAAGAATAGACTCACTATTGTACGCAAATCTTCCGCTGTCCCGCCTGTTGTCACCATCGAGGCCGTTGGCCCCAAAGCAGCCGACTCCCCTCTCAGCAGGTGAGGCAGTGTTATCCACAGCGTAACATGTAAAATGTAGATCTAGTACGTGATCATACCTTGGACTTTCTCTACTCACTTTTCTCTTTTATTGACTTGGACTTTGGAGAACTAAGCTAGACTAGGGTATAAACTCAAAGAGTACAGATTGCATTGTACTCATCTTTCCCTTGCCCATAGCTATTGAGATCCTATTTTATGAGCTCCAAATTAAAATACATCATCTGACCACAACAAAAAAATGTTGTAACTGACACTGTCTCATAAAATACAGAAAGTGGGATTTCCTTACCCATTGTCTTTTTCACATAATTGGCCATCAATAAATGTCTGTGGAATAAATGAAGAAATCAGACTCCATCACTATCATCACTGGCATATATGTACACACACACACAAGCACATGTGCACCCACATGCACACGTGCACACGTTTAGATAATTTTTACATCCTGCTGTCCCTGATATATTTGCTATTTGCTCTATCCATCAAGGTCCCAACAGGAAACAGATGGCCCTCCAATTAGAATAATTCAAGGACAGCTTAAGAAAGCAACTTTTGTGAAGTGTGGGTGGGAGGTAGAGGAACCACAAGGGATACTAGTATCAGTGCAGGAGCTGCTACTACTCTAAACCCAAAGGGTTGAGGGCAGAGAGGAAGCCACAACAGGAACCTAAAATAAAGAGCATTTCCTAGAGAAGACTGCCTTGATGGGAGAGTGGAATAAGAGCCTTGACCTGACTCTTATCCCTCCCTCAGACCTCCTGCACCTCGTTCCCATGGATTGAGGCCTGTGGGAGACCAGAGGGCAAGGGAACCCTTGATTTATCAGCAGGTGTACAGAGGATGATGGGGCAAATGGGCTATCTCTGAGATACATATATATATCATACAAGATAAGATAAGGTATACATATATCCAGATATTTTTAAGAAGAGATTGAAAATAAAAAACATCATCAGAGGGTTTTGTATCTTGAAGCAGTTCCCTATTAGGAAAACCACCATTTCCTCCTCTGGGGTATAGTGCTGTCTTCCCTAAGAAGTCTTCCTGCTCATTCACTCTTGTCACCTGCTGACTCCTGAGTCTGTCCCTTTTTACCCTCCCCAGCACTTCTCCTGTTCTAATGATTGGTTTCCTCCTCTAGGGCGTCCTTGAGGGCCAAGGCTACGTGTTGGTGTTGGTCCTCCTTGTCTCTTCTACATCGAGCCCAACAACAAGCACACAATGGGTGCTCAGTCACTGTTTGGTGAAGGACTGAATTTCCCATGAATGAAGGAAAGAAAGAATGAAAGAAAGGCATTGAAAGAACGCTTGCCTTTCAACGACAATAATTCTTCCCTCGCTTTTCTAGAGTAAAGCCCAGTATTGACCCTTCCCCAGTAAGCATGTCTCTTCTCCTGTAGAGGAGTAGGCAAGTGAAGATCCACAGAAACTGATCAGAGGGAAACTATACATCTGGAGCACGTCTGCAGCAGCTGTGGGAAGCATCCGCCAGCAGGAAGGTGGGTGGAGGGGCGCTCAGACTATGGAGCAACATCTGGAAGAAGGGAACTCTGGCTATTAATTCCTTGCAGAGGAACTTTGGGCCTGGCTTAAGTTAACACTCAAATTCCCAGTAACTCGTCTTCTCTTTCTGGAAGCTCTGACAATAGAGGTCTACCAGACAGCATAGATTTTAACACGAAGGCCAAAGGCAGGGACAGGAGGTGTGAGGAGGCTGAGCTACTGAAGCATCTCATTACCAGCCTTATTCCTTGTTATGCTGTTCTCTCTGTGTAGGTTATATGCATGTTTATATGTGTGCTCGTGCACATATATGTATGTGCATGTTTATGTTTGTGGTATGTGTGTTTGAGTAGTATGTGTATATGTGTTTTGTGTATGTTTGTGTATGTGTGTGTCTATGTGTATGTGTGCATTTATGTGTATGTGTTTTTATATGTGTATTTAAGTGTATGTATGTTTGTGTTCATACTTGTGTGTTTGTATACATGTGTGTTTGAGGAGTACATGTATGTGTTTGTGTATATGTTGTGTTTGTGTGTATGTGTGCATTTGTGTGGTTTTGTAGATGTGTTTTTATATTTCTGTGTTTGTATGTGTATTTGTGTATATGTTAGTGTATGTGTGTATTTGTGTATTTAAATTTATGTATGTGTGTTTGTATGCATGTGTATATGTGTGTGTTTGAGTTGTGTGCTTATGTGTGCACTGGAGTGTATATGTTTGTATATGTATATGTGTGTTCATCTATGTGTGTGTTTGTGTGTTTGTCTCTGTGTATGTTTGTGCATATGTATGAGTGTATAATAACCTTGAACTTTATGGTCTAGGAGTGGGTCTATCAGGCTATGTCTACAAGTAAGAATTGGGCAGAGAAGCATTTACAGGCAAAGGGGTATGAAAATGGAAGAACAGAACTCTGGGTAGCATTTTTTATTATAACCTGCCCTCCCCACTACTTGTTCCTTCTCTTGCTGCATTTTCTGTGCATTCCAAGCAGACATGCAGTTGTCTGTATGGTGAGGTCAGCCCACAAACCATGAATAATTGCTGAGTAAGCATTGTGTGCAAAGTGACAGAATTCTGTCCATTTGTGTTGATTTTGTATTTACTCAGAAATGCCTGGGTTTTATTGAAGCAAAAAGCTACTGACCTTTTTAATTCTCTCTTTCCAAATAACAAGAATGTTGAGCCTTCTGCTATTTGAGAGAGCTCGGGGGGCTTTTCCTGCTCTCTCTCTTATTTGATCTGGAAGCATTGCCATGACCTGGAGAAAGGCTGCATTTCTGCCCATTTTGTTAAGGAGGAAATGAAGCCCAGGATGGCATGAACTTGGTCAGCTTCACACAATTGTGTGGGACTGCCAGGTGGCTCTTCTGACTTTCATTTCCCATCAGATGTCATTGTCTTTCTAAAACGATGTTCATGAGGACTAGTGGAAGAATACGACTTTTTTGGCCAAAATTCTCTTATTGGGAACCATGGCTGGAAAGATGAGAGGTATATATTGACCCAGGGAAATCCTCAATCCTCTCTGGCTCTGCGAGGTCTTTTATTTTCAAATGTATTAAAAATTTAATTTCAGTTAACTGACATATAATGGATTGTTTGTTTCAGGGATACAGGTCTGTGATTCACCTGTTTTATATAATACCCAGGGCTCATTACAGTATGTACCCTCCCCAGTGTCTGTCTTCTTGAGCATAAAGCTTCTGTGAGGGAAAATGAAAAGCCATGAGTTCCATTGACACCACTATAATGAAAAGAGCTGGTGTGGGGCACCTGGGTGGTTCCATTGGTTGAGCATCCAACTCTTAATTTTGGCTCAGGTCCTGATCTCAGGGTGGTGGGATTGAGGGCCAGGTCGAGCTCCCTGTCAAGCCTCATGTCCAGCCACGCATACAGCCTCAACTGGTTTTTAAGCTTGGCACAGAGTCTGCTTGAGATCCTCTCCCTCTGCCCCTCGCCACCTCCCCACCCATGCATACAAGTACACACATGAGCACGTTCTCTCTCTCTCTCAGATAAATAAAAGCTTTTTAATAAAAAATTTTTAAAAACATCTGGCACAACTATATTTTTAAAATGATGTTGTTTTAAAAGTTGTTTTAAGAGGTATGCTTCGTCAGGACCCTGCCAAGAGACAGCAGGACAGCAGGTCACTGGCTTTGTCCATCCCTCTCTCTCTTCCACTCTTTTGTTGGCGTCAGGCAACCCCAATTTAGCATTTCCTCCCACCCAGGATGAATCTAGATGATATTTTAAGTTCATTTGTGCAATTTATAGATCGTATTCTATGTCAATTCAAACTTTGGGAAAAGAGGTTGGGTGCCGGATGTTGAGTCTAAATTTCCTTACCACAGCTTCAGCTTCAGCTAAGACTAGAAAAATTTAGGTTTGCCCAAAAAAAAAGTCTGCCATCACATTTCTAATTATTCTGGAAGGTTCTACAGGAAATTGAATGAGTTGCTGGGTGTCACTGCCTAGGGTGTCACCTCTGCTCACAGACATAATTCCAGCTTCTACAAATGTCTCAGCTTAGAATAAGTTCTGAAAGTGAGGCTGATGAGGACATGGACTCAGGGCTCAGAAGTCACTCCAGAATTCTTAGGACAACTCTAACTAAGAACGTGTTCATGCCAGGGCAGCATGGTTCTCTGGCAGCATTGTTTCTTCTTCTCTGCTTTTTTATTCCTACCGGGAGATTTCCTATATTCTGATCTCTCTTCCTAAACTCTGAGGGATAGACAAGAGTGCTGGAAAGTGTTCCTTTAGTGACAAGTGAGTCCTTTAGTGACAAGTGAGCAAAGTGTCTGAACTTACCTTTATAGTTGTGTGACTGTGGAGACCAAATTCCCCTGTGGAAAATGGGGGTGTTGAAATAGTAAGAAAGATATAGATAATATTGGTCTCTGCCCCCTCGTCAGTTTCCTGACATAGAGCTCCTAAAACCCTTGTAGATAGGGGTGCTAGAAGAATTTTCATTCTAGTATTTGGTTTTTTTTTTTTTTTAAGATTTTATTTATTTATCAGAGAGAGAGGTGGGGAGAGAGCAAGCACAGGCAGACAGAATGGCAGGCAGAGGCAGAGGGAAAAGCAGGCTCCCCGCTGAGCAAAGAGGCTGATGTGGGACTCGATCCCAGGATGCTGGGATCATGACCTGAGCCGAAGGCAGCTGCTTAACCAACTGAGCCACCCAGGCGTCCCTAATATTTGGCCTTTGACCGGAGTTCTTGACACAGAATTCTTATGTTCTTCTACTTTCCTAAGTGGTTGGAACATCTGGCACAGAGCTCTTAAATCCCTTGGAATTTCCTGGCTGATAGGAGCACCTTTTGTTCTAATGAGGCAACACTAACGGAGGTCCTAGATGGTGACTGGTCTTCAGAAAGACCAAACCATGATTAGAAGCTTGTAAATTTCAGCTCCTCACAACTACCACCAATTCTCCAGAAAGAGGAGAGGGGCTGAAAATTGATGCCTTTATAATGGAACCCTCATAAAAATCTCCCAAGGAGAGATTTTGGAAAGCTTCTGGGTTGGTGAACACATCTACCTTTCAGGAGGATGGTACACCCCAGCTCCATTGAGACAAAAGTTCTTGTACTCAGGACCCTTCCAGACCTTGCCCTATGTACGTCTTCATCTGATTATTCATGTGTATCTTTTAAGATATCCTTTGTAATAAATTTCCACTAGTAGGTACACTGTTTTCCTGTGTTCTGGGATCTCCAGCAAATAATCAATTCCAAGGAAGGCATGGTGACAACCTCCAATTTGTCACCAAATTGGATGGAAGTTGTGGGTAACATGGAGACCTACTAGTGGGGCCAGTCTTGGAGTCCTTAGCCTGTGGGGTCTGTGCTAACCCTGGTTAGGGTTGGAAGTGATTTGTGAACACTGAGCTGGTGTCAGAGATCTACTGAGTGTGGAAGAGAACCCACACATCTGGGTCCCTCCCACACTCAGTAATGGGTCATAAGTGTTGTAACTGTGATCAGAGGCAAAAGTGCATTTTCCCTAGACAGGATGATAATGCTCTTCCCACCACATGAAGTTACTGAAGGAGTCAAATAAACCATGTACTGGACAGCTCTATAAATTGAGAGGTACCAGGTGGTATGAGATATTACTAATTTTGTGAACCAATATGGAGACAAAAAAACTGGTACCCCAATTTCCAAAAGAAACTCTCCTTCTGTCATTCACAGTATATGTATGAAATCCTTTTGGTACATTCTCTCTCAAAGTTGTATCCTCTTTTATTTAGCAGTGTGCCTTCCAGGGCTTGAAACCACATGCTATCTACACATAGCTTCCTGGAGCATGATTATTACAGAGAGAAAGAAAAAAAAAGATATTTTGGAAAAACTTTTTCTTAAAAAAATTATTCATTTATTTACTCATTTGTTCAACAAGTGTTTATATAGTGTACCTATGGAGTAGAATTAGATGTTGTGAGTAGCTAAAGAGTTAGGGTTCTCGTGTCACTCATTCAAGCTCTGTAATACAAATCTCTATGTAAGATGTAGAGTAATCCTCAGCTAATCAGAGTCTCATTCTGTTCAAGCAGCTCTTGCAAACTACCATGGACTGCATGGCTTAAACAGTAACCATGTATTTTTCACATTGGAGACTGTAAGTCCAAGATCAAGTCACCAGCAGATTTGGGGTCTAGTGACAGCCTGCCTCCTGGGGGCATAGACAGCCTTCTTCTCACTATGTCCTCACAGGTGGGAAAAGCGAGGGGGCTTCTGGGGCTCCCTTTCATAAGGACACTAGTCTCTTATAAAGGTTCCACCTTCATGACCTTATCACCCCCAAAGGCCTCACCTCCAAATAGCATAATCTCGGGGGTGAGGATTTCAACATATGGATTTGAAGGGGGCACAGACATTCAGTCCTATACCAACATGTGCAGACCACCAGTTCTATGCCTTCCATTCCCTCAGGAGTTGGACAGTTTTTTCATTTCAGCTCTTGCAGTCATTATGCAACTTTAAATTTTGGACATATGTACTAATTACGGCCATAAAGATTGTGTCAAATTTTCTTACCCTCCCAGTTCTGAAGTTTCCATCATGTGATAAATGTTGTTTTGTTCTGTGGTTTTCTTGGCCTGGAGCTCTCTAAACCTTGAAACATGCCATGGTGCAGCTTCGAAACGGCCTTCCTTAACCGTGGGGGAACAACTGCTCATTGCTCTGCAATGTTCTCCCTTAAGTTCTTCCTTAGCCAAAGTTTTCTTCAGTTAGTCCTTCCACCAAGCATAGCTATTCAATAACTAGCTGTCCTTCCTATTTAAGGTTAAAATTTCTAAAAATAACAGCATCAAGAAGCAAACGTGTGGTATTGCTGAGATTTCAGGGGCTCTGACGCTGGCAGTGTGAATTCTTGCCCCCACTGGAAACTAGCATCCTTAAAAAAACAAAAACAAAAACAAACCCCATGCATCTTTAGAAAAAGTCTTCAACCTTCCAGGCCTCTTCTGTATAATGGGGACACAAATATTAACACTGTAGTATCCCTGACAATGCCTTCCAGTCTTGCCTCCAGGAGTACCCCCCATATCAGGCACCCCATGTCCAAACTCTTTTGACATTCCATAGTCACACTAAATATTTATGTCTGTTCTACACACCCTTCTGCGAGGTAGTCAGATTTGGTTTAATATATAAATAATGTTTTCTCCCTCCCAAATGTTTGAGTAAAATGATGGTGAAAAGAGGCTTGCATACCTCTAACATGTTACAGCATACTTCCAGGAAGTAGTTTAGAAGTGTGGTTTATAAGATGATATTGAGGGCTGAAATATTCAGCAGTTATACATCAGTAAGAATATGTTGGCTATTCAGATATTAAAACACCTTTGTATTGACTGGCATATAACTGCTCTCCAACCCCCAATTGGTCTCCATGTCCCACATCCACCTCTTTCCTCAACCGCTGAACTCTGCAGAGTCCAGGAACTAAAGGGTTAAGGCCTGTTCTCCAGGGACCTCCAGGACCCTCGCCATTCTGATTAGCTTGTAGCTAATCCCTTCGGTTCAATATTTTGAATATCGTCTCATATTACCCGTAATATACATGAAGCTCCTGGCGCATGCTAGGCACTAAGAAAGCAGTAGGTATTTTTAGTCCTGTGGCTTTGGAGAATTCAGCCTGGGAGTATATATTTTCAACAGCATTGTGGGCAGTATCCCTTCCTCCCCTACTTCAAGATACAGCCTGCCTTCCTTTAGGGAGCTGTGTCTTTCTGTTTTCTGAGGTTTTGGTGAGGTTTCCAATCACAGTAACCCACCTTCCAGCAGCTTTTGGGATGGGCAATAATATGAGTCTGGAAAATCATAGTCCCCATAGTCTTCCATAGTGTGTGAACCAAGATGGACCAATTAGGGTCTTCCCCTAGAATTCTGAGTGTGAATGTGGTGACTAAGACACTCCTTGCCCCCTTTGAAAAGGAGCTGAAAGATGTGGCCCCAGGGCTTCTGGTGGTCTTGGCTGTGCAATGAAGTAGCCTGAGAAGTGACACATGGACAGAAACGGACAAGTGGAGAGACATTAAAAGAGAGCACTACTGTGATATTATCTGAGCACCAGGCCACAGCTCCATCCTTTACAACAGGGATTCACATTTGGGTACATATCAGCATCACCAGGAAAGCTAATAAATCCACTTATTATGATGAAAAATTAAATGATAAAAAAGACAATCTATGGAATGGGAGAAGATAGTTGCAAATGACATATCTGATAGAGGGTTAGTATCCAGAATGTATGAACACCTGCTATAACTCAACACCCAAAATACCAATGACCCAATTAAAAAATGGCAGAAGACATGCATAGACATTCCTCCAAACAATAAAAAATTTAGGATGTGTTGAACAGAATAAAATAATGAGTCATTAACATGAGAAATTTTAGTCTGATTGTTAAGGAACTTTCCAGTGAAATGAACCCAGCTGTAACCATATACCTAAAGTAAATTAATGAAAGTCCTTTGTATATGACATTTTAGAAACTGGCAAATATGCAAGGAAATGGATTCACCTGGGCATGTTCAGATGACTCCTGACATCTTTCCATCTGTGCTGTCGTATTTCAGGGATCTCTTTAAGGACCACTAAAGGAGACAAAACACCAGATTTTTTTTTTTAAGATTTTATTTATTTATTTGACAGAAATTACAAGTGCACTGAGAGGCAGGCAGAGAGAGAGAGAGAAGGAAGCAGGCTCCCTGCCGAGCAGAGAGCCCAATGCGGGACTCGATCCCAGGACCCTGAGATCATGACCTGAGCCGAAGGCAGCGGCTTAACCCACTGAGCCACCCAGGCGCCCCAAAACACCAGATTTTTAAAAGCATTTGTCAAGGGCCCCTGGGTGGCTCAGTGGGTTAAGCATTCTGACTCTTGATCTCAAGGTTGTGAGTTTAGTGTGAGTTTAAGCCCCGTGTTGGGCTCCATGGAGCTACTTAAATAAATAAATAAATAAATAGATAGATAGATAGATAGATAAATAAATAAAATAAAAGCCTTTGTCAGTATTTGTCTAAACACAACTAAACAGTTGACTATGGTCCTATTGATGGAGACAATGAATGGATAGAAGAGCTGACACAAAACTGTCCTTATGCCGTTGGCGCCTTTGCAAGAAGTCACTTCCCTAAAAAAAGAAGCCATCAGCAGCAAACACACTCCGGGCCCTTCTCCACTTGTCACTGGCTAGCAAATTCACCACACTACAGTCCTCTGAGGGAAGGGCCCGTGTAAGCTAACATGAGCTCACCCCTCCCACAAGTAAATGCAGGCACAGGCGACTTTAGGAACTTACCCCTGGCTGGTAAGTGGGAGAGCTGGAATTTGTATCTCATTCATCTGACTCTGATGTATGTGGTTTTCTACTGTGAGAAAACACTGTAAATAAAGCACTAAAAAAAAAAAAAAAAAAAAAAAAAAGAATCCAGAGGCCCAGTCTTATCTAAGTGGATAAGAGCTAGATCCTCCTCTGTATTTTTGCCATGACCTCCAAGTAATTTGGGTATACACCTGAGTCTGAGAACTACAGTTTTACAAGCATGAGATCTAATACTTCTCCCTTTCTTTTCTTGGGCAACTTTTCTGAAGTTTACCTCAAACTGTCTAGCTTAGGTAAACAAACATTTAAAGACAACAAAATTTAGAACTACATGATTAAACACTATACCACCTGAAGAGGAGAGAAGGGGAGAGAAGGTTGTTTATTTAAGATTATTTTTTACCTAAGAAAATTAAAATCAATGTCATCTGCCTCTCCTGTGGTTATGAGTTCCTGGAGGTCCAAGATTATGTCCTATTCACTGTCATGTTCCGCACATTTTCTAGCAGAATGCCATGAACATGGAAGTTCTTCAATAAATGTATATTGATTTAAGGTGAATTTTGCAAGGTTCTATATAGAGTCAGGAAAGAGTTTTTGGTGAGTATCCTCTGATCCTCTTCTTAGTGTTCCAGTAGGCAAAAAGAAAGGACATACAAACCACTTAATTATTTGTTTACACTGAGGGAAAAGGAAAAGGTGCACAACATGTCATCCCTCTGCAGCAGGCATTGAATAAATGCTTTATGTATTTAATTTTATTCTCATAACAACCCATGTACATAGATATAATTATCTCCATCTCCAGATGAAGAACTTTAGAGAGAACAAGTCATTTGGGGTGCAGTATGGAGAGATGGTTATGAGCATAGACTCAAGTTTCAACTGGGTTTTTTAAAAACATTTTATTTATTTATTTGAGAGAGAGAGAGAAAGAGGGAGAGGACAAGCCAGAGGGTAAAGGGCCTCATGACCTGAACCAAAAGCAGACTCTTAACCGACTGAGCCACCTAGGCACCCCTCATTTGGGTTTGTCTTCAGGCTTGGTTATTAGCTCTATAATTGAGAAAATTCCTTGATTTCTCTGACCTCTTGAAGTTTTCTCATCTGTAGAATGAGGACAATAATATTTGTTAAACAGACTGTAAAGCTCTTAGAGACAGTGCCCCACATAGCTCAAAATGTTGGCTTAAAAACACTCACCCATATAGGAATCTGGGTGGCTCAGGTTGTGATCCCAGCCGGGGTCCTGGGATTGAGCCCTGCATCAGGATCCCTGCTCAGTGCAGAGCCTGCCTCTCCTTCTTCCTCTGCCTCTCCCCCAGCTTGTGCTCTTTTTGCTCACTCTCTCTCTCTCAAATACATAAATAAAATCTTTAAAAACACTCACCCATAATTAAGATTTCCTTTTATCATTATACCATATTTCTAAAGCATTTTCAATGCATCAGGAATATCCAGATGTTATTTAAATGCAGATAGCAGGGCCACACTCCAATGAGGGTGACCAACTCATCTCAGTGTGCCAAGACTTCCTTAGTTTTAGCACCAGAAAACCTGCATCCTGTAGACCCCTCAGTCCCAAGCAAATCAGGATGGCTGGTCATCCCAAACCTCATACTTAGCAAATCAGCATCTGGACTGGAACATGCATAGTTTTAACAAAGGAAAGAAATTAGTATTAAGGAGGGAGCTTTGTATAGTGGTTTATATTATGGGGTATCATGGTTTATATCAGGTAGACCTGGGTCTGAATCCCCTTTTGACATTTCAAGGAAATGATACTTTGGTTGTGTTTGTGGCTTCCTGGGAAGCTGATTTTGAAATGCAGAGATTTATTAGGGAGTGTTTTGGGGGTCAACTCTTGTGAAAGAGAAAAGAAGAAAGCAGGATTAGGCAGAGGGGGATAAGGGACTACAGTGAAGTTTCTTGATGAAAGGCTCACCAACTTCATGTGGCTCTGGAGCAAGGAGGGCACTTCAGAATTGTCTGGAGATGGGGTGAATGGGTTGGGCCTCTCTGCCCTCAAATCAACAAGTCCAAGTGCCACCAGTGCTGGCAGCTCTCTCCCAGCATGCTGACAGCTGAGTGCTATCTATTAACCACATTTCCTGTAGCTGTGACAATAAATCTTTCAGTCCTGAAGGGGCCTCCAAGTAGCACATCACAGTATCCACTACAGGGTGAATGAGCTTCACTGAGTTTCTGTTTCTCCATACATAAACCACGACTGATGACAATAATGTCATCTATCTCCAGAAGTTGTTGGGGACTAATGAGGTCTACACATACAACACAGTTTGACACATTGCAAGCACTCAAGAAATGGTCATGGACCGTACATCTTAAAGTTTGAATGAGGTAGAGTTAGGGATGAAGACGGGAGCCTACTTCAGGAAGGCCCTCTTGGAGAAACTGCCCCCTGACCTTTGTTATCAGGAGGGACAACACTTGACTTTTTATTGTGAGATGTATTACTAGGTTAGACATTAAAAAAACATGTAAAGTAGGTGAACAATTGAATCCATTCAACAATTGTTTTACAAGCACCTGTTGACAAAGAGGGTAGAGTCTGAATGAAATTGTAAGAAGCATAGTTTTTGTCCTGGAAGATCCTATAATGTAGTGGGATAGACAAGGCTTAGATACTGGTTTCCATGGGAAAATAAACATATGTTTATTAGTAGCAATGTAATGCAGTAAGAAGACTCTTGGCACTAGAATATGGTGAGTGTCGGTTGTCAGTTTCTAAAATTACCTCCTATAGGCTACTCCTCATATTAATCAAAATGTGAACATAGATATTGCTAAGAGAGGTTGTAACAAAATGGCCGTTAACCCTGAGATCACAGTCATTGACACATTAATTTGTCAAAATATTTTTGGGGGGATTTTTATAATCTGTACCAAGAGCCTCAAAAACTTTCATGACCTTTGATCCAGAATCCTACCCTTGAAACTTTAATCCAAAATAATTTGAAATAATTAAAATCCTTTCCTTGAAAGATGTTCTTTATAGTACAGCCTATAATAGAGAAAACTTGAAGATTCCACAAATGTTTGGTGACACAGAAATAGTTATTTAAAATTAGAATTTAACTTCCGTGGGAAAGAAGAGTTATATTTGGGATCCATTTCCCAAGTGAAGGAAGTTGAAGCCAAGAGTCAGTCACGTAATTGGTGCAACAGGTGGAGACAAATGGGACTGGATCTCCTTAATTTTTGGTCAAGAATTCTATTTTTCTCCCAAACTATCATTGTGTTGCTAAACATGCTTTCCTAGAGTGAAATGCACGCTGCTAATGTTGCAAAACTATGAGGCCAAGTTAAAATGCCTTGAAGTATGTAAATGAGGTTATATTGTTAATATAATATATATTAATTATATTGCCAATTAATTTTTTATTGCTTGTTTTGTTTTGTTTTGTTTTTCAACTATGATTGCTCAAGAAATGAAGTGAATGATCAAGGCACCCCACTCTGGCTTCCCAGAGCTGAGAATCAGCATCAGCTGATTGTATTAGAAGTGACAGAAAACATAATAGAAATGTTGGGGTTTTTTTAAAGATTTATTTAGTTTAGAGAGAGAAGAGAGAGGGCGCTAGAGGGAGGGGCAGAGAAAGAGGGAGAAAGAGACTCCTAAGCACCTCCACACTGAGTACAGAGCCCAAACAGGGCTTTATCTCATTACCCTGAGATCATGACCTGAGCCAAAACCAGGAGACCACCACTTAATCAACTAAACCATCCAGGCATCCCCAAATGGGTTATTTTTAAAATCAATATATATTTTTTTTAAATGTATGGCTATAGTAGCTGATGGGCTGAAAAAGCCAAGGTGGTTTTTTTTTTAATTTTTTCAATTTATTTATTTTCAGAAAAACAGTATTCATTATTTTTTCACCACACCCAGTGCTCCATGCAATCCGTGCCTTCTATAATACCCACCACCTGGTACCCCAACCTACCACACCCCCGCCACTTCAAACCCCTCAGGTTATTTTTCAGAGCCCATAGTCTCTCGTGATTCACCTCCCCTTCCAATTTACCCCAACTCCCTTTTCCTCTCTAACACCCCTGTCCTCCATGATATTTGTTATGCTCTGCAAATAAGTGAAACCATATGATAATTGACTCTTTCTGCTTGACTTATTTCACTCAGCATAATCTCTTCCAGTCCTGTCCATGTTGCTACAAAAGTTGGGTATTCATCCTTTCTGATGGAGGCATAATACTCCATAGTGTATATGGACCACATCTTCCTTATCCATTCGTCCGTTGAAGGGCATCTTGGTTCTTTCCATAGTTTGGCGACCGTGGTCATTGCTGCTATAAACATTGGGGTACAGATGGCCCTTCTTTTCACGACATCTGTATCTTTGGGGTAAATACCCAGGAGTGCAATTGCAGGGTCATAGGAAAGCTCTATTTTTAATTTCTTGAGGAATCTCCACACTGTTCTCCAAAGAGGCTGCACCAACTTGCATTCCCACCAACAGTGTAAGAGGGTTCCCCTTTCTCCACATCCCCTCCAACACATGTTGTTTCCTGTCTTGCTAATTTTGGCCATTCTAACTGGTGTAAGGTGATATCTCAATGTGGTTTTAATTTGAATCTCCCTGAGGGCTAGTGATGATGAACATTTTTTCATGTATCTGATAGCCATTTGTATGTCTTGATGGGAGAAGTGTCTGTTCATATCTTCTTCCCATTTTTTGATATGTTTGCCTGTTTCGTGTGTGTTGAATTTGAGGAGTTCATTATAGATCCTGGATATCAACCTTTTGTCTGTACTGTCATTTGCAAATATCTTCTCCCATTCCGTGGGTTGCCTCTTTGTTTTCTTGACTGTTTCCTTTGCTGTGCAGAAGCTTTTGGTTTTGATGAAGTCCCGAAAGTTTATTTTCGCTTTTGTTTCCTTTGCCTTTGGAGACATATCTTGAAAGAAGTTGCTGTGGCTGATATCGAAGAGATTACTGCCTATGTTCTCCTCTAGGATTCGGATGGATTCCTGTCTCACGTTGAGGTCTTTTATCCATTTTGAGTTTATCTTTGTGTATGGTGTAAGAGAATGGTCGAGTTTCATTCTTCTACATATAGCTGTCCAGTTTTCCCAGCACCATTTATTGAAGAGACTGTCTTTTTTCCACTGTATATTTTTTCCTGATTTGTCAAAGATTAATTGACCATAGAGTTGAGGGTCCATGACCAGGTGGGATTCATCCCTGGGCTACAAGGATGGTTCAACATTTGTAAATCAATCAATGTGATACAACAAATTAATATGAGAAGAGAGAAGAACCACATGGTCCTCTCAATTGATGCAGAAAAAGCATTTGACAAAATCCAGCATCTGTTCCTGATTAAAATGCTTCAAAGTATAGGGATAGAGGGAACATTCCTGAACCTCATCAAATCTATCTATGAAAGACCCACAGCAAATATCATCCCCAATGGGAAAAAGTTTGCAGCCTTCCTGTTGAGATCAGGAACAAGACAAGGATGCCCACGCTCACCACTCTTGTTCAACATAGTATTAGAAGTCCTAGCAACAGCAATCAGACAACAAAGAGAAATAAAAGGTATCCAAATTGGTAATGAAGAAGTCAAACTCTCTCTCTTTGCAGATGACATGATTCTTTATATGGAAAACCCAAAAGACTCCACCCCCAAACTACTACAACTCATACAGCAATTCAGCAATGTGGCAGGATACAAAGTCAATGTGCAGAAATCGGTGGCTTTCTTATACACTAACAATGAAAATACAGAAAGGGAAATTAGAGAATCAATTCCATTTACTACAGCACCAAGAACCATAAGATACCTGGGAATAAACCTAACCAAAGAGGTAAAGGATCTGTACTCGAGGAACTACAGAACACTCATGAAAGAAATTGAAGAAGACACAAAAAGATGGAAGACCATTCCATGCTCTTGGATCGGAAGAATAAACATTGTTAAAATGTCTATACTGCCTAGAGCAATATATACTTTTAATGCCATTCTGATCAAAATTCCACCGGTATTCTTCAAAGAGCTGGAGCAAATAATCCTAAAATTTGTATGGAATCAGAAGAGACCCCGAATCGCTAAGGAAATGTTGAAAAACAAAAATAAAGCTGGGGACTTCACGTTACCTGATTTCAAGCTTTATTACAAAGCTGTGATCACCAAGATAGCATGGTACTGGCATAAAAACAGACACATAGACCAGTGAAAAAGCCAAGGTTAAGCTTGCTTCAAGCATGCCTCGATTTGGGGCTCCACTGATATCACTAAGACTCAGTAGCATCAGTCCATTTCTTGGCTCTCTTTTCCTTTGTGTGGATGGCTGTCTCAGCTGCAAGTGACAGCGGCAGCTCCAACCCTCAGAGCTGTTTCAGGTTTCAGTTGGTAAGCATAGGAGTCAAGTTCCCAGACATCCGGAGAAAAATCTCTCATTAGCCCTGATTGGGTCATGTGACTACTCTGAACCAATCACAGGGAAATATAGTGGAGGATGGGCCTAGCCCTGGGTCATATGACCACCCGTGGCAGTGGGGAGTGAGATGGCCTGGAGCACTGGGCTGGTATCATAAGAATCACAATTGGTTAAGAGTCAGAAGGGATGACTTTAAAGAGGAAATCAGGACAAATTTACTAGACAGAGTGAGTGAGTGCCAGGCAGCGAAATCAACAGATGTCTACTACAGTTGGACTGTTGTCATTTTATTCTAGCTTTGCTGGGAAAAAGCCAGTAAGAACAAACTCAGCAAATCACAAACTTGCACTAAAGAGAATCATCTAAGGAGTTCGGTCTTTATTCTTTAAATAGAACATAGTTTATGCTATCAAAGACAGATGCTTGTTTACTCTGTGCTGAGAGCTCTCCAGCCAAGAGGATTCCAAATATCCTTCCATCTGCAGATCATTCCAGGGCTTTGCAATTTTTACTATTTAAATGAGAAAATTGGGGGAGGGGCAATTTAAAATAAAATAATAAATATGTCTGGAGGAAAGCTAAAGAGCTACATTATTTCACAATTTTGGAATTCAGAGCAATAAAAAGTAAACAGTCTTATTGGCTCAAAGGAGAATGCTTTCATCTATGAAACAACTTTATTTGGTTATTTGGGCATCTCAAGAGACTTCCCCTGTGGCTGTATTATAAAATAACTCCTTATGTTTTTATTATGTACTGTCCTGTTGGGGCTTGTGGAACAAGAAATTATTTGCTGCATTTCTTTCCTGTATAATGGGGCTTTCTATCATTTACATGTCCTTTGGTATCATATTAATTCACATCCTTTTTAGAAATGTAATTTTGGAAGCCATTTTCATTAAATATTTCTTACAACATATAAATTTGAGATAATTGAACTGAAGGCTTGTTTACCCAACTTGCCCATGCCAATACTGTAATGGGTTTTAGAAGTAGGACAAATTTTTGGAACTGGTCCTTGATGAACATTTGAAGAGGATTTTTGATCTCTGGAAAAACATTTGTTCTCAACACAGGTGAAAGCAACTCCCTTATCAGTTGATACTGGTGGCAATTTAAAAGAAACTATTCTTTTTAAATTAAAAAGAACACTTTATCTTACTATCCAAGCTTGAAGAGTCTGGTGGATTCTCATCTGGATGAAATAATACTTAAGAAGGTGCAAACTTAAAACAAATTGGGAGTGCTTCTACAATGGATAATATCAATTTTTTAGTTCATTTGTTCTACTTTGTTTAGAGAGTAGCCTTGTTTACCAATTAGGGTACTCCGTACACACGTGCTTTATTGTGGTCCAAAACATCTTCCATTGGGCTAAATTCTTTTGAGGAACAAAGTATGTGCAGAAAGTGTGCCAGCCTGAGAAGGAAGCTGAGTAGGCATCTGCTTGCAGTGTAACTGAAGGGATCTTGCATAAAAATTAAGGTCCCACAGAAATAGCCCCTCTGAGGCACTCAACAAATACTTGTTCAGCGAAGGAAAGACATAAATGAAAGAATCAGCATAAAGTCATCTTGCAGACAAATTTAGAAAGGCACTGTGTAGACATTCCTCTGAATTTACTTCCCTCACTTCTAGCTGCATCTACTTTATGAATACTACAGGAGTCACAATTGTGGTTAAAGAATATCATACCAGAGCTCAGAGAAGAATGTGTTCACTCAACTTTCCAGAGATCAAAATAACTGTGAATTGTGATAGAATTTTCAAAAATACAGTGAATCAGTTCTTTGAATCATGAAAAGTAAAGCATAATTATCTCTGTTATACCATGCTGGCAGAATTTCTGTCATATGGAGGAACCCACCACCACTATGTCTAAGTAATTCATGTTTCCGAACATTCAGTTACAGAGGACCTCTGGATTGTACTGGTTCAGGGACAACACCAGTAGACACTTCCTGTGAATGACACCCTGGAGTCTGTAACCCAGCCCTACTATAGTTATTCTACTCAACCTCTTCTGTTGAATTTGTTGCTTGTCCAAAGCCTCAGTTCATAAGGGCTTGGTCTAGTATTTTCAGATCTTGACTTCATATTAATTCAATAGGTGTTCAGAAAGTGTTGCTGTAAATTAATGCATATTTTTCCTTTCTCCCTATTTTTCTGGTTTGTGGAACTGGAACCCAGGAAGAAGAGGAATCCCAGGAAGAACCTAAATGCCTTGAGTTGGGACAGAAGATGGCACCAGGTAGAGTACATTCAGTGTGATGCATGCTTTTTTGGGCTGCTGTTGCTGACAGCAGGGCGCACAGCATCCAAAAGCTTTTCATATTGCACAAGAAAGTCTATGTGTTCCAAATGATTGGAAACACAACAAGAAATGTCACTGGTAATGGATTCCAGGCACGACATCTAGGCAATCTGGCTATGATGCAGAAACTAGCTGCTTCTCTTCTTTCTTTTATTGATTACAGTTCTTGATGAACAAATGCTTTCAATGAAGTAAATGATGATAATGATGAAGAAATTTCAAATTCAGGAATACTAAAATAAGAAGTGTAGTTGTTTACTGAAATATTTATGATTACCGTGGAACATGTTATTTAATAGGACTTCCTATGAGAAAACATGGAAAGAAACAGTGATGAGTGAATCTATAACTTAGTTTCTGACTATGCTCAGTAATGATAATGACATGTAATGGCCATAAAAATAAACATTAGTTGAATGGACCTAATAATAATGAAAGCGAGATCTTAATACTCTCTGCTTCTATATTCAAATGGCTTTTAGCTTGGTTTTAGATGTTAAGGAGTTAGAAGAGGGCTCCAGATGTGTTTGCTGCTGGTAGAGGCTTGTATTCTTGTAATTTAATGGAAATCAGGGAGGAGAATTGAGAAAATGGAGATAGTAATGAAAAAAGATGCCAAATGGGGGGAAAGGTGGCACCCCGCTTTGATATGGATGGAGAAAGAATTAGCAATTAAACAGATCCACTGTCTCCCTCTATAACCCTCCCAAGTGTGTACCACCGACAATAACACACATTGCTTTACTTTGGTGTCTCTCCCTAGGACACTTTCCCTTTGTAGATCCTAGTGTGGCTTGGCTCCTTCTCATCAATCAGATATCAGCTGTAATGTCCAGTCTCAGAGATTTGTCATTTTTTTTTAAATCATTCTTCATCTCATTGCTCATTTTATTTGTTTCATAACAATTATTATGATCTAAAACCATCCTTCCATGGATTGGTTTGGTTAGTTATTGTCCCCCAGAGAGCAGAAAGCTTGCCTATCTTGTTTAATGGTACCTTAACACCTTGGACAGTGGCTGGCACCTAGTAGTCATTCAGTAAATTCTTACTGAGTCCTTTGTGTCTGCTATATGCAAGGCATTTTCTTTCTTTGTATAATAGAGATGCAGATAGGGTGGGTTTGATGTGGCCAACTCTATGACTATTTTAGATTTCTGGTCTAAAAAGAGAATAAGACAGGATCCTTGCCTTCAAGAAAATAAATGTCTAAGGTGTAGATGTGTTTGGAACACATGAAAAGATTGACATAACCCAAATACCCATGGGAGCAATGAGGAAGTAGAATCTAAGAAGTTTCCTTGAGTTGATGTTGCTCATAATGAGATTTGGAATTTTTTGGTTTTATTTTGTTTTAAGATTTTACTTATTTGAGATGGGGTTGGTGGGAGAGAGAGAGAGAGCAGAGGAAGAGGGACTAGCAGACTGAGCATGGAACCTGATGCAGGGCTCGATATCACAACCCTGAGATATGACCTGAGCCAAAACCAAGAGTCAGGTGCTCAACCAACTGAGCCACCCAGGTGCTCTAGGAGTTTTGGAGTTTGAAAGTAGGGGCTTAGGAAGGCAGAGTTGGAGCTTGCATATTATACCCCTTAAAATTGTTCTGAGTGTCACTTGTGTACACTTACTCTTAATTTTCAGTTTCTCAGCTAGAGAAGTATAGACTAATGGCTATTGCTGGGTCAATGCAAATATGGCCAAGCGATTTTGAGTTTCCCAGATGCTGTTATAAGTAGTATCATTTGCTCTCTTGGCAGAGTGTACACTAGATTTTGAAGCCATCCAAAAGCCTTGATTATCCCACATGTTGTGAAGATACTACTACTCACCAAGGCTTTTCTAAGACACAAGTTGGCTCCAACAGGTCCTACTGGGACATCTCTGAGTGAGAAAACAAGGATCCAATTCTCAGTCTTCTAGCATCCTAGATCTTTAAGCCTTAGAAGTGTGTGACTAGAAATGTAGTGTAGTGGTAAAAAATTACCTCCGCAATACATTTGGAGTCAGAGATCCAAATGAAAATAATTCCACAGAAAGAGGGGCACCATTTAGTTAGAAATCTATAATCTTAATTTCTTTGTGTTGCTATATACTTTCCTCTCAGGGCTGCCTTTGCTGTGTCCCAAAGATTTTGAACAGTTGTGTTTTCATTTTCATTTGTTTCTATGAATTTTTTAAATTCTTCTTTCATTTCCTGGTTGACCCATTCATTCTTTAGTAGGATGCTCTTTAGCCTCCATGTATTTGAGTTCTTTCCAACTTCCCTCTTGTGATTGAATTCTAGTTTCAGAGCATTATGGTCTGAATATATGCAGGGAATGATCCCAATCTTTTGGCACTGGTTGAGACCTGATTTGTGATCCAGGATGTGATCTATTCTGGAGAATGTTCCATGTACACTAGAGAAGAATATGTATTCTGTTGCTTTGGAATGGAATGTTCTAAATATATCTGTGATGTCTATCTGGTCCTGTGTCATTTAAAGGCTTTATTTTCTTGTTGATCTTTTGCTTAGATGATCTGTCCATTTCAGTAAGGGGGGGGGGGTTTAATCTCTCTACTATTATTGTATTATTGTTGATGTGTTTCTTTGATTTTGTTATTAATTGGTTTATATAACTGGCTGCTCCCATGTTAGGGCATAGATTTTTTAAATTGTTAGATCTTCTTCTTGGACAGACCCTTTAAGTATGATATAGTGTCCTTCCTCCTCTCTTATTTGAGTCTTTAGCTTAAAATCTAATTTATCTGATATAAGGATTGCCACCCAAGCTTTCTTTTGACATCCATTAGCATGGTAAATTGTTTTCTACCCCATCACTTTAAATCTGTCTTTGGGTCTAAAATGAGTTTCTTGTAGACAGCATATCAATGGATCTTATTTTTTTTTTTTTTTACCCATTCTGATATCCTGTGTCTTTTGATTGGGACATTTAGCCCATTTACATTCAGGGTAACTATTGAAAGATATGAATTTAGTGCTATTGTATTGCCTGTAAGGTGACTGTTACTGTATATTGTCTCTTTTCCTTTCCAGCCTGTTACTTTTAAGGTTCTCTCTTTGCTTAGAGGACCCCTTTCAATATTTACCATCAGGCTAGTTTGGTGTTTGCAAATTCTTTTAATTTTTGTTTGTCCTGGAAGCTTTTTCTCTCTCCTTCTGTTTTCAATGACAGCCTAACTGGATATAGTATTCTTGGCTGCATATTTTTATCATTTAGTGCTCTAGATATATCATGACTGTCCTTTCTGGGCTACCAGGTCTCTGTGGATAGGTCTGCTGCCAATCTAATATTTCTACTATTGTATGTTACAGACCTCTTGTCCTGAGTTGCTTTCAAGATTTTCTCTTTGTCACTAAAATTTTTAAGTTTTACTATTAGATGTTGGGGTATTGACCTTTTTTATTGACTTTGAGGGGGGTTCTCTGTGTCTCCTGGATTTTGATGCTTGTTCCCTTTGCCATATTAGGGAAATTCTCAACTATAATTTGCTCCAATATGCCTTCTGCCCCCCTCTCCCTTTCTTCTTCTTCTGGGATCCCAATTATTCTAATATTGTTTTGTGTTATGGTATCACTTATCTCTTTAATTCTCCCTCATGGTTCAGTAGTTGTTTGTCTCTCTTTTGCTCAGCTTCTTTATTCTTTATCATTTGGTCTTCTATATCACTAATTCTCTCTTCTGCCTCATTTATCCTAGCCGTAAGAACTTCCATTTTATTACACCTCATTAATGGCTTTTTAAAATTTCAACGTGGTTAGATTTTAGTTCTTTTATTTCTCCAGAAAAGGATTTTATTTCTCCAGAAAGGGATTTTCTAATATCTTCTATGGTTTTTTTAAGCCCAGATACGACCTTGGTAATTGTCATTCTGAATTCTACTTCTGATATATTATTCATGTCCATATTGATTAGGTCTCTAGCCATCAGTACTGCCTCTTGTTCTTTTTTTTTTTTTTTGTGGTGAGTTTTTCTACCTTGTCATTTTATGCAGATAAGAATAGATTAACAGGAGAGCAAAATACCAAAAGGATAACAACAATCCCAGAAATATATACTCCAAGTCAGAAGAGACTCAAAACCAGGGGGAGAAGGGAGGAGGAGAAAAAAAATATATATATATATATATATATATATATATATTCACCAGTTATATATAACTGGTGAATAGAACAGAGCCACACATTTGATTTTGGGAGTATTTTGGTCTGTTAGAAAAAACTACCTCCCAAATTTTAAAGAAAAACTTATATATATACAAAAATAAGGGTAAACATGATGAAGGAATGGAATATGACTATAAAGATAAAAATTTAAAAAGATTCTAAAAAAGGAATTGATAAGGTAAGAAGTTCATTGAAAAAAGAAAAAAAAAAGAGGAAAGAATGTCATCAGGCTGGAGACTAGAACAAAACCTTTGGCTAGATTTAGGACATATGTTGATCTATTAGAAGAAATTGTATCCCAAAATTTTAAAGGAAAAAATAACTGTATTATACAAAAAAATAAGATTAAATACAATGAAGGAATAAAATATGAGTATTACAATGAACATTTAAAAAGATTTTTAAAAAGGTATTGTTAAGATAAAATAGTTTAAAAATGTTCAAAATAGGAAAGAGGAAAAATTTAAAAATAGAATAAGAAAAAAATGAAATTTAAAAAATTTAACTTTGAAAGACTAAAGGATCATGGGGGGAAAAGCCATGTGTTCTATGTGTTGCTTTCCCCTAGCTCTGGAGTTCCACAGTTCTCATTGATTGGTGAACTTGGTCTTGACAGGATGTTCTTGCTGATCTTCTGGGGGAGGGCCCTGTTGCCATGATTCTCAAATGTCTTTGCCCCAGGCGGAATTACACTGCCTTTGCCTTTGCCGGGGGCCAGGCTAAACAATTTGCTCTCCAGAGTTTTTGTTCCCTGAACGCTTTCCGTAGAGCTCTGGAGGATGGCAGTGAAGATGGTGGTCTCCCAATCTCCGGCCTGGAGGAGCCGAGAGCTCAGGGCCCCATTCTTCAGTGCACCATCAGAGAAAAGCAGTCAATCCCTTCTGTCTCCCTGGTCTCTGGCCACACTCCAGGCTCACCCAGCCTGTGACCCAGTGTTTCTCTCTCTACTGCACGGTTCTGTTTGGAGTCTCCAAACCCAGCAGATTCCCACAGCGTGCTCCTGCATTACTTCTCCCAGAGGAGGAAGGAGGGGGTCTCTCCGGATCTGCCACTGTGGGATCCCTACTTGAAGAGCAGTGGCCCAGCTGTGCCTCAGATCATGGTTTAAGGTAATCCTGAGCTGAGAGCTCACTCCTCAGCTCTGCCTCTGTAGGAGGCTTCCCCACTCTGATACCTGGGAGCTCTGCTGCACTCAGGCATCCCTGGTCTTTTTGTGTCCCCTGAGACCACACTGTCCCCATGAGGGCTCCACCCCCCATGTAGCCTCTGGAGCAAGTTCCCTCAGTAGAGCAGACTTCTAAAAGCTCTGATTTTGTGCTCTGCTGCTCTCTCACTTGCTGGGAGCTGGCCCCTCCCCACCGCAGTCTATCTTCCCATTGCTTTGGATTCACATCTCCCCACGTCCTACCTTCTGGAAAGTGGTCGATTTTCTGTTCCTAGAATTGCTGCTCTTCTTCTCTTCTATTTCCTGTTGAGTTTTTAGGTGTTCAGAATGGTTTGATAATAGTCTAGCTGAACTCCTGAGACCTGATGATATTTTGGTCTCCTACTCTTCTGCCATCTTGCTCCTCCCTGCCCAATTTCTTTGTGATTTAATTATATGGCTTTAGATTTTGGATTATGAATAAATGACTTATTTAGTTATTTTTATTTGAAAACACCTAATAACCCCACTCTCTATAAATTTTAAACAGAAAACGCAAAATTTTTCTCAATATTTCTAAAAGGTGTTTGGGTGTACTAACTTTGGGACTTACTGCAAATTCCCTCTTCTATATTCAGGATTTACTCCAAACATGTCTCTATACTGTGGCATTATTGTACTTGTGTGTCTTGTTTTGGTCCATTTAATTCAGATCTACTGTGTTTACTAACCATTCTTTGAAATCCAATTATGTATTTAGTTGCGTCTGCCAGGTTATTTGAAAAGTATGAACATATAATACATTAACTACGAAATGTTTATTGAAAACCTACCATGTGCTAGCCATTGTGCTAGGAATTATGCTATATTTAGAGTGGTAAGTAGGACAGATGTGACTCCATGTATCATCGAGCTTACGGGGGAAATGAGAAATGCAGCCATTAAACAAATAAAAGGAAAATGTAAATTACAGAGAAAGTATAGCCTTTACTTATATAAGTAAAATATAAGTTATAGAGGAAGCATGGCTCTGTGGAAGTATTGCCTTTAGAGCTTATAGTTAAATAGTGTCTCTAAAACATAGACACAGAGAACTAAGACAACAAGTAGGATACGTACATGCTGAAACACAGGCAGGAGTGGGAGGAGGAGGAACCAAAGAGGCAAGAAAAACTCAATTTGGGGCATCCAGGAAGTTATCCAAGGGTTTGTGGCCTACGAGCTGGGTCTCGAAGGATAGAAAGGAAATCCTTTTCATCATTTCATGTGAAAAAAAACACATTAGCCAGGATATTTATAAAGTGAAAACCAAATACTATAAATTGAATCGGAAGTGATGCCTATTTGGTATCTGGTCCTTTCTTGCTGATGATTGAATCTTTAAGCACCTCTTTCTTCATCCTGAGGCCTGTAATTTCTACTTGGAGGATCCACCCAGGAGCTATGACAGGTTACTTGGAAGTGTGTTTAAACTTTGACACCATCATTACCTGTCCTTTGCTACCTAATAACTGAGTGTCTGTACATTTGAGGGTTTTGTTTTTGTTTTTGTTTTTTTGGTTTTTTTTTTTTAGTAAGTGAGGAATGAGATAATAGACCCATGAAATATGGTAATAAGAGTGGAGGTATTGTGAAGGAAAGATTTCCAGACGTAAGAGTTTTGAGGTGGCCATGATGTTGTCTGAGAAACAAAGAAAAAACAATGATGCTTTACTAATAGTAACAAGGAGACCATAGTTACAAACAGAAGGATCTATAGGTCAGCAGGAAGGCTTAATTAAAAGCCCGACAATATGACCCTCTGAAGATAAGCCAGTTATTGGAAGTAGCGAGGACAAAGTAAGAGTGTATATGTTCTCACCTGGGTTTATGCCTCATTTCTCAGCAACTGCTATAGCAAAGTTGGTAGACATTTTGGTCTGTATGGCTCATGGGGCTACCTGCTCCCAGATCTTTCTTTCCATGAGTTTTCTTTCCTTTCTGCATTGCCATGGAATGTATTCCTTTCCTCTAGCCTTTCGTGGTTGCCCTGACTTGTTTTGTGCTGAGACTTCATTTAATCTCACTCGTTCTCCACTAAAGGGCTCTTGGAATAAGCCAAGCACTACACGTACTCACAACAGCTTGTAAAATGCATCAATATTGAACAAGGTTAAAACTGAGCAGTACCTTTTTAGTACAGAGACTCAGGTTTATAAGTTGCCCAAACTAATCTTCTCTCTAGCTAAATAAATAGAATTATGGAGTACCAGTTTTGGGTGAGAGAGGGAGAAGGAAGTTAGCACATCATGTCTTCATTCATTCATTCCTTTGTGAACAGGGAGACAGATGAATGGATGAGCCAGCTATACTATATTGAGAGGATATTTCTTTTAATGAATTGCACCCTTTCTGGTGGCTATGTTTCAAAAGGAAAGTAAAATGTGTTTTTAAAATGTTGGCTCGATCATGCCATTTTTCTTGCCCATGCACTGCTTTAGACACACGCCAAGTATTTTTGAATGCTGAAACAACTTTCAAATGCATTTAAAATTCAGGAAGACTTTGCAGAATCATTTTTATCTTTTTGCTTGTGCTTAGCCTGTGCTGTTGGGGCCCCATGATTGCCACACTCTGATCGTAATGGGAGAATCTTGTAAGTCGACGCTGTTTTATGACAGTCACAATGTTTCACTGGAACACTCTCTTTTTGCTAAAGGTCACCTAAGGCTGAGTGGGGCCCAGCATGCTTTCAGAGTTGGCTGTCTGTGTCATCTGCATTCAGTCAAGTTTTCATTTCCTGTGGTTTGTGAGTTTCTTATGTGTGAAGTAAACCCCAAACGGTTAAAATTCTCCAACTAAAAATGAAAGCAATGAGGGCAAAATACATGTATTTTTGTAACCTTTGTGAGGAAGTGAGACGAGGGTTCCATTGAACCGCTTCTTAAGCAACATGATGTCGTGTGTGTTTGTGTGTGGTTTGCGAGGCTGGCCCCCTGCGGGAAGGCAACACTTCTGGCCAGGAGCCTTGAGGGGTGAGAAAATGACCTATTCTCTGGTAATTCAGACAAGTAGAGTGTTTGCTTTTACTTTTATGTCATAGTAGAACAGTCAAAATGAGATGTCTACCCCAGCCAACTGCATTTTGGTCATACCCCACTTTGTGCAAAAAAAGTGATTTATCTTCCTTACCAATTTTTCCAAGATCCTGGCCAAAGAATGAATAGAAAACTGTTCAGGTAAGGAAGTTGGAAAACAGAAGATGGTGGACTTCCTTTATCCTGAGTTTCCTTTCTTTCCAACCCCTTAACAGACCATCTGAAGTCCTTGGAGGCCTCTTTTTACAGAAAACGCCGCTGGGGGCTGTAGATGTCTTCCAGCAAGGACCTGATTCTTAAATTTCTATTTGGGTTTTTCCCCAGATCCCAGCCCAATGACTGGAAGACGGGAGAGCTCAAAATAAATGATTGGTTGACTAAAATATAAATGCGTGTGTGAATGACTGAGTCTGGTCTACGGTACAACTTGTGAAATAAAAACTGTTGTTCAGTTGGGACTTTAACAGACATGAAGAGAACCACGCTAATTCCCAGGAGAGTCAAAGATGAGGGAGACAAGGGGCATGCCTTCAAGGAGCTAAATGTACTTCCTTTACCTGAGTTTACCTCCTTCTCATTCCCTTGACTATAGGATAATCTGTGGGTTCTTGGAGGGGGGCTTTTATTAGAGAAAATGCTGCTGAGGTGGCAGACGACTTCCATCAAAGTCTTGATCCCCACAGTCCTGTATGGGACTTAGCAACCATGATTTTATTGTAGTCTAAAGAGTCTCTACTTTAAAGAATAGTTCACTGGATATTCACTATCATGTAAATTCATCCCAAGAAGTGAAGGTCTGCCAGAGGAATACACCTGTGAAAATGATATATTTCCCATCCCAAGGACGAAAACACGACTGGATGGGAGGCTATGCATGGGCTCTAACAGGTATTCATAAAGAGGAAGATGTTTCTAGAACTTATTCATAGATCCTGCATTATGAGTGTAAGTAGGAGAAAGTCATGGGCTGGGGGAGAGCACAACTAGATTTTCTTCACTGTTAAATCAGTTGGCCTTGCCCTCAAATCCAAGCAGATGCTTAGGATGGGAGAGGGAGTAATGATCTTTGGCAGGACGAGCAACAAGGGTGTTCTCTCATTCAGGAAGGGAGACTTCCTGGCCTGCCCACTGAAGATGTACAAATCTGCTCTTAGCTCAATATTATTTTGCATTGAAAAGGTGTCAGACTAATGAAATCTGGTTGCCAAGTTCTCAGCGCTGTCCTCGGCAACATCTATTAAGTAATATTACCACCCACAGCTCTGAAACCACAGCCTCCATCTTCCTCAGGGTCACCCAGAAAGCAGTTTCTGTTTTTTCTCCTCTCTCCAGGGGCAGAGAGCTAATCACTTCCAGATTTTTTTTATTCGGGAAATTCAATAGATCGCTTATTGTTCGTAAATGAGAAAACACAAATAAATAAAAATGAGAGTTTGATTTAGTCCTCTGTGTTCAAGGTACACCTGATGTGCTATTGACTGACCAGGCACCTGTTTCTTGAAGGGGGCGGAAACGCATCTGCACAGCAAATGTTTGATTTAGATATTGTGCCCATGTGCCACATGCAACACCTTGGTAACCTATCCAGTACTACTCGTTATCCAATCCTAAGTCCCCTTAAGCCCTTGGAGGCACAGGGCTTCCCAGAAGTTTATCCAGGTCATAAAATGAATCAGTTACTAGGAAAGAAATTTTCAGTGTGGCAATAATTGGAGCAGAATTGCATAATGTGTGTGTGTGTGTGTGTGTGTGTGTGTGTGATGTTTCTATGTTATTTTATTTTCTTCCGTCATTTCCTCGTTTGTTTAAAATTTATTCTCCAGCCTTTGTAAGAATCCCTTAGAAGAGAAGGCCAACACTAATACACAAAAGAAACAATGATGAAGCAGCACTTAGGTTAAATAAGTGAAACCCTAAACTGATGTTCTTCGAGTGTCTCTATCCTGGAGGAATCTCTCTACCCACTTCCACTTCTTACTTCCTGTCACCGTACGTGGTTAGAAGGCTGGAGCTCGTGCTGCATGCTGTGTATTTGGACGCCTGGGCCACTTTCTCCCTGGAGGGCGCCCTTCCTCCCATTCTCAGGACACGGACAGTGGAAATTGTCATGTAGAGGTTCCAGCTGGTCATGGTCCCAAAGGCCCTTAGGTGGGAGGGAAAATGGGAAGTTTCTGAATCTCAGAGATAGGTGGTGGTGTTGCTCTTGTTGCTATGTACCCGTGTTTCCCTGAAAACATTTAAATGAAGTAGACTTTTGGTCCTAGGATTCCCCTGAAGTCAGCATCTTTATTCCCCTCATTCCCACACCTCAGTTCAACTTGGCTTCATGGCAGTCATAGCCTACTACCCACTTAGGTGGTTCCCAGTGGGTCAGCCCCTGCTCTAGAATTTGTAGAAAGGAAGATCCTAGCTGAAGCTATATGGTTGAAAAGACAGTCCTGGACTTGTCCTCAAGTTGTTTTCAGACAGGACTTCATTGAGAAAATGTCATTGTCCAGATTATGGGAGGTCGGACCGATGAAGCTGGTGGGTGTGGCAGCCGCCATACCCACCAGCTTCCACTTCTGTGGACCTAGCCCCACTTCCTATGCCTGCAGGTGTCTGCCTCAAGCTTTCTCTTCCAGAACCTGCTCTGAACCCTCTCAGGAGTAGCCCTCAAGCTAGTACTGCTGGGACCTGGTGAATAAATAGCTCTGCTCATTGACCCCTTAGGCGGGGGTCAGCTGTGGGGCATGTGTTCTGTGCTGGTGCCCAGAGTTGCCTCCAAGGTTTAAGCCACAGAAGTAGCTGGCTGCTCTCCCTCCTGGCTTATCACCCCACTGCCCCCCTGCTCTTCCCCTCACCTCCTATATAACTGCCTCTAGAGGAACCCATAATCAGAGAGGATCCCCTGGCACCATCACTGCATTCAACATGCCGTAATTTATTCAAAAGAATCAATGGGCCTGATTGGGATCTTAAAAAAAAAAACCCTCACAAAACAAAAAACAAAAAACCCTTTGAAAAAAAATTTTAAAAAACGTAAATGCAAAACAGCTACTCTGATCACTACCTTATTAACTGGTCAAAATGGTGCCTTTCCTAAGCTTCTTAATTCTGGACAGCATTCTCTCCTTACCTGTTAATTGGGGGATGTTAAATAACAATTATGAAGGAACGAGACTTTTCCATCTTGACATTGACTATCACAAAGCTTATTTGCTCAGAGACCGCTATACTGTGACTCACTTTGAACTTGCTTCATATGCATCGAGGGTGAATTTGAGTCACACAATCACTTATGTTTGAGCCCCAAACATGAGCCCTAATGTTCAGCTTAGTTACTGATTGGATCTGGGTGAACTTGAATAGTCACTTACTCTATTTCAAGCCTGTTTTTAAAAACAGCTTAGAAAAGAACGCCTCTGGACTCCTTATGCTTCATCACAGAGAGGTGATGAGAAAAAGAGACCAAAAGAACACGTCAGTAAAATCTTAATGAATTTTCTCTAACGTATTATGGCTGAGGATTGATACGTGATCTGTGTTCCACACAGATATTCAAAAACAATGGCTAATTCTGAAAACTTGAAAAGCGATTTTTAACATTTTCACAGTGAGTTACATACCAACAGGGCAAACTCTGACGCATTTGGTTTGGCCTGCCGTCTTCAAAATTTTACAAAATTAGTTGCCCATGTTTAAAATCTGGAGAACTTCCTGTAAAAAATTTAGGTTCCGATTTCTCTTGAGGAATTGTAAAAACTGGCAAACCAGGGCTACGTTCCTAAGTAATAATAAGTAATAAATAAATAAATAAAAGTCCGTTGGTGTCACAGCCCTGAGAGGTTACCTCCCCATCCTGCCTGTGTCTGAGGACCTGGTGAGATGGGGCGGGGGATGCGGGGGGGGGGGGCGTTGCTGTGGAAACAGGAGGAAACACCATCAAGCTGGTGAGCCCTGCCCTCAGCCAGTGAACTTTACCCCGTTCTCTGAAGCTCCCTGCAGTTACATTTTCTTGTGTGTCAGAGGCTAATGCTGCACTCTTCGGAGGCTTCTCATGATTTCAGTAATGGAGACTACACACATTTTACAACTCGGAGGGGTACCACCAGGAACGGGAACCACTTAATGGAGGGGTGTGACTGAACAGCGAGAAGTGTCACTCCAGCTCACACCTTAATGACACAGGACGTTGGAGGACTAGGAGCAGCAACGGGACCACAACTGCTTCTCTAGGCCTTTCCCTTTCGCAGGAACTAAGGGGTCCCTGTGTTCTCACTGAGAGGGTCGTAGGGATGGACTTCTGTCTCTGCTCTTGCTCTGCTCTTCCTTAGTGAGCATTTGCCCTTCTGGCTGTGTGCCTGGCACCTTTTAGATGGATTCTGATCAAGCATGACTCCAGTGTGTATGGTAATCATGGAAAATTTCAGCTTTCCTATCCAAGGAGAAACTGACGAAAGGGACAAACTGCCCTTGGCTTTTTCCAAGCCGTAGAAGCAGAAGCAGATCAAGGACTCAGAAAGTCAGGGCGCGTTTGGCAGAAACCCCACGCCAGTCCGGCCGTCATGGTGAATACACTGTGGCATCAGATCAGTTCATCTGGCTACCTGGTTAACTTGTCCTGTTTTCGACAAGCATGTATGGAGCCTGCCATCTCTTCTGGGCACTGAGATAGGGCCACAAGTATCGTCTTGTTAGTTTTATGCCCTCAACCCTAATAGCCATGTTTCCAGAAGTGCAGGCTCAGGCATTTTTTCTGTGCCCGCATTCTTTTCATGCCTGTCCTGCTTTAAGTGGGTTTGCTGTATATAGTTCTCTCCAGCCATTTGAAAAGTCTTAGCAAAAATGGATCATTGTTTTACTTCCGTCGGGTGATAACTTTCTCTGCTCTTTACCACTTACCACCCACTGACTAGATCCTGAGTTCATCTGGTCCAGCTGCCATTTTTGATTTGAGCATGTTTAGGATCATGTTATCTGTATTGTTCTTTTCTAACAACTGAACACAAAAAGTTTGGTGAGCATACTTGCTGGATAACGCTAGCTAACATTTAGTAAGTCCTTGCAGTGCATTAGGCGCTACACTAAGTGTTTTCTGTGAATTTCTTAGTTAATCCTCTTAACAGCCCTGTGGGGTCTGTATCATCCCCACTTAGCAAATAAAGAAACTCAACCTTAAAGAGTTAATTCATCCAAACATAGGCCCAGTTGAGTCCAATGCCCTATACTCAACCATTCCAGCAACACTGCAAATATCAGTATGTCTTCCAGACAGAGCTGAGAATTTCTGAGCAGTCCCATATGGAGAAGGTAGAGTATATTTGCCTCTGATTTTTTGCACATGTATCAGCAGGGATCTAAGATCTGGTGCCCTTTAGAAAGGCTAACCGTCCTGGTTTCCTGTAAGGAGGGCACGTGGGGGTGCGGCAAGTTCCCAGAATTTGTCCTGGGTGTATAAACTCATTGAGACGATTGAGATGAAATAAAGAAATGAGTCTTTACCCCACCCCACCCCCCAAGATTTGGTGAAATTTAGTATCTTTAGTTTTTAATCTGCTTTACTCTATTAGGATATTATATTGAAATCTGGTAGAATCAAAGACAATAACAAATGCCTTCCAAACTTGTCTCTTTTTTCCAACTGTATGATTTCTGTTTATGGTGTCACCCTTCATCCTGGCCTTCAGCTTCAAGTTCATGTTGGAGTTCAACTTCCCACTTAACCTCTATATTCAGTTTCTCTGCAGTATTTCTTGTATCTATGCCAATTTTTCCAGTCCGACTGTCACACTCCAGCTTAGGTCATTTTTCTTCCCCTGCCCAAACTAATTTAATAGTTTCCTAACTGGTCTTTCTGCATCTAGACCTTACCTGCTCTTATCTATCTTACACACCCCCATTAGAGTACCTATTTGTCTGTTAAAATTGTATGTAGGCTTGAAGGTCCAAGTCAAATTCTGTACTCTTGATAAACTTGTAGAGTACATATGGAGAAGTAATCTCTCTAATACTTTTCTTATGGCCCATAATTTACAGTTATGTGTGGACATGTCTTATCTCTGACAATTGTGTATCCAATATTTCTCTTCTTTAGCCACAGGATCCTGATTCTGTTGGGTACAGTTTAGACCCCACTATAAAACAACATTTCCCAGCATCCCTTACAGATAGGGCTGGCCAATGGAATATAAGCTAAGTTGTGTCAGGGGATCGCTTAATTTGGTTTCCTCAGAGGCAGATCCTGGGACAACTATTCTAGCACCACTTGTTTGGAGGAGATCTCAGGAAGCACAGGTAGTGAGGAGGGCAAGTGAAATAGCATAAGGCAGGCAGGCAGTCAAAGGTTGGTTATTAAGAAAATCACTTTTGGTGACCGGAATTTCATCTTATCAGGGAACCATGGAATGTACCTCAGGAGCTGGCAGTTTCAATTTGGGACAATGTGTAAGATGGTAAGAGCAAGGGCATGTGTCTGGGTTTTATTTTTAATAGACTTTTTTTTTTTTAATAGTTTCAGATTCATGACAAAATTAAGCAAAAAGTAGAGATTTGCTCCCACCCCACACATGCATAGCCTTTCCCATTATCAACATTCCCCACCAGAGGGGAACATCTGTCACAACTGATGGGCTCACACAGACTTATCATCATCACCTAAACTCCATGGTTTACATCAGGGTTCATTTTTGGTGTTGAACATTCTATGGTTTGGACAAATATATAATGACGTGAACCCATCATATAGAGTATTTTCACTCCACAGTTTTGACTTTTCCAGAGTATTATATAGTTGGAATCATACAGTAGGTAGCCTTTTCAGACTGGCTTCTTTCCCTTAGTAATATGCATTTAAGATTCCTCCCTGTCTTTCCATGGCTTGATAGCTCATTTCTTTTTAGAGCTAAATAATATTTCATTGTATGGATCACAGTTTATTCTGAAGGATATCTTAATTGTTTCTAAATTATAACAGTTAGGAGCAAACTGTAATAAGCATCTGTGTGATGTGAATAAAGTTGGTGGATAAGGTGTCAGCTCCTTTGGGTAAATACCAATGAGTGCGGTGGTGGACACACTTCCATAGTGGCTGAGCCACTTTGCATTCTCACCAATAATGAATGAGAGTTTTTGTCGGTCCACAACCTCACTAGCATGTGGTGTCTGTGTTCTGAATTTTGGTTACTCTTAGGTGTATAGTGGTATCTCATTTTATGGCTGGGTTTTTTTTTTTTTAGTAACATTTAATTTTTACTATGAGCATACTTATTAAAAATTTAGTCATGTAACAAAGTAGAAAAAAGCTAATGATTTAACATTAAGTGAAAGAAGTAGGATATCCAATTATTTACTGTGCTGACAACTACAGAACATAAGAATTGATGCATAGTTTTACAAAATGGAGAAAAAAAAATCCTGAATGCTTCTAGTAGTTATTCAATCTCACAGCCCTAGCTTCTAGTGCAATAGCATGCAATAAATATTTGTTGTTCTTCAATAAATATTGGTATTAGGGACAAATTAATTCATTTTCCAAAAATTGCTGTAATAAGATGCCATAATTTTCATAATGAAAAAAATGTAACTAGATAAAAATAAGACTGATTTCACACCCCTCAAACAATAACCTGAGGAGGGGGGCTTTACATTTTTCATAGAAAGACATCAAATGCTGTATCTACTACTATGGGGCTTCTGGAAACCTTCCTCAAGAGAGCACACTCTTCCCCTCCTTACTTCTGAACATTGGGAGGAGACCATGGTGTCCATCTTGGATCACGGGGTGACTTTGAAGATGAAACCATTATCTAAGGATAGTGGGGGCAAAACACAGAAACTTTGGTCTCTGGTGACGATGGGGCTCCGTACCAACTCTGGACTGCCTCCCTGCGGGCTTCTTTTACATGTAAGAACAAAAAAATAAAACTTTCTACCTTATTTACACTGTTGTTAATTGTGTTGCTGTCATTTGTAGCCAACCTTCATCCTCGCTCGTGTTTCTCTTACAAGACCAGGAAGCTTCTTGAGGGGAGGAATATAGGTGTTCATTTTTGTCTGCCTCAGGGCACTCCACACAGCGCATACAGAACCACGTCCTCATTAAATCTTTGTGAAAAGAGGAGTCGAATTTAACACACACGGAGGACCGGGTGTCAGGCACTGTGTTGCGTGATGTCGGCATCTGAAAATGAATAAAATCTTGTCTCTGCCCTTAAGGAACGGATAATAAAGTTGCTGTGTGTGATCCTATGTGTGTGTGTTGTCGCTGTTCGCCACTGACACACCTGGGTAGAGACAGAGGAGAGGAGGGGGGGTCAGTCCCCTGACTGTCTGAATAAAAACAAGATGCCCATTCAATTCTTGTCCTCTCCCGGCATCCTTGGCTCTTCAGTGTCTCTGGAAAAGCCAGGCCTTGCCTGGTGTTACCATGACGTCTGAGCTCTGAGAGCTGCTTCCTTTCTTCCTAAGCCTAAGAAAGATTATTCGGTGATATCTGAATAGCTTGAGTTAGCTGTGTATGAGCACAGAGGAAGTGGTTCCCTAGCAACGGGAGCCTCTGAAAGCCTCCGAGCGCTCAGTGCTTCTCCCTGCTTTTTGTTTTCTCTCCTCCATGTTGCCTGTCAGCAAAAGGCTAGAGTGATTGCACCTGCTCTGAATTAGGGCCAGTCAGTTAAACTCCAGCAGTCCGGTTTTCTAAAGTCAAGGGCTCTGTTCCTCTTTTGGTCAAGCTTCCTGGTGAGGTCTGGGGCCTCTTTTGCTCCTGGTCAGACCATACTTACTTCAGATCATACTTCCTTTTTTGCTGTTCAGATCTTGACCAGAAATGGAAAATATCAAGGTTTCTGAAGAAAATGGTAGCTGAGTTTTTTTGGGGGGAGAGGGGGCGGGAAATACTACTTTTTGTATTCTTTTTCAAATGTGCTAAATCTCTTAAGAAAAGTTTAGCGGACTTTTTCTTGCTAAAGAGCATATTCTCGCCCCTTTCTTTGTTTTTCCACAGAAGCCAAACAAATTCTTCATTCCTTACATTTGTCAGTGTCTCAGTGTTGTAGTTCAGTATGCGAGATAATCAGGGCGATAATAAAGTATCTTCTTACGACATTGCCTCAGTCTAGCAAAATACTAGGTTCTAGAAACAGATATCCTTACTGGGGGCACTAATCCTAGTTCTCCTTTCCAGCCCCAGTGCCATATTTGAGAAAGCAAATCCACACAGTCCATACCACATAGCGCTAGTGTGGAGTCAGAAGTGCAGTGGGGAAAGCCTTGTTTCATCTTCAAACAGCAATCTGGATGAGAGCAGTGATCTTGTCAGAGGTGGTTATACAACCTTACCTACCAATTGGCTGGTATCACTTAGCACCATTGAATATCCAGCCAAGACTGCTGATGATGCAGGACCACATACGCCCAATTATAATTGAGCCTAACAGCTCCTGGAAGGCTTGTCATCTGCACCTACTGAAATATTTTCATTCACTCATTTGTCTAATCAACAAATATTTGTAACCAAGTGTCCCTTATGTGTGTCAAGAGACTATGCTGTGTCTTGTCAGAGGGCCATGAAGGATGCTGTCTGTAAGCTTAGGGAGGTCTCAGTCTAACAGAGGAAGTTAAGATATGTACCCATGCAACAGTCAAGCACGATTGTAGCCTAAACACAGATAGTCCATGCAATTCTAGACATTATCTTGAATCGGCTCTTTCTAGGAGAGGTCAGAGGTGGAGGTAGGGTGAAACCACCTTTCTGAGTAATCAAGTAGAGTGTAAAGAAGGGGAGATGAGAAGGTACATCTGTTCAGTAGATAAACAGAGGACTTGGTCTCCAAGTCTATTCATTTAGGTCTTTTATTACCCTTATGCTTATTAAAACAACAAAATGAAACAGCAAAATCCCCTCATGTTGTGATAGTCTGTTTCCATCCAAATGGTCCATTTTTAATCAATGTTAAGAGCTTGACATATGTCAGCCAAAGTGACATAAAACAGAAACCAGGAAGAGAATTTATCTGAGATCTGGGAAAAATAAAAAATAAACCCTAGCTTAGCGGAAATTTGAATTGCCACTGTTTATCTTCTTTTCCTCCCAGGCATTATTTTCCACTAGTAATTGAGAAAGGAAGAAAAATGCATCTTGGTAGCCAAACCCTCTGGGAGCCAGGCTCTCTCATTAATAGCCATATCCCCCCGACAAGCTGAGGAGTCCATCCAAGATAGTAAGCATGGTCATGGCCATGGTCACGGTTAACCAGAAAAAATGAGTTTTAAATCGCTGGAGATGTGGGGGAGGGGAAGAAAGCTCCCAAGTCAGACAGCGGTGGTGTGTTCTTTCTCAGACTGCCTTAGACTAAAGGAGGGTGGAAATCTAAAAGCCATTCCTAATATATCCAGGTGACAAGCCTTTGGGGACCATTTTAAACTTACTGAATCAAGCCACTGCCTTCTGAGGCGTTGACACCTATTGAAGATTTATGGAGTGTGGAATGTGAAACAGACAATAAAAGAGACTTTTGTAGCCAAATAAGTGATTTGCACCCTAGAATAGGAAGGACAGTGAGGTGCCAGCTGTGACAAGAAGTGGGTTCCCCAAGGACGTGTCCTGAATCATGAAGTTAGAGGTCTGATGAAGCTAAGTGACTCCTAGGGCATAGCTCTCCCTCTGCACCACACTCAGGATTTTCCGTTTTGAACCTAACTGCTTACAGGAAGATTGTGGCTGATTATTAGTTTTAGGATGCTGCAAAGAGATTTTTCCCATAGCGCTTAGTGTGGATCAGGCTCCATTAATTACAGTCCTCTGAGAAACAGAACTGATAGGCTATATACACGTCTGTGTCTGTGTCTGTGTGTCTGTGTCTGTGTCTATGCCTGTGCCTATATTGAGAGACAGAGAGAAAGGGAGGAGACAGATTTAGTATAAGGAGTTGGCTCATGCAATTTTGGAGGTGAGTAAGACCCAAGATTGGAAGATCTATAGGATAAGACAGCAAACCAGAGGCCAGAAGAGCCAGTCCAAAGGCCAGCAGGCAGGAGACCAAGGAAGAGTTGACGTTTCTGTTTGAATCCAGAGGTAGGAAAAAAAAATTCTGTGTTATTCAGGGAAGGGTCAGATTTTGGGGGCCAGTCATGTCTTCAACTGATTAGATGAGGCTCACCCACATTCCATAGGGCAACCTGCTTTGTTCTGTCTACTGATTTAAATGTTAATCTCATCTAAAAAAAACCCTCACAGATTGTTAAATACCATTCACCTGAAACTAATATAACACTGTAGGTTAACTATAATGGAATTTTAAGTAAAATAAAATACTGGGGAAAAAAAGAAAAACCTGCTCTCACAGAAACACCCAGAATAACGTTTGACCAAGTATCTGGACACCCTGTGGTCCAGTCAAGTTGACACATAATTAATAATTGCACAAACTTTGCCTTCTATGCTCATTCAAAGTAAGAATATTAATAATTATTGAGCTCCTTCCAGACCAGATGCTCTACATTTATTCCTTCTTATAAGTAAGGGAGAGTTTATTGCCAGCTTTGTATAGCTGGTCATGAAAATGAAGGGAGAGAAGAAATACATAAGAAAGACCTCTCCTGACTGTCAAAGAGAGCGATAGTTTTTGTATTTTATTTTCGTATTCTGTAGTAAACATAATGCCTATATATGTACAACATTCTTCATAATGCTTTCACAATTATTTTATTGTATCTGTCATTAAAATACCTTTACAGAATGGGACAGATAGAATAGTCACTGTGCAGGTAAAGAAACTCAGTCACGGAGAAAGTAAATGACTTGCTTAAGGTGGCTTGGCAAACTTAATACAAAACCAAGATGAGACCCTCACATTTTCTGGCTTCTAGCATAGAGGAAAACATCAGCCATATTTGCTGTATTTATGTCTGTTAATGTATATGGTGCTGATGGGCCTTCGCAGTGGCAGGCAGAGTAAGTAGAACAGGTCATGAGCTCCCAGATCAGACAAGCTGGATATGGCTCAACCTCTGGTTTGTGGTTTGACTTCAGAAAACTTCCCAAGGTGTAAAATAGGAGAACTAGGACTATCTCATTGGCTATGTATGAGGATAACACAAAGTAATACATGAAATGCACAATGCCAGGTATACAATGAAGGATTTAATAGAGAATTAAATGAGAATATAGTAAGCACATAATAGATGTTAGCTGTCATTATTACTATTGTATCATCATAGATTTCCAATCTATGTTGGCCTCTCCCTTCACGGCTCTGCCTTATTGCAGTAACAGGATTAGGTAGACAGAGGGAGAGAGAATAAGGAGACAAAGTAGAGGAGGAAATATTCTTCCTCCTTATACTTGATCTCTCCTTGTTATTGGTCATTTCCAAATAAGGAATATGACAACAGCATCAAAAAAATCTTACATTGGACTGCTATTTTCTAATGTCTTTGCCCAAAGTGACTTTTAATTGCCCTCTGAAATGGTTTCTTGGCTGCCTGCAATGTCTGCTGATGTCCTGTACCCGAGGGTCAGTCATCTGAAACTGGCCTAACTTGGCTTTGCATCTATTTGTCTAACCCACGTGTACTGCTCAGAGCAGCAGCTGACATTGTTGGCATCGCCTACCCAGGAATCTCATGCAGTAGAAGACCACAAATTCCAAAAATGTGTTTTATTGGTTTACTTATCAAAATTAATATATTATATTAATGGTAGTTATATATATAATACACAATCATTATGTATAATAATATGATTATATAGAATAATATAATGATTATATTGAATAATATGTAATTAGTACATATGCAGTAATGTACTATATATGTATATATCTCTTATATATTTCTTCTTACATAGGTAAATAACCAAGTTGACACTTTCTAACAACTTGGTTGTTAAGTCTACCTAAGAAGAAACTACAGAGCGTGGTAGACTTTGATTGATGATCAATTATATTATTTAAGGACGCACATTTGTTTAAAGCACATTTGCCCTTCTGCTAGAGCTGCTATAAGAAAAGCATAGTAGTCTCTTCATTTGTGAACCAAAAGGACATTCATCTAATAGGATATTATAGAACCATCTTAAATCTTTTGGATCCAAGCCCACTTGGCCGTGGGAGCAAATTATGCTAGGTAAATTAGACTTACCTAGTTGCAATTAGATTACAACTCCTTTAAAAAGAGTTTTCTATTTAAACAAACAAACAAAAAAGGTTGGAGAAATGTCAGAAGTGGGCATTTTCCTTGGAGAAAAAGCATACACCAGTAGATTTTGGAGTATTCTGTCTCCTCTGGGCTTTGGCCTGGGAATCACTAATAGCTGTGTGACCATGGGAAGTTTGATGACTGTGCTGATCTAAGCCTTGATATCCTTGTCATTAAGTTGAGGGATTGGAATGCATGATCTTTAAGGCCCTTCCACCTCTTAAATTCCATAATGCTAGCTAGGAATTATGTAAGGCGCGATTCTAAGAAATCCAGCAAGCAAAAAGCAAACTCTTGAGTTTTATTTCACTTGAAGGAATGCACCTCTTTATGATCCCATGTCTGCCACCCAGCCAGGTCATAAAGGGCTCATCCGAGAGTTCTAATAGCCCAAAGTTGGTTAGTCTTCTGCTTTAGTTGGAACTAAAACAAATGAGAACCTGCCCCGAGAGATGTGGATCCAGGAAGAATTCACGTAGAATGTATTAACATGAGCAATGAAGGCAAACAAGAAAGGACAGTTGATTACCTCCTATCATCCTAGAGAAACCATTCACTTGTGCACACATTGGTTTAGCCAACACTCACTGAGGGGCAGTATAGTATATGGTTAATGGTTCAGGCTCTGGAGTGAGATGCCCTGGGTTCAAACCCTGGTTCCACCAATTCTGTGCCCCATGGCCTCCAGCAAACTACTAATTTCTCTGTTTCTTCACCAGCAGTCAACATCTCAGGAACTCGATGTCAGAGGTAAATGAGTTAACACAGGTAAACTATTCATAATAGTGCCTGAAATATAGAAATCCTTTAGTCAGTGCTCTATGTTATCATGGCCAAGATTTATGCTAGATAAGAAGGGGAGCACAGAGCAGATGGACGAGTGTAATAATAGAGAGGTCAGGGAGGAAGGGGGTGGCAGTCAGGGCAGATTTCATGGAGGAAGTCATGCCAGCTGAGTCTCAATGTTGAGATAAGC
>NC_081562.1:134799743-134946616 GCF_022355385.1 Mustela nigripes
CTTTCTTTCTTTCTTTCTTTCTTTCTTTCTTTCTTTCTTTCTTTCTTTCTTTCTTTCTTTCTGATTTTATTTATTTATTTGACAGACAGAGATCACAAGTGGGCAGAGAGGCAGGCAGAGAGAGGAAGAAGCAGGCTCTCTGCTGCTCAGAGAACCCGATGCAGGGCTCGATCTCAGGACCCTGGGATCATGACCTGAGCCAAACGCAGAGGTTTAACCCACTGAGCCACCCAGACGCCGCAGAGAGATACGCCTTTCTTAAACAAAGGAGACAGGTCATTCCAGGCAGTCAAAGAAGTGTCAGCTAAAGCAGGAAGGCACAAATCTGCCTCATATTCGAATGGCTGAGTTTAGGAGAAAGGGAATGGCTGGAGTTTAGGAGAAAGGAGAAAGTTTTTGCGAGGTGAAGAGATAAGCGTTGGCGACCTTATGGAGGACTCTATTAGAGGGAGTACTCTGTGCCACCCTTTTAAGCTATATTCAGAGAGTCTTCTCGTTTGGAGCCATTCTGGGAGCAAGGCTGAAATCGGAAAGAGAAGTAAGTCAGGAATGGGATTGGGCTTGGATCCGGAGTCTGGTGGATCTTTGAGTTAGGCTGGTGGCCATAAGAAATCTTGTTGCTTTTTGCATCTTTTGTGAATGCCGGCTCCACGTGTTTTTCTACTGCTGGATTTCCTGACTCCCTTCCTACGTCTTCTGAGCCAGGGATCAGGTAGACTTTCAAATCTGAGTCACAGTCTTTTAAAGTGTATCGAACACTTACTCTCTGGAAGGCACTTTGCCAGGCAAAGACCCACAGAAGTAAAGCATGGCAGTTCCCAACCCTAAGGTTTCAGATACTATTTGAGTGCAGAGGAGGAGGAGATCTTGGGCTCAGGTTAGTCCCAGAAGGCTTCCTGGAGGAAGCTCTCTTTGGACTGGTTATTTAAAGAAGTAAGATACTGACAGGCTGGGCAGACTGGATGAAAGTAGCAACATGAGCCAAGGTGAGGAAATGAGAAAGCAAAGAAAATACTGCCGTCGTCTAGACATGCGATCATGGGAGCCTCCAGTAAGGGGCTGGTGATAGCCATGAAAGGAAGAAGCGGATGTGGGAAGTGTTGTAAGGATAAATAAAGAGCTCTTGGCCACCAGCTGGGTAAAGGGGTGAGTGAAAGGGCATATTGGAAGCTGATTAAGAAATAATCCATCTGAAAGACTGGTGGGAAAAAAGGGAAGTAAATTGCCTTAATGTCAAGATAAGATACTCAAGGGAAAACTACTTCTAAAAGGCAGAGGAAAATATAGATTGGGATTCTGAGGAAAAGGTTAGCATTTGAGATAAAAGTTTGAGCATCTTTCCCAGAGGGGTCATATTTGAACTTTGGAAGTCGATGCATTTTCTGTGGAAAGACTATAAAGAGAAAAGAACATGATGCTTCCAGTTTGACTGGAAACCTTGAATGAGTGCTTCCATTTCTAAATCAAGGAGGACTATAACCTCGAGCCTTCTTGCTTGAAAACAAACACAATTTTAAAAACAACCCAAATATGCTGCATCAAAGATAACAAAGATTTTATTTTGTGAATGGACAGCTAATTGTTAGAGAGTCTTAGGAGCCCAGAGCAAAGAGGCAACTGAAAATCATCATCATCTTGTAAACTGGTGTGGCTGCCCTGGGGGCAGAGGGTTTGCTGTCTGTCGCTTGCTCAGTAACAAATTACACAGACTTGGCTAAAAAACAACACACATTCATTACCCCACAGCGTCTGTGGGTCAAGATCCTAAGCTGGTCATGTCGCCTGGGTGGCTCAGTGAGTTAAGCACCTGACTCTTGGTTTCAGCTCAGGTCATGATCTCAGGGTTGCGAGCTCAAGCCCTGTATCAGGCTCCATGCTCAGTGAGGAGTCTGCTGGAGATTTTTCTCTCTCTATTCCTCTTCCCCTCCTTGCTCTCTCTCAAATAAATAATTTTTTTTTTTTTTTTTTTAAGAGTCTGAGCTGGTCCTCTGCACGGGGTCTTCAATGGCTGCACACCAGGTGTCAGCTGGGCGGAGGTGTCCCCAGAGGTCTTCACAGTCAAGCCACACTTGACAGAATTAAATTCTTGCGGTTGTACAATGGCAAAGCTTGAGGTTTTTCCTGATTGTCAGCCAGAGGCTGCCTTCATCTGCCATGTGGCCTTCCTAATAGAGACAGCTTACTTACTCAAAGGAAAAGAGTGTGAGACTCCAGCAGGATGGGTACTAGAATCTTGCATGTGTAATCATGTATGTCTGATCACATACATTTAATCTTGTATATATACCATTGTTACCAGTGGGAGATTCTGCTGCGTGTGAATGGAGGTCTCGTTTCTGGGATTCCTTGCGTAAGGTTGATGTGAGGATCTGAACTTGGATAAAGACAGCCAGAGGGGAAGTAGCAAGCACAAGCAGTATATTTATTTTATGTATTTTTAATTTTTATTTTTTTATTACCATATACTATTATTAGTTTCAAAGGTAGAATTTAGGGCTTCATCAGTTGCATACAACACCCAGCACAAAGCAGTTTATCAAGGACAGTAGCTCTCAAGATGGGAGAGTAGGCAGGCTCAGAGGTGAAAACTGCCCTGAGGCTACCTGGTCTTGGGTCATGGATAAGGTGGTCTTTTTTTTTTTTTTTTTTAAATTCAATACCAGATATTTATTGACTACTTACTCTATGACCTGAAGTCACTCTTAGCTTTTATATTTTTTAACATCTTAATTTGATTTTATTTTTTCAGTGTTCCAAGATGTATTGTTTATGCACCATACCCAGTGTTCCATACAATACGTGCCCTCCTTAATACCCACCACCAGGCTCACCTAATCCCCCACCCCACTTCCCTCCAAAACCCTCAGTTTGTTTCTCAGAGTCTACAGTCTCTCATGCTTCCTCTCCGCCTCTGATTTACAATGGGGTGGTCTTTAATGGCGGCTGTTTCCAATCATTTGGGGGATTCCTCCCCTGGGTTAGAAGGGGGACTTTTTGATCCTGCAAGGTTTGTACCAGAACCATCATGGTGGCCTTCCCCCATTGTGGGAGGGGACCAAAACCACAATGCAAAGGCTTTATAGTGAGTCTACGAGTTACCTTGGGGCAAAAGGGGAAGAGGAGAGCACATGTTCTACAACTGTGGCTCTTGGTCTGTTAGCCTCAGGGTCTTGGAACCCAGAAGGGCAGGATGTCTCATCTCCAGGCTTCTAATGTGTCAGCTACTTATCACCGCCTTTGACTACAACTCACGTCTAACCAAGTCTCTCACCATCATCTTGCTGTATTCTGTTGGCCAGCAGCAGGCACATGTCCTGCCATACTCAAGGCGAAAGACAGCACACAAGGGTGTGAACCCTCAGAGGCACAGATCATGGGGGACTCCCTCAAGAATTGACTGCCACAGGGCTAGATCTGACCCTGTAAGAGGCATGCTGTTGGAAATGAGACCCCTCATTAAACCAGGACCTTGAGAAACCTCACCCTCATTCAAAGGGAGACGTCAAGGAAATTTGTCTGTTCTGACCCAGACTGTGATGGGGAGGGGAAATCTCCCCCCTGGGGAATTCGTGATTGCAGGCAACAGGATGCATGGGTTTGAGATGCAAGCTTACTGTGGCGTCCTGTGACTCTCCAAGTTGAAAAATGAACATACAAAATGTCCTGGATCAATAAATACCCAGGATACCTGGCAAAAACAAATGCAAATCCTCTTTGAAGGATACCCACAGGTAAAGCTTCACTGAAGATAAAGATCACAATTTCAAATCATAAAACTTACGAGAAGCTAATTCATTATGAGCTAGAGGTAGCAGTCTCAAGCAGCATGGCTAGGCCTCCAAGAACTAAATAGAGAATGATATACATTGTGGACTTAAATGTTCCCAAGCTCCCAAATCCCTATGTTGCAGCTCTAACCCCTAGTACCGCAGAAATGTGACTATATTTGGACATAGGGCCATTATAGGGGTGATTAGTTCAGAATGAAGCCCCGAGAGTGGGTCCTAATCCAATCCGAGTGCGTCTTTAAAAGAAGACAAAATTAAGACACAGACACATGGAAAGGAAAGACCATGTGAAGACACAGGGAGAAGACAGCCAACTGTGAGCCAAGGAGAGAGGCTTCAGAGGAACCGTCACCCCCACCCCCGCCCTGTCAGCACCTCGATCTCAGCCTTCTGGCCTCCAGAACAATGAGAAAATGAATTTCTGTTGTTTACACCACCCAGTCTGTGGCATTTTATTATGGCAGCCCTAGAAGAGTAATACAATATGGAAAAGGCTAAAAAAGAAGAATGTTAAAAATGATTAAGAGCATAAACAAAGGAATAAAAACATAAGAATTAGAGGAGGGAAAAAAGGAATAGACAAGTTTATTGAGGGGCCCAATAGTATTTCTAGAAATGAAACATTTGTTGCAATGGATGAGTTAACAAAACAGATTTTGTTATTAAGGAACTACTGAATAGTAAAATAAATCTGAAGAAATTACCTAGACAGCCTAGAGCACTGAGGGGTGCAGGGATGTGAAACATGGGAGAAGGGTTAAGAGCAAGTGAACAGAGCCTGAGAAGGTAGAAGATGAGTCTCACAGGCATTCTGTGCCTGGCAGTGGAGCACAGGGGAGTTAGATAGGGTGGAGAATCTTCTAGAATCGCTTAAAGACATGGATCCTCAGACGCAGGCGTCCAAAGAAGTCCTAAAGCAAGGTAACTAGAAGTAAGCCCACACCTAGGCGTATACTAGTACAAATGCAGAACAGAGTGCTCAGAGAGTAAGAGAAAGCAACTGTCAATCTGGAATTTGAATCTCACTACACTCTTATTCAAGTGTGAGGGTAAAATGAAGAGAAAATATAGACATTTTTAGGCAAACAATGACAGTTTACTGCTAATAAACCATCAAGGAAAGAGGAAGTGGAGGAGTTCCAGGAAAAAGGAGATTAAACTGGAAGGAAGATTGGTGATGTAAGAATAAAAGGAACAGGGGTGCCTGAGTGTCTCACTCAATTAAGCGCCTGACTCTTGATTTCAGCTTAGGTCATGATCTCAGGGTCGTGGGATCAAGCCCCCGAGTTGTGCCTGTGCTCACTGTGGGAGAGTCTCTCTTTCCCTCTGCCTCTCCCCACCCCCAGCACTATAAGCAAACAAATAAATAAAATCTTTAAAAAATGAATAAGAGGAACAAGGAAATTGGTAAACATGAGGGTAAATTTAAATAACACTTGACTATCTAAAGTGAAACTGATGAGTTGGGAGAGAGGTGATTGAGTTAAGCTGAGAACTTGATTTTGTAGAGTATTCAATGCTTTGCTTTTCTACGATTCTTATTTTTAAGACAGGACATGATTACTTTGAGTTATTAAATAGTTCACATGCTTTTCCTCCACAAGGGCTGAAGACATGTAGAGGAAAGGCAGAATGTATTATAAGTTTAGTTCTGTGGTCATCTAATAGTACATTTCTCTCCTCTCTCTCTCCATCTGAAATATGTACTGGGGCTGTTTTCTTTTTCAGAGAATAACAGTGTGGCAAAATCCTGACAGCATAGCTAGCTACTCTATCCTGACCGGGCATGAGATTGTGCTCTTGAGTGTTTGGAATCAGAGGGAACGGCCAGGTGAACTGAGAAGTTAGCTAGCTAAACCGAAACACCATCTAATACATAGTTCTGTTGCAAGATGTGTCAAAGCGAGTTGTGTGAAATAGAACATTTTTTTTTTTAAGTTTTTACATGGAAGTGATATTATAAGTAATGGTATTATTTCTAGTCCTGGTTTAAAGACTAACTCATCTTGCACCTACAACAGAATTAACTATCATTCATAACAATGTTTCACTAGGAAAATACATGCCAAGTTCTAAGTAGGGAGGTCGGAAGTTTCTCTGAATCTTAGAGTAGCACTTAGCGGGGCACCACTGATAGTTGTGTGTTAAAATACACATTACATTAAATTTACTATTTTAACCACTATTACATGTACAGTTCAGTGACAGTAAGTACATTCATATTGCTGTGCAATCGTCACACCACCCATCTCCAGACATTTTCCCGAGCTGAAACCTTGCACCCAGTAAACGCTAACATCCCATTACCACCTCCTCCCATTTCCCCAAACCCACCATTCCACTTCCTGTCTCTCTAAATATGACCAGTGCAGATGCCTTACGTAAATGGAATCATACAGTTTTTGTCCTTCTGTGTCTGGTTGATTTCACTCAGCATGAGATCATCAAGGTTCATCCATGTTGTAGCAGGTGCCAGAGTTTCATGACTTCAAAAGGCTGAAGAATATTCTATTGTCTGTATAGATCACATTTTGTTTATCTATTCATCCATAAATAGACACTTGGGTTGTTTCCACTATACTGTTTTTTGAAGCAGCTGCACCATATCACATTCCCTCCAGCAAGGCACAAGAGCTCCAGTTTCTGCACATCCTCACCGACACTTGTTATTGTCAGTGTTTCTGATGATTGCCAACCTTTGGGTGTGAAGTGGTAACTGACATTTAGAAAGAAACAACACTTTTCCCTGTGGGGCTTTCTCTCACAGGGCAGGAGATAATATCGCAGCCACACCCCAGCCCACTCCCTGGAGAACCACTAGCTGAGAATATTAATATTTTGTTTTCAAAAGCATTAAGCAACAGCTTAAAATCTCTGTTTAGTTCTTTTAGCTTTGGTAGGGCTGCTTCAAGTTTAATGGTGCAGGCATATTTCAGATATCAGCTCAAAGGTTAAGGGGCAGAATTTATGTGGAGAAATTCTCTCTCCTGCTTTCCTTTCTCAGATTTCTCCCCCTCACTTTCCAGCTGCCCTGGCTCCCCCCGCTGGCTCTGTTCTCTGGTTCTTCAGGCCAGAAAGACTGCGGGTATCTGTTCAAGCTTTAACTGACTTTCCTCTCCCCATCACCCCAAAGGCACCATCTGACTTCAGGCTAAATGCTGGAAAAGGAGGAAACTCAGCTAATGCCTTTTCTTTCCCAAACGGAGACTCTTCTCCAGTTTCTGCCTGCTTTTTGGTGGTTCACCAAGCCTTGAGGTAGTTGTTGCTTTTGAATTTTCTTTGAAGTTTATTGTTGTTTTCACTGGGAGATGTGACTCCCCCTTTCCCAGAAGCAGAGGCTTATCGCCGATCACCATCCACTCTCATCCTCTTGAAAAGCCTCTATTGCTATGTGAATCGTCCAGGCTTGTCTGCTAGCATCCAAACTTTGGACACTGAAATCTTAATAGCTATCTTGTATGATTTGAAAAATCAATAACAATGCTTTAAAGTGTAATTCAATTACAGAAATGTTTCCTTACTTACAGGCATGTGAGCTGAGGCTTCAAATCTTTGAACTCATGTCATCTCTTCCCTTTTATTTTTGTTCCACAGAGTGGCACAATGATTGGTCTAGAGAGTTTCTTGCTGTGTTGGAAGTAGAAGAAATACTAGGTTAATACTGCAAATCAATTGTCTTTTGAATCAGTATTTTCTCTGGCCGCCTTGTGAAAAAAACATTGTCAGGTTTCAGACTGGAAAATTAGAATTCTGAGATTTAGGGGCTCATGGGGGATTTGTCTACATTTACCCATTTATTCATTTGCTCAACAAATATTTGCTAGAGCCTTTTATATATTATTTAATTGCATTTGCTTAGTGGAAACTAATTTACTAAATTAGTTTTACTAAATTAGTGGATTAGGGATTAGCTGATCAGTTCACATTTTCATTTATCAATAAATTAATCCAAAAATTTAAAAATCCATCAGTGAAAAAAAATGTAATTCATCAATGAGCTCCTAATGAATTCCTATTCCAAGGCACTGCAAGATCACGTCAGGACTTCTGAAATATCAAGCTGACTGTTTTGCTTAGGCTAGGTTTAGCATCATTATACCTTCCTGAATTATTGTTTGAGAACCAGGAGTCCACATGTAGTATGCATGTAGACTCTCTGACAGTATAAAGTAAAGCCTCTTTCATCTGTTGGTCAGTGTCACAGTTAAAGATCTATCTAAATTACCCGTAATCTCTTGAAGAGAGCCTTCATTCACTCAGGTGCTTTTGACTAGCGATATGATTTTACATTGGTTGTTTATTCCTAAACATGGGCTTCCAGCTCTTCTCTGAACCCCTCCCCTCTCTGGCCCTTCCTGTGCTGCACTTCCTTGTCTCTATCTTCTGTTGGCTAGGTTCTCCATCCCTCTGCAGATTCTTTGTTGATCCCTGCTGTCTAGGATAGGGACCTGAACTTAGAAGGGCCCTGCACTGGGCTTCATGCAGTGTTGTGGTCCTCTTGAAATACTTCTTCATTTTTTTTTTTAACAAGGGGCCATGTATTTTCATTTTGCACTAGCCTCCACAATGTATGTAGCCAGTCCTGCGTTAGAGGAGGAGCTCAGTGGGTCAGGAGTTGTGTGATTCACTGGGGAGGGAAAGGGGACAATCAGGGGTATTTAGGATGTCAGTAGGTAGGGAAGCAGGACGTTGTGGAAGGAGGAAAAATGGAATCTTCTGTCAGTAGTGTTCTCCTTGTCGTGGGAATCACCTTAACTCTCTAGGATGGAGTTGGAGGGCATGATGGTAGCCCTCTTGTAAATCAGTCAGGGAACTGTTCACAAGATCATAGTCTATTCTGATCTACTTTTGAGTAATCAAATTCTAGAAAATATTTTTACCTTTAAAAAATGGATTGATTCTAAAAGCCCTGCCATAGAATTCACACACAGGCTCATCTGTTTCACCTAAAGAGGTAACTTAATATAAAAGACACACAAATTTATCCCAGGAACCCCAAGTTTATCCCAGTTTTTCCCATGAGTGAAGAGTTGTCCTGAAGAAATTCAAGGTGGCAGTAAGATACTTTTCATGGATGCTGGCTATAAAGAGATGTTGTGGTAGTTCGGGAAGCAAATCCGGGGAGAGTTACCTGGGGAGGGGATCATATGTGGACCTGCTGAAGAGGTGTTGGGATGGGGGGTAGACAGAACACAAGGAAAGACGTTGAGATTTATATGGGGAAAGGAAACAAATGAATGCACATGAGATTACTGCAAACTGTCCCAGAAAAAAAAATTTTTTTCTGTGTAGATCTAAGTAGAAAGGTCTTTGTAATGATCTCTATGACAAATAGGATGAGAGGCAGAGTTGAGATTGCAAATTCATATCTCCAGTGTCCTTTTGCTCAGTTGTTTTGTTGGTTCTCAATAAATGTTTAATAATAATAAAAAATCCATCAGATAAACCATTTCAGACAGACTAGACTCCATTAAATTTCAGGCAATTTCAAACCAGAACATTCAAGGGCCATTTGCTGAAGTTCCTTGTTTTCTTTCTTTCCTTCTTTTCGTTTTCGTTTTATTTATCCACAGAAAGTACCGCTCTTGAAGAGAGTTTTTTCAAAACACACTTTTGAAAATGGGAACTGAGTAAAATATACATACGGAAAATTTAGCTCTGCTTGGGTGCATTGTTTTATTGTTTCTTTATTGAGATTCTTTGGGGGCAGTGGGCATTTGTAGACAACCTTATATTTTGCTGATTACTATGGTCAGTCTTGCAATTCAGATATTTTTCTGCAAGTTTTTTTTTTTTTTTTTTTTTTTCCCCCACTGAGTCTTTTAACACTGAGGGAGAAATGGTGTTGTATTGAACTTTGCATCTGGGGTACAAAGTGTTAAATTTAATACAAACTGCTGATGTGAGCAGAAGTGCGTTTTGCATGTTTTCTTAAGTCTTGATCATTGCCCTGAGCTTGAGGTAGGAGAACAGGAAATTCTGCAGCCAAGGAAACCCCTATCTATAGGCAGCATCCTGCGGAAGGAGATAAAGCTCCATCAAAGAGTTTCACCATCATGCATATTGTTCATTTAGAGTGAAACCTCAAAGAATGTATCTTATGTGTTTTCATGTATCTTGGGTAAAAAGATCATTTGTGCTTTTATAATTTATGTGCTCTTTAATATTAATACTCTATTTAAAAGAGTGAATTTAGAAGTAATGATTATTCCTTGAGTTTATAGATCTTATTTTGCAATATATCATGCTGATATGTTTCTAAAGATGACTTTAAAGGCTCTCCAGTTAATCTTTGGTCTCATTTAAACCTTTTAAATTACACTTAATATTTTAAATTACACTTAAGATTACACTGTTTATGTATTTAGCTTTATTTCTCAGTCTTTCCCTTGTCTCTGTAACACCAAAATCTTCCTAAAACTTACTTACTGATATAAATCTAATACATATAACATGATAGTATATGAATGACACAAATAATTTTACATTCTTCTGAATTTTTTATGCTGTTCACAAACAGGGTTTCAGCTTGTCAACTTAAGAATCATAAGTCTAAATCAATTATCCATACTAATTATTCTTTTAAACAATACAAACATCTCAAATACAAGGTAAACAAAATTTAACAAAAAAATTATAAATACTATGAGGTAAACTTACATAATTATCATTAGACTTAGTTTTAAGTTTAAGTGGTCCTGGGGTTAAAATAAATGTATCGACCTAGGAACCTATCACAGTATCCCACATTAGTGTCATTTTTCTTTCCAAGTGTTTTTTTCAAAGTATTTTGGGGAATGTTGTTCCAAGGAAGTGAAATTTCCACCCCAGGTGCATTGGGGTGAACTTCTCAGAGTTCATACATAAACTAGAGAGACTGGCTTGGGTGTGAAGTAAAAAATTACAGACATTCAGCATAATTTTTCTATATTGAAACTTAAAAAAAAAGAGGTGAAATTCACATCACATAAAATTTATCATTTTAAAATAAAAAATCTGCAGCATTTAGTACATTTACACACTTGTACTTACTTTACTTGATGTACTTATTCTTTTACACTTACACTCTTGTACAACCATGTCTTTTGTTTAGTTCTAACATTTCCATCACAAAAAATAAAGCCCTGTGTTCACAAACAATTACTCCCCATTACTCGCTATCCAGGTAACCGCCATCTGCTCTTTATTTTTATGCATTTACCTCTTCTGGATATTTCATATAAATGGAATCATACAATATGGGAATTTTTTGCCTGTTTTTTTTTTTCACTAAACATAATGTTTTTAAGGCTCATCCATGTTGCCAGTCCTTTTTTCTTTCAATGGTTGAATAATATCCTATTGTGTGGATATACCACAATTTGTGTATTGATTCCTCCACTGATAGCCACTTGGGTTGTTTCTGCCTTTTGACTTTTGAAAGTAATGCTGCTATGAATGTGCCTGAATGTGCATCTGTGTGGATACCTATTTTCAGTTCCTTGGGGTATATACCTAGGAGCAGAATTGCTGGGTCATGTGGTGATTCTATGTTTAGATTTTTGAAGAACCACCACTCTGTTTCCCGTGGCAGCTGAACCATGTTTCACTCCCACTGGTAACATACAAATGTCCTGATTTCTCCATATTTTCATAAGCACTTGCTAATTTCCATTTAAAATAAGCCATCCTAGTAGGTGAGATGTGGTATCTTATTGTGGTTTTGGTTTGCATTTCAAATGACTAATAACATTTGAAACTTTTTTGTTGATAGCTTCTGCCACCACAGACTCCAAATTGATGTCCTACATATGCTCTAGGTCCCCTGAATTCATGCTCATTCTTTTCTAATTACTCTCAATTGTGTCCTCTGATTAAGTCCAATGATATCATGTGAAATTTCCTCCAAACCCCAATTCTGTTCCCCCTCTTTGCTTCACAACCTATTTGGAGTCAACTGATCTGTTTAATGTAGTTTTATGCTCTGAATTCTTTGTGCATTCTTTCTATCTGGCAGAGCTGCTACGTTAGGCAGATATTTGGATGACATCCTTTAGAGTCTGCATGTATCTGCTGTATGTTTGGCTATGTGATCAATTTCTAAAGTCATTCTAATTATAATGTTCTAAATATAGTATTAAATATATTGGGAGGTAGGAAAATTTGGACTGTGATAAAAATATTTTTGGTAGAATCATATTGCCATACTTTACATATTAATTATCATTCATTTAGGAAATTTTCCTTTTGAATCATATGACCACAATTTAGGCTACAGTGTTTGAGCAGTAACAATTTATATAAATTGCCTGGGTCATAATTGGAGACTTCTTGGTAAATTTCCTTGCTGAAGCTCACCTTCAGGCCATGGTCATTATCTCATTAGGAGTGTCTTGTGGAAGAGAGATGCTGATGAGAACAGGGAGCATAGGCAATCAGTAGAGAAGAAAATCCGTTAAGTGAGGTTTTAAAATGTGATACTGAGACATGGAATGTGGTACAAACAAGTCAAAATTTGATCTGGGAGCAGAGCAAAAATGAATTCAGAGGCCAATGATCATGGGCTCCGTGGTGCTTTTTATGCACGTCCCAGAGAGCTCTGTCAAGATGCACAAAGACTGACAAGACACCTAAAGCTATAGAGGGATCCATCCCAAATGCCACCATCTGTTTCCAGGAAAGTCAGGTCCAATGATAGCTGTGACCCCAAACGAGAAACCAAATAGCAGAAGTGTTGGAGGAGAAGATACACTTTTGTATCAAAATTTCAAGATGACCAGCTCTTGGATAATACAATACAACTAAAAACTCCAAATTGCCATTCAAATCTAAAATAGCATTGTTTTTATTGTTCCCCTAATGAATTGTATATTGAAGACAGAGGAGAGGGGAGGGGGATCTTGGTTAATTCATGCTACAAGAAGAGTTTTGTATAAATCCAAGGCCACCCAGAGACTGGCAGTGGCCAGCAGTGGCCAGCAGTGACCAGCCCTCAGAACACTAAATAGAATCATCACCATAACAGGAGATTGCTTTTCTCTTCTTTTCTGCTTTGTCAGCTTCAAAACAACTGCTGTCTTAAAAGAGTCCCAAGTGTACTTTTGGGGACCCTGTGTCCCCAGCCTCTCCTTGGCCCTAATGAGAGAGGAGGATGTCCTTTGCTTTGATGTACAGCTGTAGGTTTTCTAATGAGGTAGGCAAGAGATCAGATTCCATTAGGACTTCTCCTTTTAAGCCCTGATTATTCAGCAGCCCTGTTGAAATTAGATGTTCATTTATCCATGAGCAGCTGCATGCAGGGTTGGACAATTTTGCTTGTAGTGTCAAACTGAGTGGGTCTGGGCTAAAGCATTCTTGAATATTTATTTAATTCAATTATTCCTCTGTGTCGACTTTTTTTTTTTATTATTATTATAAGTAATAGTACTGGATCCTGAAACTAGAATTTCACCATAAAAATGACCAGGAAATTTGATCTGGATTGTAACCCACAGCTCTGTGCACATATGAAACAAATCCTTTCTGTCCCTTATGCCTGCTTCTCTTCCACGCGACATTAATGCCTATTTTGGCCCAACATGTCACAGCTGCAAAGCAGGGCTGGTCCCTCCTGTTTGCCTGTTCTGATGAGCTCCCTGCAGGGCTGCCAGAACAGTCATATTTATGACTGTCAGGCCCTGGCTGGAGTGGTTACAAAGTCCTTTTTTTTTTTTTCCCCAGAACAGGGGCCAAGTTTTGCTCAGTGTCCTGGGGAGGTATATGGCTCTCCAGGAGGCTTTGTCAGAGGGTCAAAGAAGGAATGAAGGATGACCCTGAGGCAGGGAAGAGATTTAGTGCCAAGCTGGAAAATTGGCAAGGCTAGAAGAGATTCACACACACACACATACACACACACACACACACACGGAAGTGACATTCTGATCAACAGAATTATTGTCATGTATCAAGGGCAATGGGCCACCAGGAACGAATGTTTCTTACTCTTGAATACTTACTGATCAAGATTAAGAAACGTTTTTATGTTTTATGTGTGTGCTTTTGGACTATAAGAGCTGTGTGTTACTGATTTCATAGTTCCATCACCCTGTGCTCTTCTGCCCACATCGTCAGCTGCTTGAGTTACTTTACTACATTTGTCATACGTGCAGCTTGTCCCAGTTATGGAACACTACTCAGGGACCCTCAAGTTCCTTGGGAATTGATATATATATATAATTTTTTTTTAACTTTGAGATTAAGTGGGCTAAACAAGTCCTTGGCCCAGCAGGAGCTGGCTCCACCATTTTTTCTCCAGTCTTCAAAAAACCATGTTGGAATTCTTCTATACTTCTCACATCTTCTGGTGGTTTCATGGTTGTATTTATTATTCTTATGACCACTAGATTTTTTGACCTTGTTGGTAGGTCTCTTTCAGCATGTCCATTATTTGTTTGTTTGTTTTCATTTTATTTTATTTATTTGACAGAGAGAGATCACAAGTAGGCAGAAAGGCAGGCAGAGAGAGAGGAAGGGAAGCAGGTTCCCTGCTGAGCAGAGAGCCCAATGTGGGGCTCGATCCCAGGACGCTGGGATCATGACCTGAGCTGAAAGCAGAGGCTTTAACCCACTGAACCACCCAGGTGCCCCTGTTCACTGGTTTTTTTAATGATCCTCCATATGTTTTCTGAATTGGGTAATGGCTTCACCAGCCTCTACATTGTTTTATGTTTGCTTGGAACCATTTGGGACTAAGGACCACAGTAGTTGATGACACAGGCAACTGACATTTTACAATACTCCATTACTCAGAAGAGTGTTTTGTAACTGATGTTGGCAAGTTCATTAAAAACGCAGTGTCCTCAGCAGTCACTGTTGAGTGTTAATACTGAGAAAGGTGAGTTTGACATTTTTGTTAAACAATAGAAGTATGAATGACAGTGGACTATTTGTATGCCACTAAAATGCAAAGCCCAGTCCTGAAATATTTAATTTGAAGTCTGAACCCATCATCATCTTTCATGTGTCTTTGTGTTGCTTTTGTGTCCCTCTCCCGATCTCTGGGCTGCTCACTCTCCTCAGGATGTCTGTGCCTTTTCTGTAGTAGATATCCTTTCAATGAATCTCTACCTAGCACCTTGTGAACGAACTGTCATTAAATTCTTCCTGTGAAATATACAGGGTCAGTCCCATGCTAGACTCTTGCAGCTGATAGGCTGTTTCCCACACTTCTGCTTCTACTAATTGAGTTATTTGCTTACTGAGAATAAGATGTGTTTGCTGCAAACTTGTTTACGCCTGACATACTTATTATAATACTGTAATATAATTAAACATGAAATAAGTCAAAAAACATGAGTGCCAAAAGATAGAGGGTTATTATTATGAAAATCAAATCAAATGCTTGGAAAAGAATGAAGATGATTGGCTTAAGACAAATGGATGTCAACTTAATTGTGGGCAAGAGAATCATATAAGACAAACAACATAGTAAAAATCAAGAAGGCTTCTTTATTCAGATTGCTTTGCAATTCTCTTCACATTCTTGCTCCTATTTGAAGAAGCAAATTGGAAATTGTGTTGTTAATGCATTGTAGGCATAATTTGTATGTGGGGAGGTGGTGGGACAAGGGAACCCCAACTGGAAAGCTTATGTTTAGAGGAAAACTTGACCCTACAATCAAGTCAATGAGTAAGCAAATACCCGATATGTGTTTACATAATTAAAATAAGTGTGTAAGGTAAAGATTATTTTTATATGATTTCCTGCACTGATTCACTGACCATCTACCTGAACCAACAGCCTATAAGAGGCTTCCTGGTATATAAATCTTTTCACATACTTCTTATGTGCAGTATCTTTCTAGAAGCTTCCTCTGACTCTCCTTTCCAGTCTGGATTATTTTATTGTCTTAGCTCCCAGCTGTTTGTCCATCACAGCATTTTATTACTTCATAACCATTTTGCTTAATTGCCTATCTGTTCCACTGAACTGTGAGTTTGCTGTGGGCTATGAACCCATTCATAATATTCTCCATATTTTTATTAAATATTATTAAAATACTCTCATTTGCATGACCTCCATGTGGATGCACACATGTCCATTGAGTGAATGTTGAAATGTAGACTTCATTACAGGTGTTCATGAAATAACCAAGATTAAAAACCAAGGTATTACTTTATGAAAAAATTCTGTGGGTAGAAGGGGACTGTTTCTCTAGTATTTAAGATGTGTTACATAATGAGTATGAAAAGAAACTACCTGCAGACCACAGAGTAACTTGAATGTATTTTATTGTTAATGTGTATTGTCTTACCACATCTCCAAACTGTAAGATATTTTTGTATATATTTTTCACCCTGCAGGATTTTTCTTCCTCTTTTTGCTCTCCCATGTGCTATATTCTTTCCAGCAGCTAACAAGCAAGTTGTAAAACAGGACTGATGCCACCTTACATCAGCTGAGAAAACCTCAAAGAATCTGAATCCTTCCATTTCAAATATTGTTTATTTTCCTTCTCTCTTCCCCAACTTCAAATCAACCTATGCTTCGAGTCTGGGAATCTAAGGGAGTTCTCAAGCCCATGTATCTGTTTCCTTTAATAGACTTGTAGCTTAATTAAACTAAGCATTAGCCTCCTTTTTGTCCTTTACTTTCTTTAATTCCTTGGTCCTGACTCTTTAATCAAATGTCTTGCTTTAATTTCCCCTGGCCCTGTGGCGTTGGGCTTATGTCTAGCCACAAGTGTTCCTTTTTGTACACATTTTGAAAAGTGGCCCACAAGAGGAAATATTTCATCCAAAGTGAGCATTACAATTTGAACTCTTAAGAGCTTGGAACCAAAGAGTCTGCAGGAGTCAGTCACAACACAAATGCCACAGGGACAGTTTAACAGAAAAATTATAAAATGAATCTATGTGATATAAGGAACAGTTTAATGTGTACTTTCCAAGCATAGCGAAGTGGAATGGATTTCATTCTTCTCATTTGCCACAGGCATGTCCTTTCCCTTAGAGTCTGCTGAAAACAATTGCAAATGGAAAAACAGAGACCGTAAGAAATAAAACTCTCTTTATTGCAAATGACATGATTATCTACATTACAAATCCCAAAGCATTCTGAGAAACAGCTATGGGAACTTATATGGAAGTTTATCACTTTCATAGGATACAAGGAAATCAATTGTGTTTCTATGCACTGTCAACAAATAGCAGACAATTGAAACTGTAAATAAAATTTACAATAGCATCAAAACCGTGAAATATTTAGGGATAACTTTAACAAAATATGTGTAAGTTTTAAGTGCCAAAGAATATAAAACACTGAGGAGCGAAATCTGAAAAGACCTAAATAAATGGAAAGATATACCATGTTTATGGTTTATAAGACTAAATATTGTGATGATGTCTGTTCTCCCCAAATTGATTTGTAGATTTAATAGAATCTCAGTTAAAATGTCAGCAAGTCTCTTGAATTAAAAAAAAAAAAATCAACATGTTGATTCTAAAATGCATATGGAAAAGCAAAGGACTTAGTATAACCAAAATAATTTTGAGGAAGAACAAAGTTGGATGACTCACACTGAGTGATTTTAAAACTTACTATAAAGGCAAGACAAATAAAATATGATGGTATTAATGAAAAGATTGCTATATAGACAAACGGTACATAATAGAAAGTCCAGAAATAGACCACACTTATATAGTCAATTGATTTTCCACAAAGCTACCCAGGTAATTCAATGTATAAAAAATTGTCTTTTCAACAAATGAAACTGAAACAATTGAACATCCTTGTGCCAAAAAAATTGCAAAAGCCAAAACAACAACAACAACAACAAAAATAACAAAAAGCTCACCCTTACCTAGCACCACATGCAAAAATAGATCATAGACCTAAATGTAGAAGCAAAAACTAAAAAAAAAAAAAAAAATCATTTAGAAGAAAACATAAGAGAAAGTATTTGGGACTTTGGCTTGGGCAAAGGCTTTTTTAGCTAGGACACAAAAACACAAACTCCAGAAGAAAAGAAAAGAATGAATATGACAGCAACTTAAAGATTTACTTCTCCAGAAGACCCTGTTTAGAAAATAAAGAGAGGTTACAAATGGGGAGAAAATACTCGCAAGACATACACTTAATAAAGAATAAAAAAATTCTTACATCTTCACCACTAAGGAAACACACAACCAATAAAAACTGGACAGAAGATTTGAACAGATGCTCCACTAAAGTAAATATGTGGATGGCAAGCAAGCACACGAAAAGAGGTTTGACATCATAAGCCATTAGGGATATAAAAATTAAAACCACAGTGAACTATCACTGCACATCTATTAGAATGGTTAAAATAAAAAATACTGACAAGACCAAGTGCCGACGCAGTGTAGAACAACCAAAATTCCCATGCGTTGCTGGTGGGAATGTAAACACAGGACTTTGGGGGAACAGCTGGCACTCCTAGCAAGCGAAATATACACTCAACACCTGTATTGATTTCCTAGAACTGCTGTAATACTGTATCACCAACCGAGTGGTTTAAAACAACGGAAATTAATTGTCTTATTGTCTCACACTTCTGGCAGCTGGAAGGGTAAAAAGGAGGTCAGCAGAGTCGAACTCCCTCTGAAATATAGAGAGGACCACTCTTCCTTGCATCTTCTAGCAATGGGTCCTTGCTGGTGATCCTTGGCATTCTTTGGCCTACAGACGCATCGCTGCGGTATCTGCTTCCATTGCCCTATGTCCTCAGTGGGCCTGTTTTGCGTCTCCTCTTCTCTTATAAGGACACTAGTCACGTCCAGATCCAATATGAGTGGGAGACATAATTCAACTCATAATACCATTCGACATGACAATCCCATCCTTAGGTTGTTTTTGTTTATGTTTTGTTTTTAAGATTTATTTATTTATTTTAGAGAGCATGCACGAGCAAGCAGGGGAGAGGGGAAGAGGGAGAGAGAGAATCCTGAAGTGAACTTCCCGCCGAGCATGGAGCCCAATGTGGGGCTCGATCCCAGGACCCTGCGACTATGACCTGAGCTGAAATCAAGAGTCAACCTCTTAACCAACTATGCCGCCCAGGCGCCCCTCCATCCTTCAGTATTCACCCAAGATAAATGAAAACTGTGTCCTCACGAGGACCTGTATGAGGGGTTTATAGCAGCTGTATTTATGACCATCCAAAATAGGAAACAACCCAAACATTCGTGAACTGTGAATGAATAAATGTACATCCCTATAGTAGAATGCCACTTGGCAATAAAAGGGTCAAACTCCTGATACATCCAAGAGCATGGGTGGATCTCAAAACATGATGTTAAGTGAAAGAAGCTGCACTGAAAAGACTGGAAACTACCGTTTACCCAACAATTTGGAAAAGGCAGAACTGTGGGTCAAAATGCAGAGGAAATAGATGTGAGAAAAGCGTCCTGATCCCAGAGTTGCAAAGGGGACTTTTTCAGGTGATAAAACTATTCTCCATCATAATTGCGGTGATGGTTATATAAGAGCATACGTTTGTCAAAAGAGTGATTTTTACTGTATGTAAATTACACCTCAATAAAACTGACTTTCACAAAGAGTCTTGGGTACTGCATTGGAAAATCAAAAGTACTTAACCCCCCCACCCCCCCAGAACTCAGGATTCTTTGAGATCTCACTGTAGGTGATCTGTATACAAACTTTTCTAACTTGAGGATTTAAGGTTTCTAACAAAGATTGCTACACATATTAGGGTTAACTGACATTAGCAAACATCAGTATTGCTTGCCATGGCTGGAGATGAAGAAAGGATATCTCCAGAGAGCCAGAGTCTGTCCTTTGGAGGAATGGCCCTCAGATCATTACAGGGAGCAGCCCCTAAGACCATCAGAGTCAGAAAGCTGTCATGGGAAGCAGCAGCGAGGCTCCCAGCCCGAGCTCCTGTGTGCACCACTGACTCTTCCCACCTTCGCATTTTCCTGAATGTTCCCTACTTACCTCTCCTGACAGCACTTCTTGGCACGTGGCTGTGTTCTGCCTTCCGTAACGCGACAACCTATTCCTAGTTTTCATCTGTCTTGCTCTGGGATCATCGTTCTGCTTTTGTCTGCATTCAAATATGGATAAATGACTTTCATGTTTCCTACCCATTGCGAAATTATGATATGTTAAGCTTCACACAATATAATGTACAATTTTATGTTAAATCAGATTTGAAGTATACTATTTTTTTTTTTTTAAGGCTGTGTCTCCTGCAGAGCATGACTTCTTTCTGAACAAGTCTGACTCCTTCTGAACAAGGCTCTCTCTCACTTTGTGCTTCAAGGTTAAGAGTCCTGTGTCTTCTCCAGGGGTCATAACCAGAGGAGGTCCTACCTTCTGGTGCAACCCCCTTCTCTTTACAGATACACTTCTCAACATACAACAACTGCTTAAAAGGAACATAATAAGGGACGCCTGGGTGGCAAAGTCGGCTAAACATCCGACTCTTGGTTTCGGCTCAGGTCATGATCTTGGGGCGGTGACATTGAGCCTCGGGTCAGGCTCCATGCTAAGTGGGGAGTCTGCTTAGGACTCTCTCTGCCTCTCTCTCACCCCTTTCTCGCACGTGCTGTCTCTCTCAAATAAGTTAAAAAAAAAAAAAGGAACATAACAAGAATCACACATATGCCTCAACAGGAAGGTTTGTTTCCTGAGGCTTTAATTCACAGTGAAAACCAAGGATTGACCTTCAAAAAAAAAAAATCTTAAAATATCCCATGTTTTTCTGCCAATTTCCTTTTCCTCCCCGCCTCTCCGTTTCCTCTTCTTCCCTCCCACCCCACTCATGTGCTGGTCAGCTCTTCCCTCTTTTTGCTCCCTTTTCTCTAGCCTTCCCTCTCCCCTCACTTCTCTTTCTCCCCCTGCTCCCCTCTGCCCACCTGACCGTCTTGTATCTACTTTATATTTGTATTTTCCCTGCTCTCTTTGCTGTGAGACCGTAATGAGGGCTCAAGTATGTTTTTCATTAAAGCTGTTCTTATTTAATAAAGTTTGGTGTTCTCTGATAAGCCTAGCCGAAAACCTCCACAAACTTGCCTACGGTAGACTCACGGGGGCCTTCCACTTTTTGATGCCAGGCAGACGTAGGCGAGGAACAATACCCTATATTTGGTTCTTGGTGTGGTTCCAGCTCATGCATATTCATATTTCCTACCTCATTAGTAGTCCCCTGGGCTTACTCTGTGTCATCAGGAGAGCACTGAGAATTGTGGAAATCTCAATTAAGACCATGCCCCTTGTCGTTTCATTGGCCTTGATATTTTTTGAAACACAAGTTTCCAGTTGTTTCATAGAATGGCTAATCAGATTCTTTTTCTATATATAAAAGTAAGTTTTAAGAACGGTTATTCCAGCAAATGTGGAATGTGCCCTAAGTTCAGCTTTATCAAAATTCCCAATAAAGACACTCAGTTCTGCATTCCATAAGCAGATTAAAATCATTATTTAAAAATAATGTCTCTGAGGACCTTCGCATAACACAGCAGGGAAATACCTAACCTCTTTTAGAAAGATTTAAAAATAATGACTATAAAAATGTTTGGGAGTTCGCCTAGATGGCTCAGTCAGTCAAGTGTCTGACTCTTGATTTTGTCTAAGGTCATGATCTCAGAGTGGTGAGATCGAATGCCCTGCTGGGCTCCACACTCAGCCAGAGTCTGCTTAAGATTTTCGCCCTCTCCCTCTGCCCCTCCTCTCTGCACCATCCTCCTTGCTCTCTCTCTAAAAAAAATAAAAATTAAGAAAATTTAAATATCTGAAGAAATAAGCTGTTAAGCTTAGTATTTTTTGTGATTATATCACATAATTAGGAAGTGATATAATATTTTAAGTAATTTTATCATTGTGATTTTCAATATAATTCAACAAATATCTATAGCTCCTCATATACAAAGTATATAGTATATATACTACATACATATACATGTATACATGTATATATACTAAATACATAGTAGCTAAACCCCGAGGGAATGAAAATGCTCTCTGCCCTCATGATTTACAAAGGAATTAGGGAGAAAAGAGATGCACGAGAAATCGTAATGTACAACAAATAACAAGTTTATTATCTTCTTGAGTGTAGATACCCTGCCTTTCATTTAACTTATTCTCCTCTCAAATCTAGCTCAGTCCTTTACATACAGAGATTCTTAGTGTATTAGAAAAACTAAGTGTTATAAAAAAGAAATAATGCAAGCAATTCATGCAGATTATAAAAGTTAGGGAAGGTCTCATGGAAGGAGGACTTGCGCTGAAACTTACAATATGGGTAGAATTTGGATCTGTTCAAAGGGAGAGGCCGACCATTCCTGACAGGGAAAAAGAGCATGAATGAGATTCAGAGGTGGGAGCAAGTGTGCGGAGCAGGTGTGAGGAAAACGGCTGGAGCAGAGCGTTCCCTCAGGGTTTAATGTTTAGAAGGCCAATAAAGATAATCACTAGTGCTCTCGACACAGGATCACTCCCATCAGCTTAGGAAGAGCATACCAAGAATTACACACAGGCCTCAATATGCCACTCACTTCTTCCATTTTAAAACCAAAACCAAACAGAATCTTTCTTGGCTCTATATTTCCTTCTCTAAAAAAAGTTGCCTGTACTAGCTGCCTCTAATTCCTCTCTTTGAGTCTCTCTTGAAGTCACCCTACTAAGGCTCCCATGCCCACAGCTCCACCAGTGATCTCTGGGTGGGTAAATCCATCTGTCAGGTCCCAGCCCCCACCCCTCTGGACATGGACCTGCCAACCATATTTGAAACAGGTGACCACTCTCTCCTCCTCAAACCACTGGCCTCCCTGGTCCACCAGGACCCATACTGTCCTGGTTTTCATTCATTCATTGGCCATTCCTTCTCTGTCTCTTGTGTTAGTGTCCATGCAACCCCCTGAGCCTGAAATGTGAGGGCAGCCCAAAGCCCACACCTCAGTCATTTCCTAGACGATATACTCAGTCTCGTGTCCAGTATCAGATGCCCACTGATGACTTTTAAATTTATAACTCTGGCCTGGCCTTTCCCTCTTAGCTGTAACCTCATATCCAACTACTCATTGGTATCTTTGGATTACTAAGGGTGTATCCCAAACTGAACTCCTGATACTCTCTCCCAAAGTGGTTCCTCTCAATAGACTTCTCTTCTCAGAGAAAGGGAATTCCATCCTTTCATAGCGTCAGGCCAAAACCTTGGGCATCACCCTTGACTGTGCCCCCGACCCCCACTTCCACATCTAGTCAATTAGCAAATCCTGTTGACTCTGCCTTCAACATATTCATAACAGGGCCGTTTCTCATCACTGGTTCAAAGCACCACTGTCTCTCTCCTGGATTAATAATACAAAAGTCTTCTCAAAAAAAAAAAAAAAAGATTATTTATTTGACAGAGAGAGCGAGCGAGCACATGCCTGTGGCTCACATGGTGGGAGGGGCAGAGAGACAGAACCCCCAAGTGGTCTCCCTGCTGATGGCAGAGCCAGATGCACGCAGGACTCCATCCCAGGACCCATGAGATCACGACCTGAGCCGAAACCAAGAGCCGGACGCCCAACTGACTGAACCACCTAGATGTTCCCCAAGCCTTCTAAGCACTCTTCTGCATTCTGTTTTCAACCCAGCAGCCTGGTGATCCCTTTAAAATGTGCATCAGGTCAGGTCTCTCCTCTGCTCCGAACCTCCCAGTGGCTTTCCAGCTCACTCAGAGAAAAGGCCAGGCTCTACCTGTGCTGGCCTATGGGGCCTTATGTCAACTGTCCCTCCCACTCTCCCACCTCTCCTTACCTCTCTGACCTCATCCTCCATCATCCCTCCTTGCTCAGCTCTCCGGCCACACTGGCTTCCTGATGTGCCTGGAATTTGCCTTGTGTGCTCCAGCCTCAAGACCTCTGTACCCGCTATTTAGTTACCCAGAGAGCTGGTTCTCCAGATGCCTGCACAAGGAACTGCCTCATGTCCTTCAGATATTTGCTTAAATGTCAGCATCTCAGGGAAACTTGCTATCCTGTTTAACATTACACATTCCCACTACTGCCTCCATTTCTACCCTCTTCTCAGCTTTATTATGTGTTTCTATAGCATAGCAATAAGGACATAGCAATAATGACTTACTAAATGATTTTCTACTCTTCTTTTTCCTTCTTTCCTTTCTACCTTTCCTGTTTGATTTCTTCTTCTAGAATATACATCCCATAATGGCAGGGATTTTTTCCGTTTTGCTCGCTATCGTATTCTCAGGGAGGAGAACAGTGTCTGGCACAAAGAATGTGCTTGAGAAATATTGGATAAATTAATAAACTTCACTTTACTAATGAGGAAATGGGTTTTAGAAAAGTGAGTAATTTAGCCAAAGTCACTCAGCTGGTGAGCAGGGGATATAAGACACATAATCACATCTATTGGATGTGATGGACCTAATCGCTGTAATATTCGGTTCTCTTTAGGTGAAGCAAGCCTTTTTATCTTCTACAAACCATGGTACTCTTCGCCAAAGCGTTTTGTATTATCTTATTTGATGACTTCTCTATCGCAATGAAAAATTTTATTTTTTCCCATTGTTGGAAGTTACAGCTTGCTCAAAAGTAAATAAAGACAACAAAAGAAAATACAAGTTCCAAATCTGCATGATGATATATAACTAAAAGTTTTGTTTTGTGATTTAGTTCTATTCTGATAAGATAGGAAGAATCAGGAATTATATTAAATTTATCATCCAAAGTGGTACAACAGATCAGAAAAATTTCACGACAGAAGAAATATCATGAGTAATGCTGCAGTGAATGCGGAAAACATATATCTCTTCAAGGTACTCATTTCATTTCCTTTGCAGATATACCCAGAAGAGGGATTGCTGGGTCATATTTTTAAGAAAACCATATCTCAAAGAAAGAAGTAACTGAATTTTAATAAAAGAAAAGCCAATGGCCTTGATCAGAGGGTGGAAGTGTTGTATAATTTGTTACACTGGATTCATCTGGTGGATGTGGCTGGCTGGAGCTATGGCTTGGGCAGTAGTGTTTATTGTGTGGGGAAAATGGAAGGAGAACAGTATTGGGGGTGTCCATTCAGTGAGTATTAAGTATCTATGGCCTGGGAAAAATTTGATAGAAATGAAAAGGAAAATGAGGATTTGAGAGAAATGATAAAGAAAGCAGTGGCTTTGTTTTGTGACCTAAATGGATGTGGGGCTTGAGAGAAGAAATGAAGATATCCTGAAGTCTGTGGGTGCAAGACTATCAAGGATCCTTTTGGTAAGGGGGCAGGCAAATGGTAAATTGGGAAGTTAGGAGTGAGAGGAGAAGTTCTGCTTCTCATTAGTTCCACTGATAAACTGTCTCTCAAAGAAATTAAGAAGATCTCTAACCAAGCTAAGAATTGCCATTAGCAAATAATTCTTCTTTTTAAAAAAGATTTTATTTATTCATCTGAGAGAGAAAGAGAATGAGAAAGAGCATGAGAGAGGAGAAGGTCAGAGGGAGAAGCAGTCTCCCTGTGGAGCCAGGAGCCCAATATGGGAGTCGATCCCAGGACCCCAGGACCATGACCCAAGCTGAAGGCAGTTGCCCAACTAAGCCACCAAGCCACCCAAGTCATTAGTAAATAATTCTTAAAATTAATTACCATGTCCTAGATTCCTCCCATTCTGTGAGAAAATTCTAATTGCTGATTCAATTCATTACAAGTTTATGGGACTCTCCATGTTTCCTATTTAATCTTTGTTTGGTTGTATTTTTGTAGGAAGGTTTCCATTTCATCTCATAGTGTTTCTGTATTCACTTTTTAGCCTTTGATTATTGATAGTTATGTGTCCATTTTCATTCCTAATGTATTTTTTACTTGTTTCCTGGGTGTCTGTCTCTCATCATTTTGGACAGATATTTGTCAATTGTGTTGGTCTTTAAATATTTTTTTAAAAGAGAAGCAGGCAGAGAGAGAGGAGGAAGCAGGCTCCCTGCTGAGCAGAGAGCCCGATGAGGGGCTTGATCCCAGGACCCTGAGATCATGACCTGAGCCGAAGGCAGAGGCTTTAACCCACTGAGCCACCCAGGCACTCCAGTATTGGTCTTTTAAAGAGAAAGATAGTTTCTTACATTTTTGCAATTCATTCATTCATTCTGTCTTTCTTTTTTCCTCTTAAGTAGATGTTTATGCTCTGATGTGGATGATAGCAGATGGCACAGAGCAGTTGTTGTAGAGAGAAATGACCTGGAGAAAGCAAATGCATGTCAAAGTACTGTTTCCTGCCATGTGTCTCAGCTGTTGACTTGCAAAAGGGTGGTCATTAGGGCAAAGCTGGAACCAGGACAGAGCAGGTTGTCCTGAGCAATGAGGGTGACTATCTGAGAAGTGAACAGGCAGAATTACAAAATACTTTCAGAAATTGCTTTCAGTTGCCCGAGAAGGACTCTGTCCTGTTATTCATTCTTCTTTTTTCCTTATAAAGTTTAACTCTTTATCAACATTATCCAGCAAAAGCTAACATTACTTAGAATTTCAGTTCATGTTAAATTGTGGTGAGATGACTAAAAGAATGTTATCACTCAAAGAGTGTTTTTTCAAGCCCAGTAATCCTTAGCATTTCTAAAATGTGGGGGATACAATTCTCTAAGCAGAGTTAATAAGCAAACTTTCTCTGGCAAGATTTAACATTAGCTGCAGTTTGGACTTTAGCTGTAAGTTCAGAGTGGATGGAGCAGTCCCTCCTATTTAGTCAAGCCTGGACAGCAACAGAGATACTATTAATGCTGTAATTTCCATTTAGAAGAAATATATATATATATATGCCATAATTTTTTCCCAAGTTTTTATTTAAATTCTAGTTGGTTAATGTTTAGTGTAATATTATTTTCAGGTGTCAAATTTAGTGATTCAACACTTATATTTAACACCTGGTGCTCATCACAATAAGGGTACTCCTTAATCATCATCACTTATCTAACCCATCCCCCTGACCACCTCCCCTCTGGTAACCATCAAGTTACAGAAGATATAGATAGATATAGGTATGGATATAGATTGCTATAAAATCACTGAGCCTTAAATCCAGAGGAGACAGTCTGCAGTGATTTGAATATTTTGTCCAAAGTCACAAAGGTCACAAAGCTAGTTGGTAGCAGAGCCATGATTGAAATCTCTTCTGTCCTAGCCTAGTCTTTATTCTATTACTCTATGAGCTTAGGTTACTGCATCACTTAAAAGGTAGATGAGAATATATAAGGGGCATTCAACTGGCTATTACCAATGCAAGAGTTTTAAGGCATACTTTCTGCTAATAGAAATCTGTATCTGGAATGCATATCAGAAAGAAGAAAAGAAAGTTAAAGTAAAATATAGAATGTTCTCAGTGAATTGTCCATTTGTTTTACATGTTAGTTATTTGAATTAGGAAACATATAGGAATTGTGCTCAAATATGAGATGGTTTGTTTACTCAGTAATATCTGCTATTACGATATCTTAATATTTTTGACAGAATTAGAGTTTGAGAGGTTTTCTCCCTCTCTTTGCCTTTTAGAGATTTTTGTTTTAGTACACAGGAAGACTCGCAGGAAATCCTCTTTTCTGGTGCTGGATTCATGTGGGAAAAAAAAAGACATAAAACTCAGATCTTCACACCATTCAGGAGTTGTTTATGTGGCTAACAGCTGTTTCTCTTGATTCTTGGGTGGTATTTAACTAGATTTTTATCACTATTTTATAGAGACCCTTTGATTTTAAAATTATTAATAACAAATAGCAAGTGTTTTATAAAAACAAAATTAAGCATTTTAGGCAACATGTTTATTAGAAATTTTGCAATTAAATCTCTTAAACTTTAAACTCCCTAGAAATGGCAGAGGTTCAGTAACATTATGAATTATAGCTCTGTTGTAGAGTTTGCAAAAAGCTTTGTAGCAGATTAAGTACTGAAGGGGAGAAAACTCTTTTTTATTATTGTGCTAATAGCATATTTAATGAAGTGGTTCCACTCTTTTCCTCGCAAATGCTCATGCAAAGGGACTATTTTAATATAAGAGCTCATGATGTTGCTTTTAGCACATTCTTTTTGATTTGGGTTTTTCTTCCCATCCTTTCTAGATACTACTAATTTTATTTTATTTTAATTATTATTTTTCAAATATTTATTTATTTGTCTGAGAGAGAGAAAGAGAGAGCACAAGCAGAGGGTGTGGTTGGCAGAGGGAGAAGCAGGCTCCCCACTGAGCAAGGAGCCCAAGAGGGGGGGTTCCATCCCAGGACCCTGGGATCATGCATGACCTGAGCCAGAAGGCAGATGCTTAGCCCACTGAACCACCCAGGCATCCCAATACTACTAATTTTAAAAGGTGCATACATCTAGGCATGCTGAGAAGAGATTTTGCAGAGGTAAGGAAGAGGTTTTGCAGAGGTCGAATCAGTTGACCTTAAGATAGTGAGGTGATCTGGGCCAGGCCTGGCCTAATGACACTAGCACTGTAAATGAGTCTAGAGGCAGAGATAGAGGGAGATAGAAGGGGAGGGAGGCAGAGATAGGAAGCAGGAGAAGGATTTGATGTGCCTTTGCTGACTTGATAATGGAAAGAGCCACAAGGGAAGGCATGCGTGCAGCTTTTAGAATCTGAGAGAAGCTCCTACTTGACAGCCAACAAGGAAACGGGGACCTTAACCTTAATCTTAAAGACTGGACAAACTGGACCAACAAGGAACTGCAAACGTTCTGCCAACGTGACCTTCGTGCTCCAGATGAGATGAGCTATAGGCTCTGCCAAGCTCTTGATCTTGGCTGTGGGGGACCTTGAGCACAGAACACAGTCGGGCCAGGCCTGAGTAAAGCAAAGATGAGCTGATATATGGGTATTGCCTGAAGTTGTTAAGTCTGTAATAATTGCTTATGTGGCAATAGACAATTAATAAATACATTGCTTTTGGGGCGCCTGGGTGGCTCAGTGGGTTAAGCCGCTGCCTTCGGCTCAGGTCATGATCTCAGGGTCCTGGGATCGAGTCCCGCATCGGGCTCTCTGCTCAGCAAGGAGCCTGCTTCCCTCTCTCTCTCTCTCTCTCTGCCTGCTTCTCCATCTACTGTCAAATAAATACATAAAAAATCTTTAAAAAAAAATAAATACATTGCTTTGGAATTTGGTCAAGCTTAGTTTCTTTAGAGAACTAAAGCCATTTTTCCCTCCAGTGTCCTTCTTTTTTGAAAGCACAAATGAATAAGCAGAAATCACATCTTTACTTTGATCTATCAATTCAGGACATGAGGCCATTACCAATTTAGAGAATTTTTTGTCATGAGCTTTATGTTCCACTGCAGGTGGCTTTTGCTTGTTTTGTTTATAAATCAGAATGATTTCCCTTGAGACTATTGTTCTCAACTGTCACAGTTACCCTTCACTGTGTAGTTCCTCAACTCCAATTCAAGGGAAGATTATTTCAGTGATGACTGCCAGGACTCCTCCTATCCTCGGATCCCGGCTCAGGTCCCTTTGTAATGTGACCATTGCTTTTACCATCAAGGGGTGGAGGCTGTTTCCCTGAACCTCAGATTAGGGCTGGCTCTGTGCTATTTTTCAATGATAGAATGTCACAGAATGACCTGGAACGTAGACCTCCTGGGGCCTTACAGCTTCCTCTTTCACCCCTTTGGACACAGCTGCCCCGTGAGGAAGTCCTAGCGATCGTGCTGAGGGGCTATGTGGAGGACATCTGAGGCACCCAAGCAGACAGCTCCCATCAATATCTGGACTTTGAGGTCACCCAGAGCAAGCTGGTCCCTGGCAGACTTCCCAGCTGAGGGCAAACACATGACAGAGCCTCGCTAAGGTCAAATGGAGCTCATCTCAGCTGAGTGTGGCCCCCATTGCCAGCCATAGCACTGTGAGCAAATCACCCATTCTTAGGTTAAGCTACTAAGTTTTGAGGTAATTTATCAGAGAGTGATAGTTAACTGATACAGATATTAGAGAACAGGACTTTTAAATGCTATTTTAAAATTAAAATTTTCTTTTTTCTTTTTTTTTTTTTTTTAAGATCTGTTTATTTCAGAGAGAGAGAGGGAGAGAGAGAGGCAGAGGGAGAAGCAGACTCCCCACTGAGCAGGGAGCCTGATGAGGACTCTGTCACCTGATGGGGAGATCATGACCTGAGCTGAAACAAAAGAGTCGGATGCTTCACCGACTGAGCCACCCAGGCGCCCCTAAAATTTTATTTCTTTTTGAATGGATGATCTATTCTGATGTCCATGTACACAGCACAAAATTTAGGATACAAGAGAATATACACATAAAAATGAATTTCCTACCTCCAGGGTGCTGTGAAACCTTTCTCATCTCTTTGGAGCCCTTCAGGAAGGATAACAGGGCATAATGTAACAATTTCAAGATTATGCATAGGGAAAAGTGACCGGCGAAGGAGATAACAGCATATCTCAATCCACATTGATTTGTTTTGCTCTACTTTATGTCCCCAGATGTACCTCTCTGCTTTCTTCAGTTTTCCTTAGGAGTAACTTTAAAAGGCCTCAAGAGGTCAGAGCAACAATGAGATTAAAGTTGAGCGTACCAGTGACATTGTAGGTGAGTGTGATAGAATAGGAAATTATCAATCATGTTTTCCAGGAATGTCAGGTTAGGGATTCTATCACCAATAGATTAAGTGACTCAAAACCTTTCAGAGGAGTATTTTCTTTGTATTGTATTTGGAGAGAGCCAGTGAGGAAAGGCCCCTGATGCCACTGGATAATCCATGTGGGCCCAGGAACAGAAACCCAACCAGAGCACAGGAGGTGTCTATGCCACTGACCTTTCCTGGAGTCCTGTTCACATCCAGAATGTGGAATCTACAGCAGACTCGGGCAGAGAGTTTGCTATTACTGGACCTAACCCTGGGAAGTCTACTTGTGCCCTGAAAATCTAAGCATGTTCATTCTACAAACATCTCCTATGCACCTACTATATTCCAGGCACTGTTGGTAGATGGTATGGGTACAAATATAAATACTACTCTTGTCTATAACCTTAAAGTTCTTCTAGGCTCTACCCACAGTAATTCCAGGAGCCCCAAACCAAATGAGATACTTGATCCTACCTGAATCAAAACTCCCCCTAAGATTCCCAGAATGTGAAATACTCAGCCTCAAATAGTGGACTCAGTAAATGGGTGTGGGTGTCTTTTCTTTTAAGAAGGCTTTGACTCAAGAACTTCAAAGAAAAGATTTGATCTCCTCTTACTGGTTATGTTTAAATTATGTTTCCTGATACCAGGGCAGGGTAATGACAATGAAACTGTGTACATACCCCAGGCTATGGGATGAGATACATATTTCCATTCCTCTCAGAAGGCAGGGGAAATGCTGTGTGGTCACTTATCACATTCAGACACTCTGCCCACTGTCCTGGCATCACAGAAGTTTGTCACAGGTTGTTTTAAGGGGACATTCAGGCTCCCTGGTGGGTTAGTGGTTTTTCAAGTTTAGAATCTAGAATTTAATGCATACTTCTTGTATTAGTTTGCTCAGGGTGCCATAACAGTGGCTTAAGCAACAGACATTTATATTCTCACAGTTCTGGAGGCTGGAAGTCCAAGTTTAAGATGCTGGTAGGGTTGGTTTCTGGTGACGCCTCTTCCTGGCTTGCATATGGCTCTTTTTGGCTATGTCCTCACATGACCTCTTTTCTGAGTGTCTTAGAGAGAGAGAGAGTGAGAGCGAGAAAGAGAAGTCTCTGGTGTCTCTTCCTCTTCTTATAAGGTCACCAGTCTTACCAAATTGTGTCCCCACCTTTATGAATTCATTTAACCTTAATTACTTCCCTAAAGGCCCTATCTCCAAATACAGTCACATTGAGGTTTAGGGGTTCGACATATGAACTTGGGGGAAGGATGCAATTCAGTTCCCAACACTTTTTATTTGGAAGATACTATGTTAAGCATGAGAGTGTATATCTTTACATAAAGATAAACATATCAAGTGTAAACTCTGTTCAAGGAGGACATATATTTACAGTACAGTGCAATAATTACCAGGCTACCCTAGGCATAAGAGGGGCAGAAAATGTCCATCCAGTCTGAGCAAGTCAGGGAAGTCTTCTCAGAGGAAGGGATCTCAGAGGAGAGGAACCCTTGTGGAGGTAGAGTGTAGTGAAGGTATGCTAGGCCCAGTGGAGACATGTAGAAGAACAAAGAAGTGACAGATTCTTTCCTCCAGGCTTTGTATTCACAGAGCCTGCCCATTTAGCAAATACAGCACTCTGGCTGAGTGAAGTTCTGGGTGTCTGGGGATATTGGAAGAATACAGGGAAGAGGTCAAGGTGATAGCAAAAAGTGCACTGTAGTAAGGAGCTTGGACTTGATCATGTAGTAGGAATTGGGCACTTGCTAAAGGTGTTTAACTTGAGCAGATTTGTACTTGGAGTTCCCTGAGAAGTTTGGAGGAAAACAGTATGTGATTAGAAGCTGGGGACAGTTGGGAGACCACAGCGTGATGACAGACACCAAAGGCCAACTGTGGCAATGTTGGTGGAATGGGGAAGTGGGTATCCCGGTCTTCTGTAGGATTTCTAGAACTTTGGATTGGCTCCATGTGGGGAGTGAAGGTAAAATCTAGGCTGGATCCCAGGTTCTGGTCTGGGGACTGGCAGAGCCTCAGTTAATTACAGAAACAACACAGTGCAGGGACAGGGAGAGAAGAAAGATGTGTAGGAAACACTATGGATAAAGTTCACACAGGTCAGTTTCTTGGGCTGAAAAGGAGCTTCTTTCTCTCTAAATCCGGTGGCAAGTGATTCCTCCCCTCAGTGGGCTTCAGGGACCTGGAGAGGGTCAGGCCCTTGAAGGGCTGTGGCTTTAGACCACCTTTGGAGTAAGTCATTTGTTAACAAAAATCATAATTGATGACTGTTGTGTGTGATCATGACCCAAGCTGTTTTAGTCAGAAAAACTTCCCGGCAAATAAACCCTTATTCATCTCTTGCCAAGAAAATTAAGAAGCTTTTGATCTAAAATCCGCCAAACTGCTGTCCTCCTTTGCTACTCTGAATTAGATATTTCTCATTTTTGTTCGATGTCGTGATTCAGGTACGTGATAATCTGAGTCTTAGGGTTGGGCAAGAAGCAATTTGCTGTAAGACAGCTGTAAAAAAATGAAAACCAGAGAAGGGGAAAAGAGGAGGTGAAACAAACCTTCCCTCTTTGCGCACAAAATTAAATCTCCAGTTACTCTTTGATGAATGGGGACAGGGAAGGAATATGAGTAAATTTCCAGGTCACTGGGTTTCAAGTCCTGGTTTGACAGTAAATTTATACAATTCCAACAAACCTGTTTCCTTTTCCTCCCTGATTCCTTTTGAGTTTTCTTCTGTGACGTATTTGCAGGATTTCAAGGGGGACAATCTCGCTAAGGCTCACAAGCATGGAGTGGAGTTGGAGGCCAGACGCCCACCAGCGAGTACGTGAGGGAGACAGAGACAGATGCGGAGAGGGAGGGAGAGAAAGATCTTTAATTGTGGCCCTCGTGATCCTACTCCTGGCACCTTCGATTCCCCATTTCTCTCTCTCATCTGGTGACACTTAGTATTTTTCTTCCAACCTTCCCTCTCTTCTTTCCAAGTTTCTGAAGCCAACCAAACTCAAACAACAGAAGGAAAACCTCCCGGAACCAAAACCTCAGACTTTGTCCGAGCTCCCGCCTGGCCTGGCGCACTCCCTTCGGGGCAGCCGCGGTCCCGAGCGCAGAGCCCGCAGCCAGCGCGGCGGGGCGGGGCTTGGGCGGGGCTTCCGCAGTCGCACCCCGCCCCCAGCCCTGCCCCGCCGCTTAATTCGGATGCGCGGGGCCGCGGGGTGTGAAAGAGCCGCCCTGTGCTGGACCGGCCGCCGCTGCCGTCAGAGCCGCCGCCCGCGCCGCCTCGGGGCCACCCTGAGCAGCCGGGCCGCTGGGCGCCGCCGCGGCCGCCCGGAGCGAGCGCCGGGGAGGGAGCCGCGCGCCTTTGTGAGCGCGCCGAGGTAGGTTCGTCTCCCGCACTTACTTTGCACACAAAGACTGGGAGCTCGGGGTAGGCGGGTACCCGCCGGGGAGACTGCGCGGCCGCCCGCTCAGCCCCGACCCCTGGCCCGAGGGACCCCAGGGCGGAAAGGGCCGCCGGCTTTCCCTCCCCCCGGTCGGCCGTCAGCGCGGCGCGGGCGGTGGGGCGGGGGTCCCTACGTGCGCTAGAGGAAGACGCGCAGGGCGGTGGGCGTGTGGGAGCCCCGGCCACCCCGCGCTGTGCCCCGGGAGGGTCTGGGGTGCCGGGGCGTGGTGGGGCCCGGCGCGGTGGCCCCCAGCCTGAGGGGCTCAGGGGAGGCGAGTGCCGCCGCGAGGAAGGGGAGCTCAGGAGGCCGCTCCGCTCGGCTTATTGTTGCTTCCTCGGCCCTGAAAATGGAGAGACCCTGTCTGGAGCTGCATGCTCTGCCCACCGGGAGCGCCGCGCGCGGCCAGCTGCCGAGCCCTAGGCGCCCGGTTCGCCCCTTGCTGCGCGGCCGCGCTCGGGGTGGTCGGAGCTGGCTCCGGGGCCGGAGCGAGCCTGTGCCTGGGCAGACAAAGGAGGGGCCGCGGGGGGTTTGTCCCGCTGCTTTAAAGGTGACGGTCGCAGTGTTTCCAAACAGTCTGCAAGTAACTTTTCCATTTTTTATTCCTTTACGTACCCACTCTTCCAGTAAACCCAGCATGTTGGGCGGCGTCTGCAACCCGAGAAGTTCTAAAAATTGGGTTCCCATAATTTCTCTCCAAGCATCTTCGGGTCCCTTGGGGATGGCACAGCTCTGTATGGCCAAGTTTTGACGTGCTGCATAGGGGAGGGAAACAGACCCTTCTGAAATGTTGGAGAGAAATCCTGTCGAGATGGTAAATTGCAAATCTTAATCTCTGCATCAAGATACCATACCCTTCCTTCCTCAAAAATACACAAAAACCAAAAACCATCAAAAACCACTTCAGTCAACAATAGTAGAGCTAACTTATTTGTAGAATGTGTATGGTATTAAAGAGAAATATAAAAAACGAGATGAGGCTTGTTAGGCTTTCCATTCTTTAACTTGAGGGTTTCTTGCTAACAGGTATGTTAGTTTTTGCCTCCGACTACGTTTGCCTGGCCATTACTTTGGAGTTGCTTTAAGTTGAAATAGTACCTGAGGTGCCTGTCTGGAGATTTCTTAGGGTTCGTAGTTTCAAGGTGAAAACTTTTAGTATAGAATGATGTATGTTTATTATAAAATGGAAAAAAATACAGAAAAGAAGGTCACTTACGCCTACCACCCAAACACACCCTAAGGATGAAGGCATCTTAGCTTGATTTATGGCTTGGCAGCCGTGGTGGGATTGTTTGAGAGAGAATGTGTGTGTGTGAATAAAGGAAGGAGTTACTGATTCTTGATCTTTACCAGTCGCATCAGACTAAAATATATTGAATAACCATAGTCTACAGTAGTGGTGCCACTTTCACATAGGATTAATACCAGCAAGTCGCCTGGAGTGTATCTTCTTATAGCCTTAAAATAACTACTTATACAAAAGGGGGAAGGGAAGAAATAGGGAACACAAGGTACCTTCCACATAATTTGGAAGAATGAAGCGGCAGAAAAGTTTTAGGGATTGTGTTCTTTAGATTTCAAGAGTAGTTTTGGATTGACTATTAAAAAAAATAAATAAATACTTCAGCTTTTAAAATATTTAAAAAGCAAAATTCTGCGACTGGGGAGACGTATGTGATGCAAAGACACTCTTTTTGTAGAACAAGGAATGACTGAGGTTTTATAGCTAGGTGTTTACTTCTGAAAGTAGAAAAAAAGGATTTCCCCGTGAGTAGTGAGTGGTTTGGAGTGCGTGTGTTCTGTAAAAAAAGCCAAAAAACAACACATTGTTCAATCGTAGATTTGGCCCTGAATGCTTTTGTTATTGCATACACTTACTTTCCACTTGTCAAGTTTTTGGACGTTTCATTTCTCCAATTTCCACTTGTAAAAGTTTTGGACATCTTCATTACTCCATGCAAAATAAAAAGATGTTGGAGACAACTGTGTAGAAGTGAATGGAGCATGAGGATGATGCAATACTTTTGGAAGTCAGAAGAATTTACAAGAAGGAAGTTGTAGCTTTGTACTATCAGGTGCAATCTTTGTTCCTGTTCCTAATTTGGGGCTCCTTAATCTGCATACAGGCTTATAGGGAGCTTTTGTGATACAGTGGTGACTTGTTAGTCTGTGTGTGAAGTATGTGGTGCAAAGAGTTTCGTCCGCTGTAATGATCAGCGTTACTTCAGAAATAAGAGGACCCTGGCAAAAGAAACTCAAATAGGAAATATCAGAATTTTTGGATATTGTCCTTCAACCCTCTTATGGCCTTGGACACCGGAAACACTGGCAGCAAAATGTATGCCCCTCTGGAATAGAAGTCAGAGTTGAGTAGCTTTGCCTTTTTTCTATAATGTTACTTCGTGGGGAGGAGAGGAGACTTTGGGGTTGGTCCCATGTCGTGGACTTAATACGGTTGTTTGTGGCAGGCAGCCTCTTGCCCCCGTGGACTGCAGGATCCATTCTTGGGGTATTTCAAAAGAGACTTGGTTTGTGTTTTAGAGAAGGGCTATGAGAAATCCTGTTCCGAACTGTGGTAGGGTGGGTGCATTTATTAATTCATTTTTTTCTTTTTCTTTCTTTTTTTTTTTTTTTAAGATTTTATTTATTTATTTGACAGAGAGAGAGAGAGGTCACAAGTAGGCAGAGAGGCAGGCATAGAGAGAGGGGCAGAGAGCCCGATGTGGGGCTTGATCCCAGGACCCTAAGATCATGACCTGAGCCGAAGGCAGAGGTTTAACCCACTGAGCCACCCAGGCACCCTCTTTGTTTACTTAATTGTTTAAAATGTCAGAAGATAGGGGGAAAAGGTTTATACTGATTTTCTTTGGGAGTGGTTGAGGGGTAGAAGACTTTTTTCTCTGGAAAAAAGGACCCTAGTATATTAGTAATGTGGCTTTAGTGTTATTCATGATAACACTTGTCTGTACCTTCTTCTCTGCAGGATTCTGTGTGCAGAATGTATTTTAAAATGGGTCAGGAAAATTGATTCAGTAAGATCTAGATTTCAGGCATTGGTAGAAGCCCCCAGATAATGTTGGGGACTTCGACAGATATGTTACTCTTTAAGTCTCAAGAAAGTAGCTGTGGATGCTGGCCCATTTTGCAACTTACTTCGGGCATATGTGTGGGGACAGCACGGGTGTCAACCATGTCAACCAGAAGTCTGTGCACAGCCCAGGCCACGTAGTGCTGGGTTGACCTGATGAGGCTTCATTTTCTTGTATAATTTCCTTGTCTTGGCCTATTTTTGCTTTTCCTTTGTGAAAGCAAGTCATTTTTCTCCCCCCTTTCGTTGCTAGTGCAGAAAGTGCTGGGCCTGATCCATTTGAACTTTTCCTTAGGCTCAATACTTAGGGAGCTCAACTGAAAAGGAACTGAGGCTTTTACCCTTTTACCCATCTGGTATTATTGATTTCATTTTGCATCAGTAAAATAAATAATTTGGTAAGCTGGTAGAAGTTGCCATTTAGCCATGGTTAATAGGGGCTATTTCTAAGACTGGTAGGGGAAACTTTGGTTTTTTATTCACTTCTTCATTTAACAGACATTCACATAGAGCCCCTTCCGTGCCAGCAGTGGCCTAACGTGGGGTGGATTGCAGTTGACAAGACTGATGGGGTGGGACCCTGTTCTTAGGGCAGGGCAGGCAAGGATGATATTTAAAGAACTTCCCAGGACGCCTGGGTGGCTCAGTTGGTTAAGCAGCTGCCTTCGGCTCCGGTCATGATCCCAGCGTCCTGGGATCGAGTCCCACATCCAGCTCCTTGCTCTGCAGGGAGCCTGCTTCTCATTCTGACTCTGCCTGCCACTCTGTCTGCCTGTGCTCGCTCTCACTCTCTCTCTCTGACAAATAAATAAAATCTTAAAAAAAAAAAAAAAAAGAACTTCTCAAAATTACACAAAGTTTTTAAATGAGTGGGGCACCTGGGTGGCTCAGTAGCTCAATCATCTGCCTTTGGCTCAGGTCATGATCTCCGGGTCCTGGAATTGAGCCCCGCCTCAGATTCCCTGGGGAGTCTGCTTCTCCCTCTCCCTCTGCACGCCCCCCCCCCCAACCTGCCTGTGCCTTCTCTCTCTCTCTCTCATTCTCTCAAATAAATAAATAAAATCTTTCAAAAACATTTTTTAAAAAGTTGTTTAAGGACAGTCCCGATAAGAGCTATGAATTAAGGTATCTCTGAAAGAATGATGGAAATCACAGCTAAAGCTGAGGGGTTGGGTTTCTGACTGAAATTAAAGGCTGTGAAGAGGCTTGGGAGGGAAATGTGCCTACTGGCTCAGGGCTGATCAGTTTGAGAGCCTGGTGGTAGGGGTGTGGCTGAACACAGGGAGAGGACTGTTTATTTTATTTTTTTTAAAGATTTTATCCATTTATTTGACAGAGATCACAAGTAGGCAGAGAGGCAGGCGGTGGGGGGGGGCAGGCCCCCCACCGAGCAGAGATCCCAGGACCCCGAGACCATGACCTGAGCCAAAGGCAGAGGCCCAACCCACTGAGCCACTCAGGTGCCCCAGGACTGTTCATTTTTGTCTAGAGTGTGGCTGAGGGGTTGGGGCACTTTCTATAGCGTGGAGTCTGAGAGACACAGGGAAACTATGGTATTGTTTTCATGCTGAGGTAAACCTCAAGGGTAGGGGCCCTTGGAAGTTAGTTGTGGTGGGGACATGGGGTCCTGAGCTGTCCTGAAGGCTTCCCAGGAGCTGAGGGCTGGTGTCACGTGGTGGGGACGGGTAACTGACCTCAACTGTGCCCACCGGAAGTTCTGTTACAAATGAGAAGATAAGACAGTTTTTGTGGGGAACTTGTAGAAAGACTTACTTGATGTTTTTCAAACTGGTGAACTGTAGGAAGGAAAATAGAGGGGAGAGGTTCAGAAAAAAGGGAGGAATGTTGCTTTAACACAAGGTGGATGCTTTAGTCCTTCTGCCGAAGATTTAGATTTCACTGGAGGGGAAGCCATGGGCTCCAAGCCTTAAAAAGCCGTAGCCACAGTCTGTGCTCTGTGGTGCTGTGTGCATGGGGAAGTGGGAGGGAGTCATGGTTTGGTGACAGCCATGTTCCCCACACACAGCGAAGTCTCGGGGTTCTGCCGTGTGAAGAAAACACCCATTAAAAAAAAAAAAGAAATCTCCTGCCCTTTAGAGGCCATGAAACATCAAGGGCCTCTGGGGTGTCCACAGTGCTTTTCCGGCTTATGCTGCTGAATCATAAATTCAGTCATTAGACCCAGAAGTTTTAAATGGGGGCGGGGGGGCAATGCCCAACCTACGCAACCTTCTGGGTTCAGTCTGTGTTGTGAAGTCTCCTCCAAAAACAGGATTGAGAAAATGTGGGTTAGGGTCCAGCCATCTGCTTCCTGACTGGTTGTAGGTAGATGTAGTTTGGAGGGTTCTTGATCATCCTTGTTGTCCACGCTGACTTGTGTTGTCCTGGCGTGTCTATGGGGTACTGCCCTGCTCAGTACCAGTCCTGGACTAGAGGGTGTGATTGGGGAATGGGATGCGTTTCTTTCTTTTCTTTTTTTTTCCTTTAAAATTTTATTTATTTATTTGACAGATCACAAGTAGGTGGGGGTAGAGGAGGGGACGGGAGAAGCAGGCTCCCCGCTGAGCATGGAGCCCGATGCGGGGCTTGATCCCAGGACACTGAGATCATGACCTGAGCCAAAGGCAGAGGCTTAACCCACTGAGCCACTCAGGCATGTCAATGCAAGTGTGTTTCTGCGTGGAAACTGGGATGAGTTTCTTAATGTGGTTCAGGGAAAGCCAGGTCCCTGTGAATCAGAATCCAGACCCCAGCTCTGTGACCTGCAGCAAGTCGCAGAACCCCTGGGAGCTACGGTTTTCTCATGTGGGAGGTGAACTTAGTAAGATGTACCTTCCAGCACGGCAAGGGCAAATGCAAGGTCGCGAAGCCCCAAACACACGTTTCCTGAGACATGGGCATTAGGCTGTTGTACCATTGCCCACAATGTTATAGCTCCAATTTCTAGTAACTCAATGGCAGTGGTGCCAAGGTGCTGATAAGAGACATGTAGGGAAGGGTGGGGGGGGAGTCCCTCTTTTCCCCTGGCTCCTCAGGACGCCATCATATCTCAGGAGTGTTGTAAAGATAACCTGGCTTTGATAGCAGAAGTGACACGTTCTGTTATATTCTTGGACACAAGGTTTGTCATAATAAAGTGTATAGGAGAGAGGGCTGTGACTCTGAGGTAAACTTTTCTGTGTCATTACTAACATTTAAAACTCAGCATACTCCATGAGAGTTAAGGTTGAAACTCACATTGTATCTGGGTTTTTCAGGCATCTGGGCCTGTTGCATGCTAATGAGTTTATGAAACTCTACAGTCACCTTATAAACTCCTGCAGTATGAATAGTCAGAAGTTGTCTCTGAGTGTCTAATGTGGATGAATTCAAATTTCCATGTCCCAGAGGAAGTTAAGAATGTCATTGTGGATATGTGTTTGTAGAAAGACTTTCTTCATAACATCCTTTTCCCTTATAACTTAGTGTCATTTAAAAGCTAAAGCTGTGGTCAGGGTTCTTATTTTTCTTGCTGTTTTTAATGGATGCACAGAGTAGTGGAGTGTGTGTGGGAGAGAGATCTAGATTTTTAAGATTTTCAGAATCTTCAATGCAAGCTCCCCATTAATAAGTATGATTTTTGAGCAGGTCATTTATGTCTGTTTTTCTCCTTCCTCATCTGTAAACTGGGGTAATCAGCCTCTTAGAGCTGTCATGAGGGTGAAGTGAAGCTTGCACACTTCATAGCTGATGGAGTGCCCCCTTACTAGAAGTTGTCATCCAAGGGATTTCCCTGTGGTTCTGTGGCACCCGGGCCACACTTTTAGGACAGGGGTGGATCTTTGAGGGCAGAGGAAGCAGAGAACAGACAGAGAAAATCAGCTGCACGATCCTTTAGGCTCCTGCTGGAGTGAGAACGTGTTACTATGTGGTCGTGGCAAGGAGGCTTCTTGAAGTACTAAAGGGTCACACTTAGAGTTCCACCTGGGTTAGCCTGTTGACCTAGGAGGGCTTCCATATTCTTATCTGTGAAATATAATAACAGTAAGTGTAATAATATTATTTTTATTATTACCAACGTACAGTTCTCGAGGACTTCTTACGTGGCAGGCATTATGCTAAGTGATTTATGAGATCCCTTCATTCAGCAGGTATTTAAGGAATTTTCCTCTGCGCGAGGCTCTGGGCCAGACCCTGGGGGACGTGGCAGAGACAGGGGGCAGGACAGATGAAATCCCTGCCTGCGTGGAGTTTGCATTCTGGTGGCAAGACAGACAGTATGTGATTCCAGGGAGTGTCAGAGCTATAAAGAAACCAGTCAGGTGAAAGGGCTGGCGTGTGGTAGTGGGACGAAGTGGTGTTTTTCAACACCACTTGAGATCTCAAGGAAGAAAGGGATGAGCCTCACCCCCATCCGTCTGTACAGGGGCAGGTGCAAATAATAGCCTAGAAGCAAGAGGACTCTGCTCTTGGGGAAGGGCAAGAGGGCCCCAGGTGGATGGAGCTGGTTGTAAGGGTGGGGCAGGATATGAGGTGAGGTCTGGGTGGGCACCGGCTCATGTGGGGCCCGCAGGCCATGGTCCAGACAGTCATGGGAGGGCTCTAAACAGGCTCTGAACAAGGCTCTGGCCTTGTGTTTTCTACATAGCCCTTTGGCCTGGAGCGCAGTGGTAATTCTGGAGGGGCCAGAATGGAAGTCCAGAGACTCCAGAGGGGGAGGCTTTTGTGATTCCCCAGGGATGTTGTAAGAACTAGGATGGGACTGGTGAGAAGTGGTTGGGTGCCTGATACGGTCTGAAGGTGGAGCCATCAGGACTCGCTAATGGATTGGAGCCAATATTCCAGAGGTAGAGGAGCCATGGATGACATCCACACTTTTGGCCCCAGCAACTGCATGAAGGGGGTGGCGCCATTTATTGATGTGGGGAACCCAGAGGGGCTGAGGGGGGATGACATAACTCTCACAGTAGCCTCTGAAAGTAATAGTATTATGATTCCCCTTTCACAGATAGGGCAACTGACGCTGAGAGGAGTGAAGAGTTTGCCTTGAAATGAAGGAAGCTGGGTCCGGATTGGGATCCGGGTGTGATCCTTGACCTGCTCGCATCCTCTACCATTTCTGCTCTACTCTATAAAATATCCGAATTCGCTATAATCATGGAGTGGTATGAAAATGCCTGTGCGAACACTTTGGAAACATATCTCTTGTTTATGTCAAGGTGGCTTTATTGAGGTATAATTTATATCCCTACAACTCTCCCGTTTAGCGTGCGGCTCTGTAGTCTTCAGTAGGTTCATGCAGTTGAACGACCATCACCCCAGTCCTGTTGGGGATTTTGCGGCCGATTCCTGTTCCCATCCCCAGTCTTAGGCAACTACTCACCTTTCTTCTGTTTCTAGAAGAAGCAGCTTTTTCTAGAAATTTCATCCACTGAGAATCCTACAAGATGTGGCCTCTGGTGTCTGGCTTTGTTTGTTTTCACAGAACGTGTTTGCAGCTTACCTCCTCTCCTGCCATGCGTCTGCTTTTGAGGAATGTGTTTTTCCTTTTGTCAGAGAGAAGTGCTCTGTCCTGATGACAATGGTTTCCACCGAGGTGGGTCGATAGTATTAGCTGGCATTTACTGAGCATTTACTATGACGCCAGACGTGGTGGTGTTCGTGGTCTTCTTTCATCTTCCGAGTGATTCTTTGAGGCAGGTAGCATTATTAGTGTTTGACAAATGAGACACTAAAGCACAGAGAGATTAAGAAGCTTGCCCAAGGTTATGAGGAAAGCCAGGATCACACTCGCCCTTCTCTCTCAGAACCGTGTCTGTTGACTTCCTGACTTCAGAAGGGGTTTGGGATCCTGGTGAGAGTAATGCAATTGCCAGGTAAATCCAAAATTACAGTTTTAAGGAAAATATTTGTACTGCGTTTCTATTTTTGGCATTACTGTATGGAAATTATAGTGTCTTAAAATGGTTCATTTGTAGCTTTCTTTTTGGCATCATATAAGGATAGCGCCAAATTAAAAACACGTAATTATGTCATGAGACCAAGCTTGTGTATTTGAGTAGTGTTTTAAATATTGTGTTTACCAGAAATGCCATTTTTGTACAAACTAGCCCCAGGCCTACTGCCTTATTAATGGATGGAATTTAATTAGGCATGATGCATTTTTCAAGATGTTTATATAATTATACAGTAATACATTTTTTCCCCTCTTTGTAACAATTCTGTATTCAAACAGTACTTTATTCCTATTCACATAAAATCCGTATTGGAAAATTTCATATTCCCTATTGAAGAGGAATTCTTTGTGTCTCCCGATGTTCTGAAAATTTTCAAAACATTTTTAACACCTCCTTTGTGTCTGTTTACCTTTTTTTTTTTTTTTTTTTTTTTTTTTAAAGATTATCAAGTAGCTTGGTAGGAGCTGGTTGTGTAATTTCAGCCATCATGAGTGATAGCCTCTTTGGAATCAGGACTAACAGAACACCAAGATTCTGCCCTTGGTTTCTCATGAGACACTTTACTGGCGTTGCAACTTCCTGTCTTTCTGAAACGGAATTATGGCATCATTAAAGTAACTCTGTAAGTGTGGTACATCTTTCATTTTTTAGGGACTTTTAATTATGGTCCCAGTTTACTACTTCAAGATACCAAACAAAAAAGCCACTCTTTATTTTAGAATACCTGGTTTGAAGAGTGAAAAAATTAACAATTTTGTGTTATGATCTTAAAAGGTCTCCTTCAGATCTTTAAAAAGTCTCTATATGGTTAGAACCGCAGGGGAGTCTGCCGTATTTTAAAAGATTAACCAGTGAAATGGCCGGTCTTCGAAACTGGTGAAAGGGGTCAAACACTGTTCCACAGCCATTGCGACAGTTTGTGGAGCAGCAGGTGAAAAGTCCCATGACTTGAGCTAGAAGCTGTGGCAAAGTCCGATTTGGGGACGGAGTGAGAGGCACACAAGGTGCAGTACAAGAGCCATATCTTCAATCGCCATCACCCTCTATTCACGTTAACTGTTTGCACGTGGGTTGGACAGCATGTTTCAGCTGCAGAGGCCACCCGTGTGTGGAGCGTGGACATTGCAAACATGCCCCAACCTGTTCCTTTTTCCATTCCAGGTGTGCTTCTGACTGGCCCTACTCGCCTTGAGGAGTGGGGCTGTCAGACTGGAAAGACAAATCAAATCAAATTAAAATGGCAGGGAGCGAAAAGTGATGGACGCTGTTCGTGTGGTTGTGTGCCCTTTACATTGTGTACATTATTACCTCCATTAGATATATTTAAAAAAAAGAAAGACAGGAAACAAAAGGAAACACAACCAAATTCTCCAGGGAATAAAGGCAGGAGGTGGAGCGTCGCTCGAGAAGGCAAAAGCAAAGTTGCCACTTGGGTGTTGCTTGACTCTTTCCCCCTGTTGCACACGTAACTTGCTTGCTTCGGATGCCAGCGATTTTTATGCTTTTTGCATGAATGGGTTTCAGATGAAGCTGGGGGCTGCTGGAAACCTGTCGGCAAAAATTGTTAACAGAGGAACCTGTAGATTTCCTCTCTCGGTCTCCCCAGCAGCTATCTGTTTCTTTCTTATACCAGCTGTGAATCTTCTGAGTCTTCTTTTTTTTTTAAGATTTTATTTATTTATTTGACAGACAGAGATCACAAGTAGGCAGAGAGGCAGACAGAGAGAGAGAGAGAGAGAGAGAGAGAGGGAAGCAGGCTTCCTGCGGAGCAGGGAGCCCGATGCGGGGCTCGATCCCAGGACCCTGAGATCATGACCCGAGCCAAAGGCAGCAGCCAAACCACTGAGCCACCCAGGCGCCCCTCTTCTGAGTCTTCTTACCTGAGAGTTTCCCCTTTCTGGGTAGGGCTGGGTGGGGCCCAGCCATCCGGACCCCAGTTTCTACTGATGGGCCCTGCCCTTTCGTTGTGGGGTGGCTGAAGGCGAGGTTCCAGAACATTGGCCAGCGAGGTCTGGCAGAGGGCAGGGATCTGTAGAACTCCCATCTCCCCACCCCCACCATTGACTTCACTCCCATGCGGTTTCTTCAGACTGGCATCGGAACAGAGCCCATACTTACCATCTGATTGTTACGCTTCCTGAACCCTTTTAACTCTGGATTAGCTCTTCTTCCCCATCCTTTTCCTAGAGCTGTTAATTTGTGGAAGAATCAGGTCAGTTGTCTTGGAGAGTGGCCCACCTTCTGGACTTGGCAGATAGTGTAAATCTGTTCCACTAGTCTCTGAACGTCTGTACACTGGAAGTTAGCCCTAAAGCTCGATTAGCTTCACATCCAGCTGTTTGGGTGAGATCATTCTGTTGGTGGTGGTGTGTACTTCACCTTGCATCATCTGAGGCAAAGGTCTGGGTGTCTCCCTTGCGGTAATATAGAGGCAACTCTCCTCCAAGTTCACGGTGCGACCGTTTGAGCCTTTTATTGTGAATTTCCTCACCCTCCTTCCCCTAATGTCTGTTGGTGTCCCCTGAGCACTATTACCCAGACTGAAGGTCTCATGAGAGATTGGTGATTCTTCTTTCTTCATGAGTATGGTTAGTGAGAGTGAGGTGAAGTTTAAACTGGCCAGGGGTTGGGGAAAACCAGCGACGCTGATGCAGCTTAGGGACATCTAGAGTGTTAGTAGAGAAGTCAGGATTGGTCTGGCTTTCTCCAGGTGTTGCAAATGCTTCCTATCATTAGAGCTAATTACCATTTGCACAATCTTTTATGACTGATACTGCACTGGATTAATTTTACTGTAAGTCTGTCTTAGCAGCAGCATTAAATTCTCTCCTGTTGTTTACATAACTTGGGTGCCTCGCCACCACCTAAATTAGGAGATTGTGACGTGGGTTTATGAGCTGGAATCCGGTGTGATGGGGCACACCATGACAGATGATCTTTGTCAATAATCATTTTAAATCTGACACATAAGTAAGGACATTAAAGCTCCATCTTTCCTTAGAAAAGGTGTCACTGATGAGTTTAAAACAATGGGAGGAGAATGATCAATCTGAAATAGTTTCTGTTCTGCCGGGATCTAGGAGCAAGGGACCTTTAGTAGCAGCTTTTTGACTTGATTGTGTAGCTCAGAAAGGATAGATTCTTGTAGTGTTTCCAGCAGGAAGTAGTTGAGAGCTCCTTTTATAAAGAAGGGTGGTTATAGTAAATGAATTTAATTTCCATATGCTCCTTCCCTGCCAAACCGCATGAGGACATACTACACCAGCATCCTGATTTAGGGACAGCCTCAATCTTTGAAAGCCACTGCAATGGAAATATATGGATTCCTCTTCTCACAGGCAGGCCTTTCTTTTGCCACCGTGTGTTCCTGGAAACCACTTGTGAGAGGGGTCATCACAAAACAGGTTCTAGGATTCCCTTAAGCACAGTTTTATGATGAGCAGTTGTGTTTGTGAGCACACACTTGGTATCAAATCATGGCTCTGACCAATAAATCCTAGAAGAAAGGTGTGAGTACTAGAAGCCTTAAGGTGTTTGAAATTGTAAACCGTATCATGTTGTCAGAGAGGGTCTAAACTTGGAGAAGCCACAGAGATCCAGAGGTCAGCTAACCCAGAATCCTTATTTTTTAGTGAATAATCAGACACTCAGACCTGGCAGCTAGCTGGGCTCAGACCACATGCTAATCACTGGTGGAGTTGGAACTGAACTTGGTCCAGAATGTGGGTCACAAATACTTATTGTTTTTCTTGTGCACGTGTAAATGCTTTATGTGTGTTATTTTTTTGATCTTCAGATGGACACATGACTATATTTTACCAAAGAGGACACTGGTTTATAGAGACCTCCAATAACTAATCCAAGGTCATACAGAATTCATGTTTGCTACAGAGAACATGTGCTTGTCCACCTTGGAGCGCTGCCTTTCTCTTCACCCCTTCTTTCTTTTCCTCCTTCCTTCCATTTTATTATTTTTTAAACTTTGTTATTCTTTACTAAAGGGATGCCCTGTTCCTTATGGCCCATAAAGATGGCCATTCTAGGACCTTCCATATACTCTAAAAATCTATATTAAAAATCTGTTTTTTATTTATTGTAAATTTATTGTACATTTATTTATTGTAAATTACAATAAATTTGGAAATGGAAAATGAAACACTCACCATAAGAAGTATTTAAATAATTAATTTGCTTATTTAACAAGTAATTCTACTTGGCTTCTTAGCATGTTGAGCTCTTAGATGATAGATGGTTCAGGACTCTTAAAAGAGAGACATCTAGGTAAGTTTGAACAGATGGTCTTTTTCTTTTGCTAAATACCTTGTGCCCAGCCAAAGCTTGAAAGACATAATTCCTTTGATCACTACTTAAAACAAATTGCCCCTCATCCTTTAATTACTGGGAAACATGCCCGAGGCACTGTCTGGTGGTGGGGTCTGGGAAGCAGAAGTTTCTGGGATGCGCTCCTCGTCCTTGTCTGCTCCTCCTGTCTATTTCTCTTTTCCTTCAGTCACACCCTGGGAGTCCTATAGCACAGATGTCATCAAGGGCCAGTCTTGTGGGAGCCGGGGGGCAAGGGGTGGCGGGCGGAGGGCAGTGTGGGTGAGTCGTCAGCCCTCTGGAAGTGGGAGATACTGGTTTTCTGAGCGTTAGCCTCTTTCTTCTTAGGACTGAAAGACTTCCCTTTTTCTCTGTCCATGCTGTCCCCAGAGTGTGGTTTGGGTGCCACGGAGGCATTTATTAGGCCAGTCTGGGTCAAGGGAGTACACAGGGAGGGGAAATGTGGAGACCCTGGGAATGTCCAGGAAGTGTCCACTTGGGTGTCTCTTGTATTCTGCTCTGTTGGGGACTTTAAACAATTTGTGGTAAAACAAAAACATAGTCAGCTTTGCAGCTGTCCCTAAAGATGCCCAAACTAGGTCTTTTTTTTTTTTTTTGGTTTAGTTTTGTTTGATTGAAATGCTTCTAAATTGCATTTTTCATGAGCTTCCTGTTTGATTTGTATAGCTGAAATCTGTAGTGATTGGTTCTACCAAGACTGGTTTTTGATTTTTTTTTTTTTCCTTTTTCCATTTGCGGTAGAAACAAAACAGCTCATAAAGAGAGTCTGGAACATGCTGCATCCATGTGCATCTCCACGAGCCCCAGCACATAGCTGATGAGCTTCATACACTCCTATTTATTGCCTCTTTAGAGTAAGTGTAAAACGTTAGATGTTCCCTCTACAAACCTTATGTCAATGAACACGACTCTTTAAATGGAAATAAACTGAGTTTTTACTCACGGATGAGTCACTTGATAATCTCCTTTAAATACACACCCGCTGTTTCTCGGGAGAGTGTTGCTGCAGTCCCGAGCCTGTGCTGTCACAGAGTGACGGTGGGGTGGGGGTGAGGCCTCCAGTGTGGAGCTCTCCCAGGGAAGCCGATGCTCGGGAGTGCTGACTAGACCAGCGTCTCCCAGCGCCTTGCTGCATGTGTAGGACTAGAGTTTTCTTCCCTCCATCCCTAATTCAGTACGGGTTCCTTTGCCCTCACTCTGCCTTCTCTGTGTCCTAGTGGTGGCTGCCACAGCAACATATAAACAAACCCCAAAATCAAAACTTCTGAGTTACAGGGATGATGGTGACAGTTTCACTGCAGAAAAAGAATAATGTTAGAGAAAAAGCAATGCACATCATTCTGTCATCCTAAAAACTGCCTTTTTTTTTTTTTTTGCATGTGTACATTCTTGGTTCTTGTTCATACTAATATAAAGTCTTTAAAACCTTAAAAGTAGTTGACTTATAACACCAACGAAAGCTTAGGGGTTCATTTGAACGTGTGAGAACTATCTTTGCTGTCATCTGTTCACACTTTGACTTTTAGTGCAAGCAGCTTCCTACAAAGAATGCATATGTGATTTCTTTCCAAATAAATAAATACATAAGAATGTATTTTTGTAAACAATTATATGAGCACATAGTTCTCTAAGAACAAGTGTGTGAGTTTTTTCCATGGTTGTGGAAGGATGCTCTCCACATTACCATTCCCCGCAAGGCTTTTTAAAGCATTGGCTGTCACTTATTCCAATGCTGGCACACTTGAAAGAACGTGCACTTATTTTAGGTAGCCCTCGTGGTGGGTAGAAAGTTCTTTTACCTCTGTGAGCTCCAGTTTTCTCATCTCTGAGATGTGAATATTAAGCAGGTAATGCAGGTAAAGCCCTGGACACCATGCCTGGTGTGTAGGTGTTAACAAATGTTAGTGTTGTTCCTTTTCAAGCCCCCTCCCACTTTGGTGTCTGGATGTGACATTGTATATGATTGTTTTCACTCACCCAGTGGAATAAAATTGTTCACCTTCACTGGATGCAGTTAGAGTCTGCCTAAAGTTTGGGATGAGTGCCCACTTCACGTGTCTTGTCCTGTGGTCCATCTGTTCCTGAAGTGCTGAGCCAGTTTTACAAATGGTAGAAGAGAGGCATTGGTTAGGAAGCTCTGGATGAGGGGCCAAAGCTGGGGCTCTGGGGCCCAGTGGGAGAGTGGAAGAGAGGGCACTGGACCTCACAGAATGGATATGGACATCTTAGCCCAGGGGCTACCCCAAATACCATAGGCTGGGTGGCATATACAATGGACATTTATTTCTCACAGTTCTAGAGGCTGGAAGTCCAAGATCAAGGAGTTGACAGAGTTGGTGTCTGGTGGGGGCTGTCTTCGTGATTTGTAGATGGTGGTCTTGCTGTGTCCTCACATGGCGGAGAGAGACGTCAGCTCTCTTGTGTCGCTTCTTCTAGGGGCACTAATCCCATTCATGAGGGCTCTACCCTTGTGACCTAATCACCTCCCAAAGGCCCCACTTCCCATCACATTGGGCATTAATAAGGCTTCAATTTAAGAATGCTGGGGAGATGTAAACAGGCAGCCCATACCAATGGCCAGTGTGAACAGAGGTTTAAAATATGTGGATAGGCAAGGTTCTTAGAAACAGGGACATGTTCTACAGAGAAGGTCGGATTTCAGTGGTCCTGTTTGGAAGCAGAAGTAAGGAGGATATGATGAGTGAGTCAGGAATCTCAGCCAGAGGAGAAAATCAGGTCGGTAGGTCACCAGGAGCCTGGAGTTGCAGTGATGGCAAGTAAGTAAGGGTTCTTACCCGATTCATTTGTGGGTCATGGGCTCCTGTAAATGTAGGGATGGACTGAGTCTTCCAGGGTCCATGGTTAATGGCAAGAGAGCAGCCCAGCAAGGACCTCACGCATGGGGATGATATACCTTCTGTTTAGTCTGGGATAAGCTTGGTTTGTGTCTTTTATGTTATGTGTAATTAATAGTAGGACCTTCATCTAGACTCCACAGGGACCTGGTATCACTGACAAATAATTTAGCTTTTCTAGGTACATACCCCTGGTTGCAGATACCTGTTTCTTGGGTGTTTGAATAAAGATCCTTGATTAAAGATTTGACTGACATGAGGTTCTCTGGGAAGTCCCAGGCTTCCTGCCTGAATGAGGGGAGCTTGGCTACCATCTCTTGGCCTGCTTATTATTTGGGTTCTGAAGAACATTCTGCATTGTGTTTTTCAGTGTTCTTTTCTCTCTGGGCGTATGTTTTCAGAGACTCTTGGTTTTGGCCATGATCCCCTAGTTCTCCACCCTCAAATACCGTCACACCTGGCAGTCCCCTATTTGTGGCCCCTTGCCTGGACCTCTTCAGGGGGCGGTGCTTTCCCTGGGGCTCCCTGCAGGGCGTAAGCTCCACCTAAGGCCATGGCAGGACTAGTGAGAGGCGGAAAGGAGGAAGAGGAGGGAGAGGACACTTGGCCTTCTTTTACTAGTCGGCCTGATGAAAAGGGCTTTGGGAAGCCTTGAATGCCTGGCAGTTGGGGTGTGAGGCAGTGTTGGGAGTGGGTGGGAGAAGCAGGACCCACTTGGTCCCATCTTGGTGCCATCTTGGTGCTGTTGGTAATGCACCCTGTGTGTGTGTCCTGTTCCCCTTGGCGTGGGGAGCTTCCCTTCTGGTGCTAGCTTCATTCCCCAGAAGAAGAGCTGATGTTCTTCTTTGAAGTCCCACGATCACCAGGAGATGGGGACGCCCACCTCACACAACCGACTGTCCTGTCCGGAGACGGCTGTGTTTATGATGAAGTGGAGTGAAAGGCTCCATGCCCTTGGGCGCCCTGGGATGAGACAGCAGAACTCACCTGCACGTCCTCCTCCCCCGCAGGGAAGTGCTTCTCCTCCTTTGGGTTCTCTGTGGCCTCTTGATCTTGGGTTACATTTTTCTGTCTGAAACTCTGAGGATGGAGGTCTTGGCCTCCAGAGTGGTTCTTCCTGCGTTCTGCTGCCACTCCGGTCGACCAATGGATGGGGTTCAGACCGTGTGGAGGCTGGGCTGGCTTCAGTCCTGCCGTTCATAAAGCCCACAGAGAGCGAGCAGCCTCATTGTTCAGCCTGTTTCAGACTCACTGTGTGTCATTTGAGATCTGCATGAGTTCCTTTTCAAAGGTGTCTGTTTACATTCAGTTTTGTATCATTTTAGTCCCCTATTTCCTGAACTTAAAACTGTCTCTTCTAGGGACTTGCCTTAAAACCCACCTCTAACACCCCCAACAACCCCAACACCACCACCAACACCAACACCTCCACAGATCTTTTTAGGGGAAAGCACTGCCCCTACTTTAGGCTGTGTCCCCAGGCCCCGGATCTCAAGAAGTGGCCTGGAGGGTCCCAACCACGTGGAAACACAGGTAGATGACCCTCCGAATGAGGGAATGATTGGTTTCTCTGTGTTTGCCTTCCCTTTGCTTCGGTTGCTTGCTTCCATTATGAATCTCCCCCTCCTTCCTGGCAGCTGGTGTTGGCAACTGAGTGTGCTGGTTGGCCGGGCTGAGCGGTTCCTTCTTCACCCATCCCCCGCTTACCCTAGCTTTGTGATTCGGGGTGGGGTGATATGTCAGGCCCCAACTTCCGGGCCCCCTTGTGAAAAGAAATAAGCGGAGAGCTACACAACAAGCTTGTGGGTGGGAGGCCGCGTGCCCAGGAAGGTGAGCGTGCTTCCTGCTCTCGGAGGCCTGTGGTCCGTACTGTGGTTCTGCATTTCGTGTTACTTGTCATTAGTGAGCAGTAGATTGTTTCTCTGTAGTTTGTTTCGCTGTGGGTCGCAAAGATCTCCCTAAAGAGTCCTGACTCTGGATCTTAAATAAGATAAGGACTGTCTTTTTTAGCTGAATGGAAAAGGATACCTCCTCCCCTCTCTCCCTGGGTAGCTTTCGCCCAATGAGTAATTTTTCGTGATATAGTTTCTTCGAGAGAAGCAGTGTAAGATTTGCCCCCCCACTCTGGGATCAGACTGCTTGGGCCCACCCTCTGTGTCTTTAGTGTGTTAGCTTTGTCGTAAAGTAGGGATAATAATATTATACACTTGACAGATTTGCACAGAAATAAAACCAGTGCATGTAGTAAGCACTCAGGCAAATGTGAGAAGACATGGATATGTTAATAATGCACACCTCAACATTCTGGTGTCCTCCAGGTAGGGCCACTGCCTGTTCTGTCATCTTGACCAGAGTAGATGGTCTTGAGACAAGGCATGCTTTTCTGGGGGTGACGGGGAAGAGTGTTTGAGGTTGGGAGTATCCCAGAAAATCCCAGCTCTTTGGGATGCAGGTGGATGATGATGTACTTTATGACCAAGGACTGAGTTTTATTCTAATGCCCCATAAGGTGGGGTTCTGGCTGCTGTCCCGTAGAGCATGTAGAGAGGATGCCCGCTCTGAAACTCTCCACCCAAGCCAGGAGCCTATACGGTCTCCAGCATTAATCCTGAGCGCCCTACTCTGTGTCTGCTCCCGGGAACCGGGCTCCCGCTGGTGTGGACACCCACAGGTGAAGCCACAGTGAGATGGTCCCTGGAGCTCTCCCTATGTCCTTATAAGGCTGGGACAGGGCATCGCTTTAAGCTTCGGCTAGTTGATTTCCACTGCATTCGGTGGCGTAGGACCCTGATGCCTGAATCAGCCATTTCTTCAAGTGCAATCCGAAGCTGGTCTGGCCCCTGCCACCTCCCTGACCTAGTTTCCAGCCACTTTCGTCTTTCCCTTGCTCCAGCCACACTGGCCTTTTTTCTGTTTTTCCTCAACAAGCCAAGCACAAGCTTGGCCAGGGTCTGTGGGGCTCTCCAGATCCACTCTCTGGAAAGTCCATCTCAAATATTCACAGGCCTCTCTGTCGCCCCTTTTAAAATCAGCTCCCTGACCTTCTGCACCCTCTTACCCTGCTTTATTTGTCTTTCTAACATCACCAGACCTGGCAGATAACCTCGTAGGATCGTTTTTTCTTGCCTATCTTCCCCCTCCCCTTGCACTACCAGTAGAACTTACAGTCTGTGAACCTTGAGTGTTTCCAGCAACAGAGACTCTGCTTTGTTCTTGGTTTGCTGTAACCCCAGGTGTCCTTCCACTGGATGCAAAGCCTTCGAGACCGTCTCATACTGTCCAAGCAATACAGGATAAGAGGTCCTCAGGTTTTAATCACTGAGTATAACTGAGTCATTTGTCTTCTCAGCAAGGAAGGAAATATTTGGGAGGAGAATTCTGCAGAATACATTAAGTTTCATCTTGGTATGAAGTCAGGATCATGGGAGGCCAAGTATGAGGATCACGTTAGCATTTCCTCTCGGTAAATTAAAATGAATTAAAGGCCAGTGAATTAAAGGCCAGGCATAATCCTATGCCTTTGGCCTTTAACAGCTTGTGTTTTGTTTTGTTTTTTTTTTTTTTTAAATAGAAAATAGCCATGTGTTTCATGTGCTTTTTTCTTTCTTTCTTTCTTTCTTTTTTTTTTTTTTGTGGGTAAATGAATGAGGGATATTGTTGACACTGCTGTTCATGGTTCATACTTTACTGTTTCTTCTGTAGTGTGGCCTTAACTTTTAAATTCTATGGATTTAGTTGCATGGAGGATTTATTTTGAGGTACCCCATGTTTCTGGAAGGAACTAGGGAATGCCAAAACAATTTTACCCACGTCTTACCTCCTAATGAGAGGTACTGAGTAGCCAACTTGGGTCTGATTTTCACTCCGTGCAATGCTGCTGACTGAAATTTCTGTGCTTGCTTAGGTAGTTTCCATTTCTTTGGCTGATAAGCTCAGGGAAGCAATTTTAGGGCCGTGGCCAGCTAGGTAGGGAGGTAGGAACTTGTAAATAATCAGAGTAGGGTTTTGAGGTGAATTTCTCCCTGGTTTTATCTGGTTTATTCCAGTTGCAAGATCCTGGCTACTTTGCAGTTAGGAAGGCTTTAAAAGGAATATGCACTGTGATAGGGAAAACAGGTAACTGGCTTCTGAATGTTAAAATATGATTTCTTAAGCATTGCTGTTTCCAAAGGACTTGAATCCTGTTATTCAGTAACTTTGTGTCTTGTGTGTTCTAAGATTTACACTAGTCGCGGTGGCTGTTTATAAGTGATGCTTAATAGCAGAACCCACTTTTGAGAAGCGTACATCCTATTAAATTAGTTTTCAAAATTGGTGTATCAAATTGGTAACGATTTCATAAGCAATTAAGGAAATATCTTCCCTCTTAGAAAATCAATTTGTTTACTGACTTGAGCTTTATGCATAATATAAAGAGTGAGGTTTTGCCTGGTGTTTGGTACAAGTGTTTTTCTGAGACGCCTAATAGAAATTAATAGAAAGTGAATGTGTTTTTTGTATGGTTGTGTTTGCTTTGTTATAATTTTGGTAAAGTCCTAAAATTTGTGAACGAGGTTGTCCTTTTTAACACCATCTGAGGAAAAATATCTTCACCTTTGTGGAGCGTGTGACTGGGAGAGGCGCCTAGGATGGTGATAAATCACAGGTGAATTAAATTCCTGTATTCTTGGAGTTATCGTGTGATTCTGTCAATGTGAGTTATCCTCACTGATTTGGCAATTTGCCCCTCCCTCATTCGAACCTCTTCTAAGATGGTCATGTTTGTCTTGTGCTCAGTGGGAATTTCCAGTACTTGGTTCTGGTGACTGAGGTGCAATTTGTGTTTTCTTGCCATATCAATGGCCCTTCGTTGCTTCCTGACAATGGGATATTGATTCGAAATGAAGAACCCTATTATTTGTAGCATGGACCAAAAAGTGAACATTTTGGCAAGATCCCCTCTCTTGTTATGTTTGAGGTGGAGTCTTTTCCTTCAAGTAAAGACCAGTCATATTTATAAACTGGTGGTATTTGTTCAGAATCTCCAAAGGAAATGTGTAATCATCTTAGTGAAGAACTTGTTTATTCTAGATTTTTTTTCTTCTGTATATTTCTAACCTTGAGAAAAATCACTTAGATTTGGCAAAATAGGAAGAGATGAGTAAAAATGGATTGTTTGTGGAGTGTGTTAATTTAACTTACGTTTATTAAACTCCTGATGGAAGACCCAGTATCCTGGGCACAGATAAGTACACAGGATATTTACCTGTGGGGAGTTTATATCTAGTTAAGGCCTGTACTCAAGGTTAACAAACAAATGTTATACAAGGTAGTTGCTCCTTCTGTTGGAAGTGAACTTGGTACCATTTTGCTTATTGAACTTTCCTGATCAGAAGAGGGCTTTGTATGTATGTGCCCTTGGCCTAAAGATGGAGAGCCCTATGAAGCCTTATTTAAACGTAAAAACAGGACCGGTTCACTTGAGAAGAACTCAGGAAAGGAGCCACCATTCTTGAGTATTAATGATAGTACCTTTAATAAAACTTGTTTAACTCATTGTATCTCATGGCCCAATGCATCTATCAAAATATTAGTCACCCAAAAATGCTTATTTGGAGGGGAAAAAAGGCTTTAATCTTGGAGTCATATGTGAATAGAAAACTGTGGATTATAAGTACATATGTTTATTTACATTTGTGGAAAAAACAGGGGGCTACTTATCCAGAGTTCCCTCTGTGGACATGTGTTGTGTTATAAATGTAGTTGTATAGATCTGAGTATAAAGGGTGTGGCATTTGAGGACACTGGATGTGAAATTAGGGTAAGAGAACAAGATGCCTCCTACCATTTTTGAGAGCTGAAATCCTCAGCTCTCAACTTAAAAAGCAAGGGTAAACACTGTGATGGTAATCAGTGTGTCTTTGAAATAAAAGGAGCTTTTAAAAAGAAACAATCTTTTGATCAAAAAAAGCCTTGCAATGATTATACTCCTTTTGAACTTGAAATCGGTGTTTATTCTTTTTCCTGCTTTTTAATAGAAGTGACATACTATTCATCTCAAAATACTTTGGGAAGATTTAGTCTAATAAAGTACCCTTTCTCTATTCAGTGATATTATAATTTCTATTCTTAACTAAATTTTCATAGTGTTCTTAGTGTTCTCAACTTTTCATAACAAACTTTTTATTTTTTTTTAAGCATCTTGACTCTTTAATTTAGTAGTAAACATCCTTATTCCTCTTTTATAGTTAGGAGAAACTCAGGTTTAATAGTGTAAGTGGAATAAAGTGTTAGGATTCTAGCTGTTTTAGAAAAAGAGCCCAGCCTCTCCTGCTTTGGTTCTCCTTTCTTCTGATGCCCTACTGGTGCTCAGTACCTTTGATACCAGGCCTATGGGGTTTGTCCCTACCAAGTATTTCTCGGTGGCACCAGCTGGGTGCCCTGTAATTTAACTCAATTCTGATACTCTCTACATGGATGTAGTCTCATGGGACTGTCAGCTCCCTGCTTTAGACACCAGAAGGTTCTCACGCTGCCCCCAACTCCTGTCCTAGCGGTACCCTTGACCTCTCATCCTTGGATTTGATCACTTGTTAGAATGACTCACAGAACTTGGGCAAACAGTTTTTGCCAGTTGATTGAAGGATATGGTGAAGGATGCAGATGACAACCCAGATGAAGAAATATATAGGGCAAGGTCTGGGAGGGTCCTGAGTGCAGGAGCTTCTGTCTCTGTGGACTGGGGTGCACCGCCCCCCCCCCTCAGTATATTGATGTGTTCACCAGCTCAGAAACTCTCTGAACCCTGTGTGCTGGGGATTTTTATGGAGGTTTCCTCATAGAGGCATGATCAATTATTAACTTTCTAAGAAGTGAGGGGTGGGGCTGAAAATTGCCAGGCTTCTAATCATGGCTTGGTCTTTCTGGTGACCATCTCTCATCCAGGAGCCCACCCCATAGGCGCCTCATTAGAACGAAAGCCAAATGCTCTAACCACTTTAGGAATTTACAAGGGTTCCGGGAGCCCTGTTCAGGATGGGGTCAAAGACCAACTATGAGAACGAGAGATGCTCCTAGGGTTCCTTTTTAGGAACGCTGGGTCAGGAGCCAGAGGCAGAGACCTGTATTTTATTATCTCATACGAAATTCTCCTGAATACTGCTGGAAGTATGATTTCCCAGTTGTGCCATTTTCATTAATACCACATAGCAGAGAAGGCTTTCAATCTTTAGGGGAGTTTCTCAGTTGGACTGCTTCCTAACCCAGTGTTTTTTTTTATGTTTTGGGTTTTTTTTTTCTTTCTTTTGTGGTAAAATATACATAACAATTTGCCATTTTTAAAATTGTTTTTTCATTGCGAATATAGTTGACACACAACAGTTTTAACCATTTTTTAAGCATAGGTCAGTGGCATCAAACACATCACAATGTCATGCCACCATCACCACCGTTCATCTCCAGAACTTTCTCATCTTCCCAGATGGAAATGCTGTCCTAAAACACTTAATTCCCCATTCTTTCCTACCCCCCCCCAGCCCTGGAAGCCCCCATTCTATCCTCTGTTTTTCTAAATTCAAGTATTTTAGGTACGTCATGTAAGTGGAATGATATGGCATTCATCTTTCTATGTCTGGCTGATTCCACTCAGCGTGACGTCATCAAGGTTCAGCCATGTTGTAGCAGGTGTCAGGGTTTCCTTCCTTTTAAAGGCTGAGTAATATTCCACTGTATGTTTATGCCACATTTTGCATACACATCCATCCTTTGATGGATCTCACTCTGTTTTATACTGTGGGTGACAGTACTTTCATAACATAAAACACAATAGAAAATGTGTGCCATATTAGGTATCATTACAATTTTGTGAAATGTGTGTGTGTGTGTGTGTGTGTGTGTGTGTGTTATTCTACACCTTGTTGGAGTTCCATGTTTTTCACAGGTGGACTGGAGCTGAACTTTTAAGTGTCTACCAGGTCTTACTGCACTTTTCATTTGGGCAGAGGTGTGTGCAGTGTTTCCCATGTTATGGGCAGGGCAGATAGAAAGAAGGAGCAAGAAGAGCAAACTGACTCATGAGGTCCACAATGATACACTTGGAAGGAATTCTAGTGAATCACATCTGAGCCAAGCAGCATGGTTTGTAAACAGTTTTCAGGGTTGTCCATGGAGCCTGTCTCTGGACTGCCTCTCGGGTTCTTTTTGTTTGACTCTTGTGTGTCAAGCTTGGTGCAGGAGCAAGTGCACTGTGGGCCAGTGCTGACGTTAGCTCACTACATAAGCCCTGCGTGTGCCTCTGCAATTGTAGTTGCACAGGCTGTGTCTAGATTTGGTATTTTCTAACGAATGAATAACAATCTAGACCTAGAAGGAAACTTCTTTGATTTAGAGAGGTGAGCCCTTCCCAGACCAGAGTTTATTGCAGGTAGTTGGACAGAATTGGGACCAGAGCTCAAGACCCTTCTTCCCCTGGTTGTGGTTTTCCCATTATATGAAACACTTCCTCCCACACCTCCCAAATAGAAAGTTCCCAGCATATTTTATAAGTGGACCATAATGTCCTGAATTATGATCTTTAGGAGTGCAAGTTTTAGTTGTCCTAAAGCGTCTATGCTGTAAGTATGGCGATGACATCTTACTGATGTTAGAGCCCAAGCTCTTATAGTTGGAGGGGGTATTTATAAGCCTTTGGAAAGGTGACTTGAGCATGATTTAGGTGTGTGAGTGCTGGGAATGCTGCACAGGCACGGACTTGTTTATATATGTGTATTGTCACAGCACTCAGGACACTGATTTGTAGGTGGAAGTGTTTGCTTTTGTAATTCGATTTCAGTGAACTGGAATAGAGGGTATTTGCCTTCAAGCAGAGGAGCTGATGTTTTATGCACATTCTGCTTGTGCTGCCAGAGACAGCATGTTCCATTGGTCTGGAAGGTCAGTAACTGGTACCAGAGTTGGAACAGTTTGTTTTGCATTATTTGCCCTTGTTTCTATGCCTCATGAGGTCATTCATTTGCACACAGAGATGGATATGCCAACTTTCCTGCTTTCTGGTTTTACTACAGCATCTCTCTTTGAAGTTGAACTTTGTCTTTTTTGAGTTCCAGAAAGAGAGCTTCTTGGTAGGGGAGCGGGTGGTAGTGGTAAAGTCTTGTTTGGGAGGCTTTTCTTCCCCTCTACAAGGCACTACTGCTGTGGGGAGGTGCCTTCTTACTGAGGGTTTTTTTTTTTTTTTTTTTTTTTTTTTTGTTTCCTTGAGTGAAGAGCCTGCAAATATCCAGAGTTAGCATTCATTCTCAATAACCTTTTGTCGCTTATGCCTTGAATCAGATGACAAGTGTGGGGCAATTTCCCAGGCAAACTTTGTCTTAATAGAGGTTGATTTTTCAAAGCTGTGAATGATCATGAGGAAAGCATAAACAAGAAAATGTATATCTGAGGTAATAATAAACCTTGAGATCTCTCCATGGACCATTCAACAATCTAAGTCCTTCAACTATATGAATTTGAACTTGAACTTGCGGGTTTAACAGAGCAGCAGACCTGTATGATACAAGGTTAAATTTAAAAAATCACATCTTGTTACAGTTTTGGACATGTCTTTGCCAGGGGGAGAGCTCTGTAAGAGGCTCTCTCTCTTATAGTCATAAACTTTTCCCCCTAAGATTTCTTCAGATGTCCATCTGTCTCATACTCTGGTGGAGTTGTACTTTGCTTACCTTTTCGGAATATCTTTTTTGTATCCAGTAAGTTTTATCTTCATCTATTTATCCATCCTCTCTTCTACATTTGGGATCCCGATGATTAAACCATGCAGTTTCTTTGAAGATACACACTTCTAGTAAAAATGTGATCATCCATTGAAAATTACAGAACTGATAAGCATTTTGAAGTACTTCATTTGAGCAGAATAGCACTTGATTTGAAATTGTCTCGCTCATTGCCTTCACCTTCTCCCTAGTAGTTGTGGATATAAAAAAACACAAGTGCGTGAAAACAAAACATGCTGATATGCTCTGAATTTGATTTGCTGCTTATTCCCTGGTTGGGATCAGGAAAGATGATTTCTTGGGTGTCTATTATGAAACTGTATTATAAGAAAAAGGATGTAAATGCTCTCTTTCATTGTGGTGTAATTTTCACAGTGGCTTTGACTTGCCTTGCTACCTGCTACTTTGCCACACTCGTGTCTGGGATAGGTGTGCACAAACATTTGGTGACAATGTAAGGTTGGTATAGACCCATGGATCGATCTCTCTCAAACACACACACACACACTTTTTTTCTATTTGTTTTTGTCTTTCTTGGGCAGGAGCATTTGCAGTGTCTTTTCATTTGAGAAAACATAGGGGCCACCCTAATTAACATAGGACTGTCATCTGCCCTAGGCACATTCATATTTATTTATATATAAGTTAAATTTTGAAGGCAGAGACAAATTCCAGCCTAAGCAATAGTGACTTAACTTTTGAAAGCTTTAATTTATAAAAGAATCCTCATTCTGTAGCTAAACAAAATGATTTAGAAGTATTTATTTACTGGTAATTGCATTTGTAGGCAATGGACCTTGTTGGTGGGGGGTTTTTGTTCCATTGTCTGTGCCTTGGTTATTGATGAACTCTGGCTTGAGCTTTGGCTTGGGCTGAGGCTGTCTTGGGAAACTGTAGAAGTACCCTCGTGAGGCAAGAGAGTCGAGTTCCGCTTTCCTTCCTGAAGCCTGGCCTTCAATCAACAGAGAGAGCGAACTTGTTTGTGGGCTGTGTGAGGAAGGAGGCAAAGGATCCTTGGTTTCCTTCCCAGCCCTACCTATTGAGTAACCATCATATCTCCTGGCACCTGTGAGTTCACTGGACTTTTTTGTTTGATTAGTACCTCCCCCAAGGCCTGGATGAACTCTGTCTTGCCCAGAACTTGAGAGCAAGCTTAGACTGAATAGAAGTACTTGTGCTGTTCCTGAGTTGAGGACATTTTCCTGCATATATATTTTTTATAAATAATGCTAAAACCTTTTCGCTGAAATGGTGTTTTATTGTTGAGTCTTTCTAAACTTCCGTACGACTTAGATCTCCAGGTGGTATACTCTTAACACAGACGTGTTGGCTGGGCACATACACACACATACACACACTCACTGAAAAACACAACTCCCATGACACAACACAACACAGTGCAGCACATACCCTCTCCTTCATTCCATGGTGATAACTTTGGCACTTGATTGTCAAGAAATATATTCTTCACTCTATTTCTGTATGAATTATTGGCAGCTATATCTGTTAAATCCGTGACGATTTTCTGGATTCGGGTAAAACACAGAAGTTATTAGTGAAGTGTGAGAGATGTGAGGAGAATCTCATGGTTGGGTGAAGGTTTGAATATCGAACAAAGATGATTATTTGTGAAACAGACATCAGAGAATTGAGTCCCAAGAGGAAAGGGCTTTCAGACAAGGACCAGAGGAACCCATTCTGAAGCTTCGAAAATTCCTGATCTCTTTTCTTCAGGATAAATGTGTATCTTTACAAAACATAGCAGCCTCCTTGTGTTAAAGTATACCTGTGCTTGGGACGCCAGGGCCCTGGGGGTGCCATTCACTATGCCACCAGCCAGCCCACAGCCCACGTGGGGTTACCTCCCACCCCATTCCCTTTCTCCCTGCAGTTAGCTCTGTGGGCTCCTGCAGCCCTGGGCCTCCAGCAAATTGCCTAGGAGGACTGCTCTGTGCTCCCCCTTCTGACCTAAATTCTACACTTTCCACATGCTGTGCTTTTGCCTGGTCATCAGCCAGTTTCTCCTCCAGAAGTCTTCACCTCCTGGTCCTTGGTGAACTGCGCTCTTTGAGTTTGCTGCTGCCTCCTGGGAGATGGCACCTTCTTGCACACCCCAGGATGGGGCCCCTGCTCCTCGTGGCTCCCTGCCTATCCTTGCTCTTTGACTTCTTGTCCTTTTAGGCTCCTGACAGTCATGGTCTCCTGCTCTCTGTGCTATCATTCGCTAGTTACAGCTCCTCATCCACGGAAAATTTTGGCACCTGGGTGGCAGTCTTCGCTGTAGGCTTCAGGAGTTCTGGGAGCTCACCAGGTGATCCCAGTGGCAGCCAACGTGGGGGAGCAGCAGGCCTGCTTTGCCTGGGCCTGGGCCTGGGCCTTTCTCCTGCAATGGACACTCAGTTTTAGAACCATTCCGGTTTCTCCAGATGCAGGACTTTCAGTGCTTAAACTGGAACAAGTGGGTCACCGAGTCACTGTCCTACATCTTGATAATACTGAGAGTTGCTTCTGCTCTGGAACTTGCAGGTTCCATTTCCTGGCCAGGACTTCCTATCCAGTTCATCTGACAGACTGTCCCAGGTAACATCAGAGATTCACCTTCCAGGCCTGTTTCCAGCTCCTCACTCCCGTTTACATCTTGAGAGTCTGTCGCAGCATCTCTGCTGTTTGATTCCGTGGCCAGCATTTTACTGTGCACTTCTCAGTATGCCAGATTCCCTTCTGCCTGTTGTGTTGGCACATCCCAACCCTGGTGGACCAGGCAGCCTGCTGGACTGGGTCTGGACTGCCAGATTCTTCAGAACAGGTCACAGATGCCACTGTAAGATGCTGGTCCCCACCTTCAGCAGAGACTCAGCACTGCCAGGAAGTTAAACTCTCACTCTCCACAGTGACTATATCCAACCTTCTCAACATGTAAATCTCCAGCTTTAAAGTCAGCCACATCTCTCCTACTTGGCCTTCACTCTCAGCAGATCATCTTCCCACCACTAAGAAAATAGTCATGTGAAGGCCATGTTCTCTTCTTCCTTCTGCCCCTCTGCACAGCTGCTCCGTCCTGTATCCTTTTTTTTTTTTTTTTTTTTTTCCTGTTCATAATGCACGAAATATCCCCCTGACTTTCTGGAAATCAGTTTCTCTACCACCACTCTCTCCCACCTTCTGTTTCAACCTCCCTTCTGGTGTCTCTTTCTCAAAAAGATTTGTGAATACTCAAGTCTTCCATCTTAAAAGCAAAACAGAGGGGCACCTGAGTAGTTCAGTCAGTTAAGTGCCTGCCTTTGCCTCAGGTTATGATCCCGGAATTCTGGGGTTGGACCCCCATGTCATGGTCCCTGATCCGTGGGGAGTCTGCTTCTCCCACTCCCTCTGCCTCTACCTTCGCTTGAGCTGTCTGTCTGTTAATCTCAAATAAATAACTAGAATCTCAAAACAAAACCAAACCAGAAAGAACAAACACCATGAAACCCATGCCTTTCCTGGTGCCCTCCTCTTTTAACTACTTCTTTATCTCTCCTTCCCTTTGATGAAACTTCTTGAGAGGATATTCACCTTTCTGGTTTGTACTAATTATCTACTGTTGCCTAACAAATTATCATAAATTTTAGTGGCTTAAAATGACATGCAGTTCTTATCTCACCATTTCTGTGGGTCAGGAATCCAGGCACAGCTTATCTGGCTTCTGTGCTTCTGGCTCTCCCAGGCTGTGGTCCATGTGTGCACAGGGCTGTGGTCTCATCAGAGGCTCAGGTGGGGAGGGATTGCTTCTAAGCTCACTGAGGTTATTGGCAGAATTCATTTCCTTGCAGTTGTGGGACTTCAGTTGCCCTTTGTTCCGAGGTCTTTTGCCCTTACATGTTACATTAGGTTCCACTGACTTCATGACAGCACCTCACAGCTGGCAAGAGAGAGACTCCAGGAAGTTGTAATTTTAGGGGTGATACCCCATCACTTTTGCCCTATTCTGTTGGTTAGAGGTGAGTCTCAGGTCCTGTCCCCACTCAGAGACAGGATATTATTAGAAGGGATGAGAGGTAGGAGATGAGGTTTGTCTGTCCACCATATAGTTCATGTCTCACTGCCCAGGTAAGTTTTGATTTCAGGACAACCCTGCTCTCGAGCCCCTTCTTTCTTTTTCTGATTAATCTAAAACTTCTGCTCAAGATCTGTACTGGCACATGTCCACCCAGGGCTGGTTGCTGGGCCCATGTTTCATCCCGAAGACCATCCCGATGGATGTCTGCAAACTGGTCTCGGGGGTTCCCGGCCTGCTTCTTTCAAAACCCAATGGACTGCACTGCTGCTGCTTCGTTAGTTGGCGTATTAACCTCATGACCGCAGGTGCTTCGTTTTGTCCAGTTTATCCTGGGTGTTGAAGTGTGATGGGCATCTTCTACAGCCTCGATAAATATATAGTCTAATGAAAGACATTTTTATATTCAATCCAGTTTTTTTTTTAAGATTTTTATTAATTAATTTGACAGACAGAGATCACAAGTAGGCAGAGCAGCAGGCAGAGAGAGAGGGGGAAGCAGGCTCCCTGCTGAGCAGAGAGCTCAATGTGGTGCTCAATCCTAGGACCCTGGGATCATGACCTGGGCCAAAGGCAGAGGCTTAACCCACTGAGCCACCCAGGCACCCCTCAGCCCAGTTTTTTAAAGTGTGATTGTTTTGTTTCTTTGTAGAAACTATGAAGATCAAGACAATGGCATTGAGTATTACCATTCTCGAGGTACTAGGAATGTCTGTAATGCTGTAATAGTTTTGGGGCTTTGGATTGTTGTTGATTAGAAAGTAACATTGTAACAGGAACTAAGTGGATGTTTTCTTATTTCCGTGGCGTTCTGGGCGCTTTTGGTTGGAAGGGTGTATGTGTGTATAATTCGGTCTGTAGGATTCACAGAATTGCCTTTGTAATTTTGGTAAGAGGAAGTAAAAACAGATGATAACAGTGTGTTATCAGGTACCATCATCTGAATCACTCTGTTCTTACCCCAGATGTATTTTGATAATTTTTTTGTTTTGTTTTACGTGTGTTTAACCAGTAAGTAGAAGGTAATTGTCTTTAGAGATCTACATCTTTGCTTTCTGAGGTCCTGTTTTCTTTGTACTATCTGCTTTAAGAAAGTGTTTGGCAATAAAATGCTGAAATAGATTAGGTATTTGAAAGCCTAGTTATTTAAAGACTCAGTGTGGGCCAGAAGAGGAGGGATTCCACCAAATGCAGACACGATAAATCTCTCAGAAGCCTTGGAGCAATCTCATTTAAGGCAGAAATCAGTCACAAGCAAACAATAATACATGGGCTTATTTGTTAAAGAGATCCTTCATTCTACAGCTCAGAATTCTTCAACTTTTTTATCTCAGGTCCCTTTTACTCTGCTAAAAGGTGTTTGAGGACCCCCAAATAACTTCTTCTGTTGTAATGTATCTTGATATTTACTGTGTTAGAACTTAAAACTTAAAAAAATGAAGAAGTACTTAAAAATGACAAAGAACAGTACACCCATTACATTAAACAAAAAGACCATTTGTAATGAAAATAACTTCTGAAACAAAAGGAGTGACATGAATGACATTGTTTGACATTTGTGTAAGTCTCTTTAATGATTATTTTTAATGAAAAATAACTATTTTCCAACACCTCCCCCTCCCCAGAAACATTTAATGAGAAGAGTGGTAGCGTTTCCCATGTCTGCGATCTGTTTCATAACCAGCTTTAATAGAAAGTAGTTGAGTTCTCTTGTCTGCTTCGCCCTGCAGTGTGTTGACAGGTTGGGTGGAAGTGTGCAGAAACTCTAGTCTTGCACAGATGTGCCATTGCGAAAGGGAGGAGCATTGAAATAACCTTTTCGGATAATTGTGGGTATTCTTCTTTGATACTACATTAAAACATGACTAGTGGTTTTTTAGAGGTTATGCAGCCATAACATGGGTCTCAACAGAGTCTGTTACTTTAAAATTCATTAATGTATCTTGCATTCTCAATAGGACAGAAAAGGGATGGTTAAGTCAGTTACCAGACATCTGTGTAGTGGAATATTATGCAACCATATTTAAACAGTGTTTTGTCACAGATGAAGTGCTTACCATTGTAATAAATTATCTAATGATCCTAATTTTGCTAAAGAATGAAGAGGAGTATGTATTAATTGAAAGGAAAATATAGCAAAATATAGGTATGTTTAGTGATGGATGTCATGGATGACATTTCATTTTTCTTTTTCTTTTTTTTTTTTTTTTACGTTTATTTATTTATTTATTTATTTATTTGACAGACAGAGATTACAAGTAGGCAGAGAAGCAGGCAGGGAAAGAGAGGAGACAGCAGGTTCCCTGCTGAGCAGAGAGCCCAATGCGGGGTTAGATCCCAGGACCCTGGGATCATGACCTGAGTCGAAGGCAGAGGCTTTAGCCCACTGAGCCACCCAGGCACCCCGATATTTCATTTTCTTTATACATTTATATATTTTCCAAGTTTTCTACAATCTGCACATTGCTTCTAAAAATAAGTTGTTGGAAGGAAAAATAAGTTGTTGTTGCTGTTGTTTTTAAGAGAGAATAAATATATCTGTTAAACTGTTTCCCTTATCCCAAAGCCAACTTTTACAAGAAGAACCCCAATATTTCCAGTTGGGAGTGGTAGCAAGATCCATTTCTTCCCCCTTAAATTTTTGTTAATTTAACAGACTAAAATAACCTTTCTTTGACTGTTTTAAGCCTCAGAACTTTGCCTTTTTATTTCAGTGGCAGTTAATTGGTTTATTAGAGAAACTTGACTCAGGAATTATTCAAGAAAAGTATTGGTCGTTGAACTATATAGCAGAGGCATGATTTGCCTTTTCTCATTTCTGTTACACTTCAGGCGAACACTATTTCTTATCTTGTAGAATGGCAAAAGCATCTTGTCCTAGGTGATTGAGCTACTCTCACAGTTTAGAAATATCCTGGAAATCAGCATGTAATTAACCTCTCATTTACTGCCTTGGAGTAGTTTGTCAGTGTTGGTGTTTGTCGCATTTTTGTCTTTATGGTTTTATGGCTAGAAGTTGAAGCGGCTTCAGAGAAATAGAGGGCAGCCCACCTCTGGGGATTAGTTCCCTGCGTGCCCCTGGATTTAGAAAGGATGTTTGCTCACTATTATGTCCCTGACACTGTATTGTCCTAAAATATTGCTGCTTTAAGGCTTTTTGTCCTCAGTCTGTGGACAGCAATCCAAATCTGCTGACGGTCTGTTTTTCTGAAAATGGAGGATCTCATCCTGTTGGCATTTTTTGTTTTATGTTTCTTATGATATAATTAAGTGATTATTAAGATGTCTCCAGAAGCTACAATACATCCATAAAGCAGGAAATTAGCAGTTTTGCATTCTGCACTTATCATCTTAAATATGAGAACATCCCTTTGATATTTCCAGCTGAGCGTACAGTTCTGTGGCTTTAGTTAATATGTTTCTGACGTGCAGTGTTTGCATTCTCTCCCAAGACTATTTACTAAGGCACAGCTCGCTTTGAAGTGTAAACTATGATGGGAAGCTACTTAATTGCATATTCTAATACTGTTTTACATTAAAAAACCATCCTATCCTCTGACTAAAATGGTTAAGAATATTCTACTTGGGGGCATCCCTAATGGTTAAAGCATCATTAAGTTTAGAAATACTCTGATTTCCATCCGATTTTTGGAGTTGAATATTTTGGAGGGCAGAGAATGCTCTCCAAATATATAGGGTGCTTTCTTCACCTTAATATCAAAACCTCTCTTTCCACTGAATTTATTTTTCAGATCTGACCTCATCTTTTGTGTAATAGACCAGACTTGGAAGGATCTGCAGATTCCAAGTAAGGAAGGAGGACTGTTATTATCACTGTGTTACCAAAACCATCAGCTTTGTAACCTGCAGGGGCGCTTTACCCCCACCTACCTGTGGTATGTCCCATACTCTTGTTCCTGACTGTTTTCCCATCTCACCTGGCACCTGCTCCCGCTCCCCAGGCTTCCTGGCTGTCTAGTCTCAGCTTCTGCCCCTGCCTGTGCCTTTACCTGGAGTGGAACTCTTCCCCACATAGCAGCCTGGCTGGCTTCCTCACTTCATTCATTCAGCTCTTTGCTCAAATACCACTCAGGTGTCTGCTCTCAGTCTGCAGTCTTCCCCAAACACCGAAAATGGCACCGCCTGTTTCCTTACCTGTGTGTGTTTACCATGGTACTTCCTTCCTGTCTGATAAATCCATACCTTCCTGTTCGCTTGCCCACTGCTTGCCTGCACCCCCCACCCCCCATATAGGCTTCATCAGAGCAGGGGCTTTGTTTCCTTTGCTGCTCCTTCCACACGGTTTGGGATAGTGTCTGGCGCTTAATACGTGAAATAAAAACTTGATGAATTAACGTATGAATGAACTCACCAGCTTCTCTTTTGGGGGCTGCTATGAACAGATTGTATTTGCTTTCCAGGTGTCATAGCTCCTTTGAAAGACAGGGAACGAAAGGCTTGCTGTGTTATACCTTGATTCAAACTGCCAAACACCGTGCCTGACAAACAGTTGACAGTCACATGTTATGGAACAAAAGGACACGTGGACGGCCAGATAGTTGTTTGTTTATGCTCCTGTCTATCCGTTGCTCCCAGCACACCAGTGTGCTTGGCAGACGGTGAAGATGGAGCTTGAGAAAGCCCAGGAGGTTGGTGGGAGGCATTTTTGATTTTCAAATTTGTAAATATTTGCATTTTGGCATACTTCGACTTGATTTTTTAATGGTCGGAATGGGAGGATTAGGAACCACTTTGATGAGGTTCTTGTTGAAAATAACTGTGTGTCAGATATTTATGATAGGCTGAATCAGAGTTAATGACAGTGGTTTCCTCTGTGTGCCTGAAAGAGTTTGCATCTGTGCCTTACTCCTTCTCAGCGTCATGCCACACCTGTCTTCCAGTGTCCTGGGTAAACCACACCTCGTTGCAGAGCTCCGTGTTGAGCTGTTCCTCCCGCCTTCTTTCCTGCCACTTGCCTGATGAGTCCTCCTGGTTTCAGTCAGGCCGGTGTCTTCATTACTTCTCCCCTGTCTGGGCCCTTGGTGCTCCTTCAAACATCCTGCTTGGTCATTGCTGACTCTGCCTGGCCAAACCCTTTGCTCAAGGCTTGCTTCTGAGGTGCTCACACTGACTAGTCTCTGTCCCTTCCTTCTGTACAGTTTAGCTCCGAATCAGTGTGTGATATTAATATGTTCTGTATCTTGCTAATTTTTTACAAAGAAGACGAAACACTTTTAAGGGGACTCCTGTCGATCTTTTATATCCCCCAAGCGTAGGATAGGCAATGAAAAAAAGAGAAAATATGAGACTTTAGGATATTGATGGGAGAAGCTTGACTTGGACCATTCCGGTCACACTGTCTGAGGATGTGGGGGCACATCAGCGCACAGAGGAAATCAGGTTTGAGTGTCTGGATCCAGGCTTTGAACAGAGCCATGGGGGGGCGGGGTGGGGCCTGGCCTGCCATTGAAGCACAGCACGACGCGATGGACACGTATCCGAGCACGGAACAAGGAACTGGGGGCTCAAAGGACTTGAGGTCAGGAAGACTGATGGAAATTGCTTGGGGGAATCTTTTTTAGCTGCCCTCCTTTATTTTAATACCGTACCTTAAATCTCTTCCATGTGACTTTACCAGAATGGAAGCTCCTTGAGGGCCAGTCTGCCATGTGGTCTGCCCTATGTCTCTGGCACTCAGGGCTGAGACCAGAGGTAGTCAGGGAAGAAGAGATAAATGGATGATCGGTAAAGGTGGTTGCTCTTGGAGATGGGACTGAGAGGAGACGTGTGGGCTCACTGGTTCTTGCACTCCCGACCAGCATTTCCTCTTTACGTGGTTATGTTGTGGCCCAGACCCTGTTGTAGGTGTCGCTGAACATGGTGGGTTTCCCCTTTCAGTTCTCTACTGGAGCTAGACGCTGGTGTTTTGTTTTGTTTTGTTTTAAGATTTTTTATTTTATTTGACAGAGAGAGAGAGATCACAAGTAGGTAGAGAGGCAGGCAGAGAGAGAGGCAGAAGCAGGCTCCCCACCAAGCAGAGAGCCCGACTCGGGGCTCTGTCCCAGGACCCTGAGATCATGACCTGAGCCAAAGGCAGAAGCTTAAACCCACCGAGCCATCCAGGCGCCCCTGGTGTTGTGTTTTGAAGTTCCACAGGTGGTTCGGATGTGCAAGCCAGGGGTATAAACCACAGCTGTGGAGCGTTTGAAGGAAGATGGAGGTTCACGCAGCCCAAGTGGTTCTCATGTAAATAACCAGCATCAGCGTGGCCTGTTGGGGGATGTGTTCTTTTGCTGTTCTTTTCTTGGAGCCATACAACTCAGTAGTTGAAGGGATTTCCTCCCCCTCCCCTCGCTTATCTTCCTCTGCTGCTTTGGGCTTCCTTTCACATTTAGCTCCTAGCAGCTTAAGAATTCAAGCTCCTTGGGCACACTTTTATTATACCTGGCAGAACATATTATTAAGGTGTTGAAGTGTTTTTAAAAATTCAGCACCAACGTGTAGGTGGCCTCCAGCTGCAAACACTGGATTTAGCATCTCCCTGCTCAGTGCCCCTCCTGTAGCCCAGTTTTCCAGTTCTCCCTGTAGCTCGCCCCAGAAGTACAGCTGTGAGCAGCCTGGACTCTGAGTTCAGAAACGGAGGACGATAGATAGGAAAACTGCCATCAGGTGAGTGGTTGCTGGTTGGCCGGCTTGATTTCATTATCATCCTGGACATTTTCCTGTCGACATTTTCACCTAATTTTGGTCATTTTCAAGCTGTGTAATAATTCAAACTGTACTTTGTGAGCAAGTAACCTTTTATGCTATGCATTTGAGCATCTCTAGGAAGGTCAAGGGAGTTACTTGCCTCTTCTTACACCTCAGGATGAAATAGTTTAGGTGACTTATTTACCGTCTGACTTGAAAAAGCTAGAGAGAGCGAACTGGAGTTTGGAAAGAGATTTGCATGTTTGCATGTGATTGTGTGCTCAACACTCATATGCGTGCACAGGCTGGGGCAGAAAGGAGTTACGGACTGTGTGATGAATTCCAAAGCATGGAGATGCATAAAGCGGAGGTTCAGGGAAGTAGGAGGCGCTGGCAACGGGGAAGGCAAGCTGGAGGAATTAGGATAGAATTAGCTGGACTGACGCCGGGTGGGTCAAAAGATGACTTGTCTTTTTTCCCTTAAAAACTTAATAAAGAAATAATGGCCTGGTTCCAAAAGGAGAAGAGACAGCTCTGCCTTGTCTCCCTTTCTTTCCCATGGGGGTGGACTGCTCTAGGAGGGACAGAAGATGGAGCAGTAGAGGAGGCCAAGTTCCGGCAGCACTCCACCCAGCTGACCCACCTTTTCTTGTTATGTGACCTTGAGCTAGTTACCAGGTCACTGTGCATCAGCTCCTGCTCTGTCAGGAGGCATGAGAAGACCTCTCTCATGGAACTGCCATGAAGGTTACACGAGATGAAATACAGTGTTTCACTGGTGTCTGGAACATTTATTCAGTAGCTCATAGGAGGAGGAGTATTTCTATGGATTACCTGAGATTCAACCATCACTGATAATACCGTTTCTATTACAGATTTCAAATGCTTTTTTTATTCCCATTTAAATCAGAAGATTGCAGGAGAGCACAGACCCGACCAAGGGTGGGTGTTTAGTAGGGAGAAATTCATTTAGCCCAGTGAATTGTTTTGTTTTATTTTTGCACCATAACCAATTTAGGACAAATAAAAATGTTTATGGGCTCCATCTCTTCCGATGCAAAATTTATTGAGATATTGAATCACTTTAACAAATGATAATTGAGCATTTAGTATATTTTAAGCCCTGGAGTTAGAGTGGTGTACAAGAGAAATGGCCCCAGGCCCTCAGGTAGCTCCGTATCTAGAAGGGATTATCATCGAATAACATGTATCCAGCAATAAATGAGGAGTTCCAGACTGTGAGAGTGGGACACAAGCTCAGGACAGAGACTGAGAGTGGAGGGACCCCGGTTCAATGGGGTGCTCTGGGAAGATGATGTCTGGGTAGAGATGAAAAGGGCGAGGATGAGCCATTGTAGGGAGAGGCTGGGGATGGGTTGGGAGGGAGTGCTCTGGGGTGTGAAGCCCCGCCAGGTGAGACACCCAGGATGGCCAGTGTGGCTGGAGTGTGGGGAGCAAGGGCAGGGGAGAGACTGGTGTGTGAGGAGTTGGCCAGGGTCCACTCAGGTAGGGAGTTAGGGCCGCTGCCAGGGGTTCAGAGAAGGTATTGTGCCAGGGACCTGACCTAATTTACATTTTAAGATAATTTCCCGGGAAGAAAGTCCATTCTTAGTGCAGGTGTCCTGCTTTGATGTTCGTCTTCTTAATAAAGAAAATGCTGGTACTGCCTTTTTTTAGCCACGGAACTGTTAGTATGTGGGTATTCTGCAAAGTGGCAGGGCCAGCCAGACCAGTGGCTGTGGCCCAGACACAGCCTACAGAGTCCTTTGGAGAAGGACTCACGGTAGGTTGCTAATTAAGCTGGGGGTTCTGTATGGCTTTGTTGTGTCAAGAGCAGAGCTCTCCCAGTCAGGGCTGCGACTGAGGAGAATGTTGTGACCTGGCTGGTATCTGGCATGCTGAGCGCTGACTGGTGTATTTCCTTCTTCAGTCCCAGCGTCCTGTTTGAGCCAAGAACAATGCAGAAACTCTGTGATCAGCACTTGGAGATCTGTGCTTGGGGAGGAGTAATCAGGGACTCCTTGATTGTAGATCTCTGATATCAAATTACCACTTTCAAATCAGTCAGTTCTGATGACACACCAGGACTCTCAGGAAGGCCATTTTAAGTCATTGTTATTAATCAAATAGTGTTTTTGTTGTTGTTTGTTTACGCTGAGAATTGAGAAAGGCACGTAAAGGTCTGTTACCTCAGTTTGCTTTCTCTTGCTGCCTAATCACCTCTGACTGTTGAAAGCCCCAAGGAGGCAACGAAGGGCTCCCTCTTGCCTTCATACTCAAGCTTTAATAACCATTCCTATGGGTCAGAGATTTTAAAATATCTCTAATAAGGGTCACCCTACTAGTTGTATTATAGCTGCAGATGGGTAAAGAAACGATTTCTCTTGTTTCCCATTTTTGTGGATGGGCCAGTGTGTGTGGCTTTGAAAGACCTGTGTCATGGAGCCTGTGTTACCCAGTGCAGTGTGTGTGTGTGTGTGTGTGTGTGTGTGCGCGCGCGCGTGTGTGCGCGCATGTGTGCATATGCATGCAAGGGAGTCTCAGGTTTAGTTCAGACTGTCCTGACTAATGAGAACCTCCGATCTCCTGGTTGGGGCTCACAGGTGAGGAAACTCATCCCAAGAGGCATGGTCATTTTCTGAATGCACAGAGCCTGTGAGGTGACAGGGAATAGGACCTGGCATTTCTTAGGCTTGGGCCTGTGCCCTCTGACAAAGCATGTTTAGTTAATTGTAAAGGAAAGGGTCAGTAACAGATGCAATGAGGAAATAATGTCCAGTAATCCCAAGTCACAGTCGAATCTCTCTATCTCTGCAGTGAACCATTTTAAGAGAAAACAAAATTTGTTTTTTACTAGTGAGGTGGAAATAAAATTTATTTTAAAACAAGCATGAAAGGCAAAATAAAAACTAGATTAAAGACAAAGTCTAGGATACTTTGTGTGTTTATTTTATAATCAGGCATTTAATTATAACCAGTAGGATTGACATTAGTGATTCTAAGCTGACAGTGTCATTCGGTACTTCATTTAATTAAAATAGTAGATGTATTTGTAAACTACTTTTATTAGATAATATTATTTAATCTGGCAGTTAGTCCCATAGTTAATTTTTTTCCAGTCTAAAAATAAACATTGTATCTCTAGAGATTATGAAATAGCTTATAGTAACAATGTCTTGTTTTCTAAACATTCATAAGTTCATTTTATGGTATTCATGCTTCTCGGTGCTTTTTTTTTTTCCAAGTCAGACTTACTGGTTGTATTCTTCCTTGGTTTGGCAAGCTAATGATATCTTAATACTTGGAAGGTGGTTTTTATAATAAGTAGTGATAGATGTATAATGGGAAACAAAGAGGTAAATTGCTAACCACCAATCGGAGCAAGTCTTGTTGTCTGCTGTTGCTACAACAACTAACAGTTGTGTCTGACACTGGTGGCTAACTTGTTCTACCATAGAAGCATATACTCACATTGTTACTCTTGGTTGTAAAAAAAAAAAAAAAAAAGAAAAAAAGGCCTGATTCAGTAATTGGGTGCTGGTGTATTATTGGCATGTCTTTCAACAACTTGGTTCAGTTAACTTGATTGCTGTGTTTTGGTTAGGTCCATTAAACAGCCTGGGAGTGCCTCTGTTTACCCACTTTTTGTGTGTGAGGAAGTGAAGGGGATGGCATTTGCCAACTAATGTGAACAGGAAAGAAAGGGAGAATGTAACCCTATTTTGAAAAATTCTGTCAACACTTATTAGCTACTACTTGGTACTGGTACTTCCTGTTTCCAAAACTGATGTTAATGCAATCCAGCTTTGCATTGTGAGGTGGTTTATTGCCCTCAGCAGAATTCCTGGCATATTTTAGGCCCTGCCCTCTAATTTCTGCCAGATCCCCAAGCCACAACTGGCCCAGTCCGTCCCACTCCAGCACTGCCGCCGAGGCTCCCTCCTGCCTCATTCTCTTGCTGGTAGAGATCTTCCTTGCGTAACCCCCAAGATCATTCCAGCACACCCTCTGTGGCTCTCTGCCTGTCATGGTCTTGGCTTTGAATTAAGCCTGACAACTTCGCCCTCTTACAAACATGAGCTACCTCCCTTCCTTCCTTCAGTAAATATACTCATGATAGGGCTTATATTACTCTCCCCTTCTTCAGTACATATTTCCTTAGGTCAGTGAAAGGTATGTGTGTGGGAGGTGTGTCTAAGGGGTGGGGCAGAGAGAGGGTAGAAGAAAAAAAGATAAAGTTTGTGACTCTGAACAGGTGAAGTTGGCTTACCCGAGACACTGTGCCCTGTGAGGGTGGCAGCTGTGTCACTGGATCTGGGAGGTGATGAGTCCCTATCTTACAGGCCAGAGGTTTTAATTCACATAGCAGCCCTTATAGGGAAGGACAAGGAAACCAGGGCTCAGAAGGCAACCCCTGCAAAGGTTTTGGGATTCCTTGGGCTGAGTTTGAATTCTGGCCTTCCTGTGACTAATTGTATGAAATTGGACAAGCTTCCTAGTCTCTCTCTGGCCCTCAGAGCCTACCTCAGAGTGTTGTGAAAATTCAGTGAGTTGATGGGTGCGCACATTTAGGACTGTGCCCTGCCCACAGCTAATATTTATTGAATGATTATTTTAAGTGCTGTTATTGTTGAACTAAGGTCAGATGGCTAATGTGTGGTGGAGCTGGGTTTCAGTTTCTCAGACGATAAAGCTTAAGCCCCACTACTGTTCCATACTGCCCTTATGTTACCCTCTCTCTGTTGACCAGGAAGAAAAATAGATCAATTTTAATTTCTCCCATATATTTTTCTGCCCAGTTTTCTGTGTGTTGGGGCTAAATTGCCTTTGTCTGGTTCCAGGTACCTGAGACTAGAGCCCTTCCTCTTATTCATTGTTGACTTTAGCTCCCTGGGTTGAATTTTTGTTCTGCTTCTTAAAAGATTATGCAAATAGAATGATTATTTTGGTATTAAGAACATTATCTGAGTTACACTGTCATTTCTTTAAAAAAAATAGGCAAATGCCATTCAAGTTGGTTTTAAATATTGATGTTTTGTATCTATAATTTCCTGGATAGAGAAATTACAGAAACTGCTTTTTAAAAAATACTTTAAGAAGAGGAGGGGTGCCTGGTTGGCTCAGTTGGTTAAGCATCTGCCTTTGGCTTAGGTCATGATCTCAGGGTCCTGGGATCAAGCCCCCAGGTCTGGCTGTGTGCTTAACGGAGCCTGCTTCCCTCTCCCCCTCCTCCACCCATTCATGTTCTCCCTCTCTCAAATAAATAAAATCTTTAAAAAATAATGAAGTCTATAAAAATATTTTAAGAAGGGAAAAATGCAGTACTTCCTAGGTCACCTCTTTCCCCACATTCTGTCATAAGTGTGGAAAAAGACCTAGCAACAGAATTCTCTAGGTAATCTTTAATTTGTATTCCTTTACTCATTCACACACAGAAGGATTTGAGGTTATTCTTCAGTGACTGGAGTAAGAATAGTTTAAAGATTAGGTGGAAGAGAGGTGATGACTTTAGTATCAGCAATACTAGCCCAAATAACACTTTTTAAAAGGTAATGGATTTTAAGTGTTTTCTATTTGGAAGGGATGATGACAGTTGGCATACAGCAGATCATCCAATTTACATTTCTGTTGCAAATTTTCAGGTGCTTTCCCATCTTCAGAGTGCTGCTAAGTTATTGTGGCAAGTTTAAATAAATGAATCAGAGCAGGATTTCTCAGGCTGCATCCATTAGTGGGTCATGAAATCAATTCAGTGGGTCACAGCCAGCATTACAAAAAAAAAGAAAGAAACAAAGCAAATATCACAGTGTACAGCATATAGTAAAGATGGCTTCTTCTGGAAACTTCTGCTTTAGCTAATTTTAGTGCGGGTGTTTATTGGGTCACTGAGTGTGAAGAGGATTACAGACAGAAGTTTGAAAGCCATTGATCCGAGGTATTTTAGAAAGTTTATCAACTTTAGAGCAAGTCTGAGGGTGCATAGAAGGGAAGTGTTTATAATTATCTTTAACATTGATTTTTGTATATTACTGGATATAAGGAAATTTAAGAATGGTAACAGATCTTTTCTAAAACTATTATATTGTATAAAGTGGAAAGAAGGTTTAGAACTTTAATTCTGAAGATTCACAGATGAAATTAGGAAAATAAAGTTGTTAGTGTCCTTCCTAATTACTATGTCACATGTACCATTGTGTGTGTGTAGATTTTGTACTATAAACTGAATTTTTAAATCTGAGGTAAATTTCACTCTCAAATACTTGGCATCTTGTTCAATTTGACATTTGTAAGATTATAAACTAAAAAGTATTTATTTCTAGATTTTCTTCTTTGAGTCCTGAATTGCCTTGAAAAATTTTTTTTAAAGAATCATTTCATTTTTCGTAGCCCTTTGGCCACATTTAACTTTGAATACTTAATCTAAGTAGGTAAAACTGTACTATCCTTATTAAGCTTTTCAGATTAACTTTTTTTAAAGGCATAAAGGAAGTAGTTAGCTGTCATGGTACATCTGTAATTTCTTGTTAGGGAATGATTTTATGATTGTTTTTCTGGAAGTAATTAATATTTCCTTTATAACCAGCTGTAAGTAAAAGACAACTTTTCATTATGAATGTGTTGACATGTCATGTGTCCTTGCCCTTTTCATTTAATTAAATTATAGTAGCTGCTATTTGTGTGGATTTTAAAACAGATATTGTTAAAGTTCTGAACTTTTTGACAGGAGCTGTGAGAGAAGTCAAAGCTGATGGGAAGTTTCTGGATGTTGAGTTCTTGAGAATGAACCCTCTTGCAACAAGAGAAATGAAAACATATAAAACTTGAGTAACTGCAGGGAGAGAGAAGCAGAGTTCTCCCATTTTATATGGAACTAGTGTTGGGCTGAGTGTTTACTGTTACTGACCTGCCCTGTTCTTTTACTTAATCACTTTTGCTGCTATAGAATTTAAGTGGCCTAATGGTGGCAAGATTGGGGAAACCCATCATTTGACTGTAGTGTTATTGGGTAGTAATAGATTGGATTGAAATGCCAGAATGACTAGCCTGAGGGAGGGTATGTTGGGACTTGGGGCACAAGTCCTCACCCCTGGTGGCTGAGGCCATGAGGGTTATAGACAAAGTGGTAGGTGGTTTGCATTCTTGCATAGGGGGAAGAAGGAGTGATTCACTTTGAGATAGAACTTATCTGAGGGTGAAAGCTACAAAGTAAGTAGGAGGCTATTGGAGTAGTTACAAATTGCTCTTGAGAGCATCCTGTTTGAATGAAAATGAATGAAATCTCTCAACTTCTATAGGATCTGGATTATGAATTGCCTATCTATTCCTCACTACTAAAATTTAAGTGCATATCTCTCTAAGACCTCTATTCCAGAAATACATGTATTTTTGAAATCTTGAATATTTTCTGAAACAGTGAGTATTCTTTCTATTCCAGTAAGAATGAAGGCATTTACACTTTTTAGACGTTGTGGCACCTCAGGTCTGCTCCTTTAAATGTGGGCTACTTGTTTTTAAGCTTTCATTTTCCTGTGTTGCTGGTTTGCCAAATGAGTGGCTGTTGTTTTTTCCCATTCTCATTTTGAAAGTTTCCCTCGGCCTGTTACTGTACATAGAGATAGACAAAGCTTCAGTGTAGCCCTGCGGGAGGCTGAGTGTCTCTCTGAGATGGGTGACTGCAGTAATGTCTTGTGGGAAGTAAGATGCTTCCTGAAGCTGGGGGCACCATGTTTTGTTTGTCTGTGACTCCGCACACCACAGCTGTGGAAATAGCAAGGTCTGGTGTCTTAGAATGACAGGTATCTGGAGGGATCTGCTTTAATGTGCAGAGTTCAAGCAGAGAAAGATACCAGTCAGAGTAGTTGACTCCCTTGTTCCAGGGTCCACACCCACTACAGACATGTTTACATTTGAACTCCCAAACTGGCCCCCTCACCCCCCACCCACCGTTTGAAAAGCGAGGTTATGTGTAGATGGAAAAACTAAGGATAAAAGCGTTTCCATTAAAAAGTCTCCTATCTTTGGTTGTTGCAGCTCTTACTGCCTGTGCTGTGAGGGCTACACACTTCCAAGAAATGATTGTTGCTAGGGTTTCCCTTTCAGCTTTGGAGCCAAGGTCGGAAAGTAGCTAAATGACCTCACCCAGAGGGGTCCAGCGAGCCTCTTGTCAGGAGTTTGGAGTGCCTTTGAAGACAGTTGCATTGAGGATATGTCTTAACTTGGCTGCCATAATGAAATACTTAAAACATAACGGAATAGTTGGTGCCTTTTTGAGACAGAGCACAGTGAGCAGGGGGAGGGACAGAAAGAGAGGAGGGGGAGGTGGGAGCGAGCCCCAGCAAGCTCTGCATGGGGCTCAATCCCACAACCCTGAGATCATGACTTGAGCCAAAATCAAGAATCTGATGCCTAACCAACTGAGCCACCCAGGAGCCCCCATAGTTGCGGGGGGGGGGGTGCATTGTGTGGCTATTCAACAGTAGACATTTTTCTCCTATAGCTGGCAGTCCAACATCAGGATGCTGGCTGATTTGGTTCCTGGTGAGGACTGTCTTCCTGCCTTGCTGCCTTCTTACTGCCCTTACATGGTGGGGGAAAGGAGAGCTCTGTTGTCTCTTGGTCTTTCAAGGACACTAATCTCACCATGGGGTCTCACCCTTATGACCTCATGTAATCACCTCACAAAGGTGCCATTGCACTGGGAGATAGGACTTTACCATTATGAATGGGGAGGGGGGAGAGTCAGTCATAACAGTCTGAGTGTGACAAAAGTGACAGAATTGAGTGTCCCCTCGACAGCCCCTACTCTCAGCTCCTCCTTGCTGGAGTGCCTTTTTCCATTTTCCCAGCTTCCTTTGTGTCTCTGGTGATCACATGACACGGTTCTAGCCAATCAGATGCAAGCAGGCCCCCCCCATCACCTGGGGCTTCTGGGAGTGACTTCCCCCAGACAGAGGGAGAGACGACTTAGTCGGGGGCGACCTGTCCAGCTGCCTTTCCTCTGGGAGCTGCTGTATGGAGCTGCTGAGGCAGGGCACGACAGCAAGAGCCAAGGGCCCTGGTAACACCGCGGAGCTCTGAAGCAGCCCGGGAACATCTGACGCCAGGTTCTTGTGTGAGTTACAAACGAGCGCCTGCTGTTTCAGCTGCGTCTAGTCAGGTGCCATCATATGTGTCCCAGAGCGTCCTCACTGATGTGTGGAGTCGGCATGGAGAACCTGGAGTCGGAGGGAGGAGTCTTGAGAGGAACCCAGCTCTGAGACTTGCCTGTGCTTGTCACCCTCCAGACATGATACCACATTGTATTGACCATGTGTACTTGTGTCCCCCGCCGGCTGTGAGCTCGGCATGCGGGACCGCACCACTCCTCTCGGGATCTTTTGGGCCTAAGCTGAGGGAGGGACATGGCCACTGTTGAAGTCCACGGGGGAAAACGCCTGACTGTGGTCTTGCTGGCTGCAGTGGGCTTAATATTCCCATCTTGGTTTTGGTGACTTCCAAAACAAGACCAGCTTAATGCTGCTGTTCACCGAAAACCCATGAGGTAACCTGAAAAGTGAGTGGGGGAAAACAGACTTTAATTAAAAGTACCTGGGCTGTGTAAATAGCTGCTCTCTGGGGTTTAGTTAGAGCCAGACAGTCCTCTGAAGAACCAGACGGAGACATAGCGCCATTTTTATCATGGAAGCAAAAATCAAATAAAAGTCAACTTATATTCTTATAATTATGAAGCATTTTAGCCATTTAGAAAATACACATAATTGTAACCATCGTTTTTGGCATGAAGTTCTCTTTTCTTTTTTTTCTGAGAGTGAAAAATGAAATTTTCCGGACAAACTGTATCTGTGAAAGGGTAAGTTGAGTGAGTGGAAGCCAGAGCACGTTCTTTCATAGAAACAAATCTGTTTGACGCACAGTATGGCTGAAATTGAGCAGATTTGCGAGGAAAATGATAAGATGACTGGCTGTCATTTTATCAGTAAGGAAGCAGACCAAGAAAAGTGATGTTAGTTTGTAGGCTTTTTATTTGAGGTTCTTGCTACCCTACAAGATGTTACTGGTAACTTATTAAGACAAAAGTGTGTTGAATCCCATCAGCCAGCAACAACCAGGAGCAGGTGGAGTCAGACCCAAGTGTGGTTCATTTGGTTTGCTGTCATAGGTGAACATAGCTCAGAAGAATGTTGAGATTCTGTTCGAAAGCAGAGTCGGGATGGTGCTTGAGCTGGGTGTTCCGAAGGTGGGATTGGAGGAGTGGGGACCTGGGTTGGATGTGGTCCGGAAGCAGGCACAGTTCAGTGATGGGGAATACTAACAATATTTATCTAGGAGGCAAGAGATGAATGTGACGTTAGAGCTGTCATTTAGTAAAAAGTTAGCAGTCACACCTTTTAGTGCCATCAGAGAGACGTCTTGTCATTTTCTTGGTGGCATTGTGGGCTCGTCTGTACCCATTCTGAGCATTCTTTATGTTCTGGTGGCAGTATTGGGGACGTCTAGGAAAGTTGGTCTTTACTTCTCTAGTTGCCAGTAGGACTGATTTTCACTTTTCCAGTAGTTTTTTTAAATTTAATTTTATCCTGCGTCCTGATGCTTGAAGAGGGGCAGCTTGGGAATAAAAGCTGGTAGCGTTCTTTTTTGAACTTGAATTTTGTTGAATATGAAATGGTGTAATATAAAAATGTGTTACATGCAGATTTTGAAGTAATGTAGAATCTGGAAGAGTAAAAGAAATTGATCAAGAGTTGCATCATTTCAAAAATGGTAAGCCATTGTAAATGTACAATGTTTTATGAAGTATGTGTCTGGGCCTGCCACGTGACAGCTCACCAAGAAGTTTGTCAATGGTGGTGCCAGTGATAGTTCCCAAACACCCCGTCCCAACTGGTAGCTTTGTAACAGAAGTGCTGAAACCAAACGAAGAAGACAGACCAGTAGGTGGGACGCATCACACTGTTCATTTAGGGGAAAGAGCACGGAGTATACTTCCAAACATGAGTTCATCTGGAGAGGCTCTAGAGCAAAGTGGTTAAGAGTGTGGACTTGAGCTACCTGGGTGATGCTGCCCACTTATTAGCCTTTTAACCCTAGGTGAATTACCCACCTTCTCTAGGCCTCAGTGTCTCTGGCCCTCCAATGGGGTGAATTTCAATATCTTAACCTTAGAGGCTGTGTGGCATACAGTGAGCATGAGAACAGGCTGCTGGGCCTGACCCCCGGCCATTCTGATTCAGGAGCTCTCAGGCTGGGCATTTGTATTTAGCAAGTTCCATGGTGGTACTGATGGAGCTGGGCCTTGCACAGCATTTTGAATAGCTTTTGTACGTGCAGACACCCGTACTAGAACATAGGGGGCATACTGTTTTGATAGGATACTGGTATTTTTCTCCTATTTGGTGCATGGTGAGTATTTCCCTTTTTATTATTTAAAAAATCATGTTTAAGCCACATTGTAACCCAGTATTAGATATTTAAGTGGTTTCCTTTTTTTTTTTCCCACCATCATAGGTTGTAGATAAATGTTCTTATACAATATATTCTTGTCTGCATCTCTGATTATCATCTTGGAGTAAATTCCTAGAAGTGAATTTATTATGTTTTGCCACAGACTGCTAGCACATTCTTCAGAAAGAATGCAGCAAAAATTTATCTTCTGACAAGTGGCCCATGAGAGTTGATACTGATTTTCTAAATAAACGGGAATGAGGAGAAAAAACTGTCATTAACATCATAAAACTTTTAGGTATTTGAGATTTGGTGGGAATAAGCAAGAAGAATATCTATGGATTTATAAAGACAAAGATGTATAAAGAGAAACTAGGTGGGGAGTAAGAGGGTGAACTGTGCCATGATTCTAAGGTCGTTTTTAGGTTTATAGGATTCAGGTGAATTTATTCAATTATGGTGCGATATATATTTGATATATTTATTCCTCCTTGGTGCAAGGAGGAATAAATAGTTTTTTATATACCCTATATGGTACATGTGTGTTTCTTCACTATGATATCTAGGAGCGCCCTCCCCTGGATTTGGATTTTGGGTTTAATAAAGTCTGGTCCATGCTCCATTCCTAGGTACATGTCTCTAGCTGTGGGCCAAGCAGTTGAGATTCTTTTAGGGGGACTTGGAGTGAAGGTGGCTGCATCTGGAGGTATTCAGTATCACTACCAGAAAACCTATTCACTATAGATTTCATTTGGAGAAGTCCATGGTTCTTGGGAACAGGGGTGAGTTGGAATGGAGACCAAGGTGGGGGATATGTGGGGAATATCAGAGGAACACCTTCCCCGGTCCATCTGGCTCTAATGATGGAGCCAAGCTCTGCATTCCTTGGCTCTAAGCCCCTGTGGTTGGGAGCAACAGATAAGCTGGACTCTTCTGTATTATCAGAATGTTAGAACTAGTAAGGGATCTCAAGGGTCATCTGGTCCAGCCTTCTCTTTTTACAGATAAGGAAGTTAAATAATTTATTATTTTCAATTAAACTTCACCTCATAAGTTTTTAAAATCCGATAGTGAACCCTGGAACAGAATTGGCTGGTTATTCTTTCCTTGTTCTGGGAGATGTAAGCTTTTGAGAACTGAAGCCACCAAATGATAGACAATAAAGCCAATGACAGGGGCGACTTTGGTCCTGTGGCTCAGTCATGGGACACTGAACTGATTGAAAGTCAAACCTGTGCTACCCCTAAGTCACAGGAGCATCACTTGTGCCTCTCTTCAGATATGTACACTCTTGTATGGTCCCCAAGGGCTTCAAAGTAACCGTGGCTATAGGGTAGCTCTCTTCTAGTACCGGCCCCATGTAGTCCAAGATTGGCATGTACTGGTTTTCTTTGTACAGTTCAGAAAAGCGTTTTTTTCCCTTCCCTTTTAGTAAACACGTGTGACAAGTGCTTCTTTTTAAAAACAACAGCTGCTCTGAACACAAACCATGTGTACTACCACTGGGTGACACTGTTAGACCACAGAACAGTCTTCTTTGGGAAAAGCAAGGGTCCTTGAACTTCAGATCTCATCAGGGTACTTTATGTACGAGAAAGAAGCTCAGAGTCACTTAAATGGTCCTGTATCAAATGCTATTTGATGAGTGTAATTTATCTGTCTAAGGCAATTTTAAGGATGTTGACTTTAAAGTAATCAATTATTAAAGAAATCTGATAATTGACTGCATTTCAGTTGCTTAGAGGTTTATGCAAATTAATTGACTGCATATTAATGAAATGCTAATTACCTTATGGGAATTTTAATGTAAGCCAACGTACTAATATTTATTTCTCACCAGACAGCATTTCGAGTTATCTTTTTGTGGCAAAAGACTCATTGCTTACACATAACATTTAATGTTAGGGACGTCAAGTGAATGTTTTATTGGGTCATGTTGTTGAAGAAGGAGCATAATCTGCTGGTTTAGAAAAATGGACATTTGGTTCCCTGTACTGATCTGTATCAAGAGAAGATACTTGCCTAGAACTCATTCTGGGCTCCTTCAAAATCAAATGAGGGTGAGAATGTGTTCAAAGCAAAGGTTGGCCTCCCCCCACTGCACCTCCCCTGTTTGCTCCCTTTTGTAAATCTGAGCTCTATACTTCACTTGACCTGTGTATCACATGGCCAGTTTTAGTTAAACAATATGTGGAAAGCACGTGGAGATGTTTCTGGGGATGAGAAGTAAGAGTCAGGCTTTTCCTTTGTGAGCTTAATGTGATGAATAAGAAAACTTCAAATATGGGTTTGCTTGTTTGTTTTTAAATATTTTATTTATTTGACAGAGAGGGACACAGCAAGAGAGGGAACACAAGCAAGGGGAATGAGAGAGGAAAAAGCAGGCTCCCCGCCAAGCAGGGAGCCCAATGCAGGGCTTGAACCCAGGCCCCTGGGATCATGACCCGAGCTGAAGGCAGACGCTTAATGACGGAGCTTGGGATTTGGCTGGGGTGCAGCTAGGTTAGAGAGAAGAGTGAGGGGGAGGAGTAGAGGACAGTGACGAGACAGCTGCTCAGTCCCGAGTCTGAAGAATGAAAGCGTGGACTAGGATTATAGCAGTGGCAGTGGGTGATGGTCTCAAGGACATTTATCATGAGAAAGAAGGGCTGACTGTTCGATTACGCATCAAGGCTGAGGCTGGGGACATTGCAGAGATAGTATTAGTTTGCAGAGATAGTATTAGTATTAGTCTTAGCATGGCCGATGGCAGATAAGGAGGTTAAGGGAAGGCTACAGCATTATTTCTACTGTGGAAGAATGGTGTGTGTGGTGTCCTCTCTGTTGGTATTGAAAAACAATGATTTCAACTTAAATTTGCCTGCGGTCGTTTCCACTAGAATATAAAGGGTCTGCTCTCTCCTTTTTAGTGTTCTATCCTTATCTGGCCCATAGGGGGCACTCAGTGAACAAACCAGTGAGGTTGAGCTCAACTTTAAACACGTTGCTTCAGTCGGCGCTTGGAGTTTTTGACCTGGAGCTTGGGAAGAAAGGAACAATCTTCATGTACACCTTAGAAATGGCTCATATAGCAGAAAGGCCAAAGGGCATGTGGGGGTCACCAAAGGCAAGAGGATAGGGCTAGGGACCCGTTTCTGGAGAACAGGGAGAGAGAGTGGGAGGGAAGAAGATGCCTGGGCAGACAGGTAAGGGAGAAGCAGGAGAGTATTGTCCAAGGGGCTGGCTCTCACACTGAAGAGAAGATGGGCAATGGCTTTGAATTCCAGGGAGAAGCCGAGGAGTAGAAGCCGTCTACTGCGCAGGCAGTAGATGATCACTGCACAGAATTTGTTTTCTGTGATCTGTTAGTGAGTGGTGGCTTTTGGTCCTTGGCTGCCCCACAGATCACCGTCCTCATGAACAGACCTCAGGGCCAGAGCACAGGACCTCTTACCTGAAAGAACATCGGATTGGCCCTGTGGCACAGTCAGCCCAGTGGATAGCCCTGATGAGGCAAATTTCTCAGGTTGAAATATCTCTGGATTAGAACTTGAGCCCAACCATTTTCTTTTACTTACTTGGTTGAGAAAGCACTCTGTGCTTTTGTGCTTCAGGTAGGACTAAGTTACTGGGACATGCAGAGCCCAGAAACATAGCAGGGTATGTTCTATGTGTCACTACCCTTGGCGGTGACGCCAATCATTTGGTTGTCCCTTTCCTTTCAGGTGCATGCTGCTCTTGGCCCGGGCTGAGCAGCATTCCCCTCCCCACCCCCAAACATTCACTGCTCACTGAAGTAGGGTAGTACTGCAGGCCACCAGGGAATTCTAGAATCTGCCCTGGAGGTACAGGGAGGGAATGTGCAGAATTCAGGTCTTACCTGAAGGGCTATCGGAGGTTAAGCAAATTGCGAACGTCATAAGGTTGTCTTGATGTTTGAAGAGTTTTAACTCTTTATATTGGCCAATTAGGAGATATTATGTTTTTATAAATCCCTTATTTTTATATAATTGCTCTGTGCTCAGAATAGTTATTTGCAACAGATTACTGAGAAATTAGGGAGAAATGACCACCCAATTCTACAGATAAGAAGACTGAGGCATAGAGATTGGGAAATTATCATGCTGCAAGCTCCATTCTGTGCTTTGGCCTTGTCTATCAGGGATTTTCATCACTCCCCTCCATCCTCTCCCCCCTCCCATGTCCCTCTCTCACCTAAGTCCAAATTGTAAAGTCAGGCAGAGTAGAGACCATGACTGGGTTTATCCATTAAACTTTGTCTAAACTAGTGTACTTGTAGCACATGGCCATCCATTTTCACTTTGAGAGGACGTTAGTTAATTGGAGAGGTAGATTGATGAACTCATTTGTTGGAACTATTTAACTGTCTAATTTATTGAGTGACTGCTGCAGGGGCAGGTACAGTGTTATGGTGGATGTTTTCCCTAAGTTTTCTTTTATGCTTCCAACCACTCTGCAAATGTAGACCTGTGAACTCTGATTCACAATTGAGGACATTAAGACCCAGGTTAAATAATTAATACAAAATCACATAACCACTGAATGACATAACCAGGATTCTAATCCAGGACAGGTGGTCTTCAAGTCTGGTCTTCTTTTCCATTATACTGTATTACTTCTCATGGACTGAATGAACAAAGTTTAAAGTGAATAAAATAACAGAAATCTAATAATGTAGCAGCAACCAAATGATCTCTAGATAGTAATTTTAATAGCTATTTAATCTGTACCATATTTAACCCAGTATACCGTAGATACAAGGAAGGGTATTAAGCCAAAAAACTGTACCGATTGGTGAACTTGTAGTGAACAAGTCTGTATAAACAGAACCTACATCAGGAAACAGAACATTATCAGCACCTGAAAAGTTTCCTCTATCCCCTTCCTCTCCCAGCCCACTCCCAAGCTGCCCTTTATCCTGACTTCTAACACAAAAATTGGTTTCACCTGAACATTGTTTATGTGGAATCATCCAGTATGGACTCTTTCGTGTCTGGCTTCCTTTGCTCAGTACTGTATTTGTGAGACTCAGCCTTGCAGTCGCTGTCCTTTCATTCCCATTTCTGCACAGTATTCCGGTGTCCGGGTACCGCAATGTATTTATCCAGCCTTCTGATGATGGACATTTGGGTCACTTCCAACACGGAGCTATTAAGAATAGCACTACTGTGAACAGGCTTATAAAAACCTTTGTGTGTTTTCAGGAAAATGTGTCTGTCCTGCCTTCTATCCTCGCTTTAATGTGATCTTCTCCAAGATGTTTTTAGTTTGGTGCTCTAAAGCTTTGATGTTAGAAAGCTTCTAAAATCTTTTCAAGACAGAGAAAATCACCCTGTTAAAGTGAAATGCAGTTCTCCCCCCCCCCCCCCCCCCGCCTTATCCCAGTCCAGAAGAATGGAGTGCTCAAAGAGCATCCCTTTGGAATCAGACCCAAGTTCAAATTTTAGTCCTGTTCTTTAGTAGCTGTATGACCCAGTACAGCAATAACAGGGTTATTGTTACTAATTGTTATTTATTGCCAGTGACAGTGCAAATAACAGATGACATCTACCAAAAGGTCACGATTTCTAGTCACTGCCTTTGGTATACATTTCACATATATTCTTCCTAACCACCTAAGAGATAATCTGCCATTCTTTTTTTTTTTTTTTTTAAACTAGTGTGTTAACTTGCTCAAAGACAGACTTAAAGAATTTAGACCCATTCCATGTGATCTGGAATCCCGGTTCTTGAAGCTGAGCCTCCTTTGTAGGCCACAGGGAAAAATAACCACCCACCTCCTAGGGCCTCATCGAGGTTTAAATGATGGGGAGAAGCTTAGGTACACCTTCTACGGCAGATACATAGGGACTCCAAAACAGATTTCTTTCGTGGCATATCTGTGCTTTCAGTATGTACTTCTGCTAACAGTGCTGAGGGCCAGGATGAGGCAACCCTGCTCTTCTGGTGGTGGTTGTGAAAATGGGCACCTAGTTGTTTGTGGGGCTGTCGCCACCTTCTGGTTGGTCTCGCTTCAGCCAGGCCAGCTTAGCTTTGATAACCGTCTGTGCTGTCTTCCTGACGTTTCTTGCCTCCTTTCCCATGTTCTAAATATAAAATATGTGCCTTTTTTATATAAAAATACATTTTTATGGAATGAAGAAACCGATGAGAAAATGAGTTTGGTATTTTCCCAAGGGCGTCACCGTTTGGCATTTGTACAGCAGCATGTTTGCAGCCAGTTTATTGAGAGCCTGAAGCGGCGGCCGTAGTGGAGCAGGCAGAGCGGAAAAAGCAGTGCTTCTGTGCTTGTGCAGATGGCTCTGGGGGCCGCCATTTCTAAGCCTTAGTTTAACTTTGTGGCCACAGAGCTCCTCTGGGCTCTCCTCTAATGCCTTTGGTTACTGGATGGCATCACTGACCCTAATGAATCTGTAGGTTCACCTCAGGGCTAGGCAATTCAGGGATTTGTCAGTGAAATCTTTGGCTGTTGGGGAACAATTCTTGTCTTAACTCACACTCTACTCTTTCAGCTTTCTCCTCACGGCTCACTGCCCATCTGGGAATGGTGGCTGCTGAGGGCAGGCTTGACCCAGGTCTAGAGTTGGCCTGCTGGCAATCTCAAGTGATTGGGCTCTTGCAGAGTATTGTCAGAGGGTAGCTAGAATCTCTTGGAGCCAGCCTGGGAAAAACCGCTCCTAAAGAATGCTTTGGAGGGGCACCTGAGTGGCTCAGTGGGTTAAGCCTCTGTGTTCGGCTCAGATCATGATCCCCGGGTCCTGGGATCAAGCCCCGCATCAGGTTCTCTGCTCAGCAGGGAGCTTGCTTCCTCCTCTCTCTCTGCCTGCCTCTCTGCCTACTTGTGATTTCTGTCTGTCAAATAAATAAATAAAATCTTAAAAAAAAAAAAAAAAAAGAATGCTTTGAAATTACTTTTAACTTGCCAGAAGTATTTGTAGCACTTCAGAAGTTTGTTTCACTTTGATTGGTTATAGTACACCCATAACCTATAGGACACATGTATACATTGCCATATTTGAGGTATTGTTTAAACAGCTTCAATTATTAGTGCTGCTAGGTGGAATTGGATTTTAGGCAAACATTAAACTCAGCATAATCTCTAAATTTGATTTTTAAATCTCATAAGATTAGGTTTTAAATTTTATCTTTCTGATATAGAACCATGTACATGAAATATTGGTGCCCATAACAGTATGATGAGGAAACTGCAATATGATGCAAGAAATATTTGTTTTATTAGTCTTGTTGTGAGATGTTTCTGTGGGAATAGTTATTTACCTCTGAAAAGCAATCAACACAGGTTGCCTGGAATAGGCATGGAGTAGGCCTGAAATCTATCTTTGATAGGGAAAACAATGAAAAACAAGGACTCCAAATCCATGATGTTAGAATTTCTTGTCCTCTGGGATAGCGGAGTTTAATGATGACTTATGTTGATTTGCAGACATTAAAGGCAGAATTCTCATCAGGTGATCTTTTTCAGTGCATGCTGTTTGGGCTTGTGGCCTCAAAGGTTCTTCGGGCTCTTATCTAATGCCTTTGGTACCAGATTGTGTCACTGTCTGCTCCTGGCCCAAGATTGAGTTTTTACTAAGATGTATTTAGTATTAGTATATGTCTAAGATGCAATTCTGTGTTATTATTCAAATTCTTAAACTATTTTAATGCGATCCCTCCTCAGAGCAGCAAAAAAGTCCCCTTGCTGTCTGGCTATTTCTTGCTATCCCCTACACTCTGACTAAGCCATTCAGAACTCCATGTAGCACCTTAAAGGTGTGATAGACCTTTTTACACTTTTCAAAAGGTTCTTAATAATTGCAGCTTGAATGGGTCTTAGAACCATTGGATGTTATCAGTGAGAAGGGCTGTGGGTCATTTAGTTGTACTCCTATGTTTTGAAGAAATCGAGGCTTAGAGAGGCGAACTTTTTGTATGTCAGGTTTCTCAGACCTCTAAATAAACTCTGTAATGGTGTTGGTCACATAGTTCATCTAATAAGCTTTGATTTATTGAGTTCCCACAGACATGCCAGAAATTGTAGAGAGTACTGAAATCTACATTTCAACCAGTTTTTTAACATTCAGTTTAACAGAGGGGAGAATAGGGAGTTAGGGAACTTAAGCTTTATCCAAGATGTCAAGCCAGTTTTATTTCTCCTTTATCGACGTGAAACTTTAAAAAAAATTACTAGTTTATTTAATCGGGGGAATGAATATGACACAAATTGTCTTCATGTTTATTTCTGGAAGAATGTTTCATGTAGTAATAATAATACCCACATGCTAAGAACTTTTCCTGCCAGACAGTCTGTCTCGTGTGTTCTGTCAGGCTTCTGGATTACCTGATGCTCAGAGAGGAAACCCTGACCTCCCAATTCCCACTTTCAGCTTGGTACACACACTTTGTTGCTAGGACTTCGGATAGCTCAAGGGCTCCCTCTACTGGTAGCTAACCCAGGACTCTCTTTATTAATTTGAGTACTAATTATTGACCCAGTCCAGGGAGTCTGAGGAATGAGAATATAGAACAGGTAAGTTCTTTGCAGTGAAGATATGACGATTTACAGACATATTGCTGGAACAGAAGGTGGGGTTAGGTGAGTACTAGGAAAAGGGGAACAGAGAAAATTCTTCTGTTGTTGAGAAGTCAGAGAGTTCAGTCACCACTGGGAAATTAGGAAAGGTGGCGTGGAAGATTTGACATTTGTCTGGATCCGAAAGGATGAGTGAGATCTAGCTTTGTAGCAATCCAGGGATAGGGCAGGAAGAGGATAAGCATCTTGGCTGAGGGAATGGTGTTGGCAAAGGCATGCTGGCGAGGAAGGTAGGGAAATGCGAAAATCTGGGGAAGCAGTGAGTATTCATTTCAGTTTAATTGGAGGATAGGATCTATGAAATGGAAAAGTTCCCTTGGGATCAGGATGGCATTTTCCAGCCTTGGTAATGATGAGGAAGATGGTTGGCAGAGCGAAGGAAGTTGAATAAGAAGGTTATTTAGGTTCCTTACGTTGGTCATGCCTCCAGGGTGGAAAGTCACTGAGAAGTGGCCAGAATACGGATTCCAGATCCTTCAGCAGCCACTGCCACGAGTACTGGAGATTCACAGAGATTGCTCCTTGCCAGTTCATCCCCTTCATCCTAAGTGATCTTTTCCCAGGCTCCAGCATGGTCTACTTCATGAGGAGCTACATAGACTCATTTAGTCTGGTTCACAGGCAAGCGTCAGAGTTCCACTTGACTCAGGCTGAGGGCCTTCCGTGCCCCTTCTCCCAGCCCCAGTTGTGAAGAAGGGCAAACCGGTGAGAAAGAATTGAAGCAGCACAACTCCTCCTGCCCCCACCCTCCTGCTCCGGTGTCTGCCTCAGTCCAGCAGGAGACACACTACCACCTGACCGCGCTGGTCATCTGGGAGAAGATGCACTTCCCAGATACTAAATCTGAAGAGAAATCAGGAAAGAAGAGGATGAGGGGGTGGCGGCGTGGAGGGGAGTGGCTGAAGTGAGAGACACTGGAGACCATGACACAAAGGAAAGAGTCACCCAGGGTTTGAGCACTAACTGCCTTCGCCTTCTTACTGTCACCACTTAGATGTCTGTCTGGCGAGTACCTCAAATTCTGTGTGTCCCAGCAGAACTCCTGGTCTCATCTCCTGTCCAGGCAGCTCACCTCATAGCCTCCGTGCCTGGCCAACAGTGCTGACCTTCTCATTGCTCGGGCCAGGAACCTTGGAGTCAGCCTTTCCTTTCCCACCTCATACCCAGTTCTTCAGGAAATCCCAGAGGCTTTCCAGTCAAAATCTATCCTGACCGATCTGTCCCCACACCTGCGCTGCAACTATCCTGGTCTACACCATCTGTCACCCGCATCACAGCAGTAGCTCCCTGCCCAGTTCTTTCCTTGCCTGCTGCTGCTATTCTAAACTGAGTAACTAAGAGTGGTCTTCCAAAAATAGGAGTCAGATCTTGTCACTTCTCTGCTTCAAACCATGAATGGCTTTTCTACTGTCTCCAGAGTCAAGGCCAATGTCCTTACAATGGCCCCTACACTGTGGCCACAGTATCCGGGCTTGCTCAGCTGTTCCCCTTCTGTCTTCACCGATCCTTGCCACACTGGTTTTTTTGCTACTTCTCATAGCCATCAGGCACGCTCCTGCCTTGTGGCCTTTGCTCGAACTCTTCCCTCCATCTGGAGTGCTCTTCTTCCACGTATCCGCAGGGCTTACCCCCCCCCCCCCCCGTAATATTGACCTTAGGAGGCTGTAATCTGTTTTGATATGGTGTCATGGAGATTATCCATGGTTTAGAGCAGAGAAATAGATCCTTTTATGGAATCCTATAGGCTTTCTTGTCTACTGATTAACGAGAATGAAACTGCTATTGGCTTTTAAAGACAACTGGGACTGCACAGAGGTGTGTGTGGCGCATTTCACATTTCCACCAAGAAGCACATTTTTGTGTGGGGCAGCCCGTGAAGGTCAGGCTGGCTGTGATGGGATCACTGATTCGCCATGTGCAAGGTTTGTCATTCTCCATTCAGTGACGGTTGCAGGCATTCTTATTTAAAAGATCAATGCAAGTTGTGTTCAAGGAATATTTGGTGTCATTTGTTATACATGTCTTAAAGTTCTATAATTTTGAGCTTCAATTAATGCCATTTAACCTAAAATATATAGAGGAAGAATGCATCTATAGTTTTTCTATTTTAGCTGATTTATTTATTCTTTGGGTTTTTAACCTCTTTATTTTTACATTAATCTTCGAAAGACTTTGCTATAAAAATAACAGATTTGGTAGACAGAACATGGGTTTTGAGACAAGAGGACATTCATTTTAGTTTGAGGTTTACCTTACTGGTGATTATTAGAACGGAGAAGTTGTTTAAGGTTTGTTTCTCCATTTTATTATCTGCAAAGTGAAAACCCTAGTTCTTCTGCAATCAGGTTGTTGCTAGAATGAGATGTAGTCATGTACTGGCTCTGGGTAGTTGCTGGCTGCCACTTCGAGTGTCATTTCCCGTTGGACACAGAAGAGTAGACCAGTGTTTTGGGATCGTTTATGGCTCAGGAAAATATCTTTAACGGCTTTGAAAGCAAAGCTCCTGCTTGTAGCTGACTGCCACTGGACCCATTTTTTGTTTGTTTTGAAAATTTTGGTTGAAAACACATCTCTATTCTTTCCACTGTCCACCCTGCACCCCCATGCCCAGAGTCCATGGAAACACACTGTGTGTTCTCTCCTCCCTCTGTCCAGCCCCCATGTGCACACATTTACTTAGATGTTTGCTCAGTGCGTTGATGTCAGGGGCAGAAATAAAGACGGAACTTGTCTTCCGTTGAGCTTATTTCTGGAGGACATCTCCACATTTTCAGTTTAGACCAGATTTGATTGAGTTCAACATTTATTCAGCTTCTACCATGTGCCGGTCACTTTGCTGGACTTGGGGATATGAAACTGTAAAGTAGTAGGTCTAGCTCTTGGAGAGAATAGACAGAAAGCTGTGGTTACTCCGTGTTAGGATGTGTTTCGCGACAGGAATACGTGTACACCACTGCTGGGCTATGAAGGCACGGCAGTGATTATTATCTTGATGTCCTTGTGGACAGTGCTGGGTGTGAGCCCACTCACACGTGGGTCTCCCTCCCTACCTTGCCCTGTTCTGTGATCACTGTTCTTTTTAGGGACATAAAACTGGCCAGAGAATTCGTAAGCTTGTTCTCTGGACTTGGAGAGGAAAGCTCAGTGTCAGATACTCTGCCACAGTCAGGCTCTGCATCTCATTTTTGCTTTGGGAAATAGTCATCATACAGGGATAGGGAAGCATAAAATGGCATGTTAATTATCTTGAAATATTGGTCACATTGGTTTTGGGGGCAGGGGAACAGGATGAAGGTCATCTGCAAGAAAAGAGCCTAGGGGGTCTACAGCAGTTGGGTGCCAGCCAGATGGACCTGCGGGCGGTTTCCAGCACAATGCTTAGTCAGCTTGCTTCCTCCCAGCTCTGGCCCTCACTGAGTGTGTTCTTCTTTCTGATTAAATATTACATATATTCAAGATGTGCTCACTGTGCTGCATACTGCCCCTTGATAGTTAGTTATAGGGTTGATGCGCTGCTGTCCAGGTGCATCTTTGGTGGGAAGGACACCTGCACTTGAATTATATAATCAACAACTAGAATTGAGCATGGGGGAGGGGACCAGAGAGATTGTCATCTGTTTGTTTCACTTTACTGATCTGGAGTCTGGGCCCAGAAAGGCTATGGGACTCTGCTCCGGCACTGCATCGTTTTCTCCTGCTGTGCTCCAGTGACTGCCTGTCCTCCCTGCTAAAATCCTTGTGGGGTTAGGCTCTTGTTACAAGGTATCCGCCCACCCTCCTCCCTCTTTCTTCCCTCCCTGGAACTTCCTTCCTTCTTGACACTGTTCCAGGGCAGCTGGAGAAGGGGTAGGATGAAAGTCTTGCCCTCAGGAGCATGTGCTTTAGGGAGCCAGTAGCAAATAAGCAACATCAGCAGTCAAGATAAAGCAGGGAAGGGCTGGGGGTGGGATTGCAGGTGTAAGCAAGGTGGTGAGAGGTCAGACCTCTCTGAGGAGCGGACGTTTGGAGAGGGAGCTGGGGAGATGTGAGCCGGGTGCTCACGTAAGGGGAGGGAGACTCCAGTCAGAGGCTGCATGAGGAACAGTGCTGTGTGCTCCAGAAGCCTCCCGATGCTGAGGGAGGTCAGGGCGCCGCACACTGCCAGTGCGTATTCATTTGAGGGGGGCAGGGAGCTGGAAGAAGCAGTGAAGGACCTCAGTCTGGTGCCTGAGATGCTTGTAATGGGCTTAAGTTGGTCTTTAGACATGGTGGGCCGCACTGTGTGTGACCTGAAGCGCAAGGTGTGAGGAGTAGTGACCAGAGTCTGGTTATGGGACCCCTTTGCTTTAGTTATGGGCTGCCCAGAACAACAAGGCCATTCTTCTCTCTCTCGGACTCTCCCCACAAAGCTTTTCGGTGAAGTAGTGAGGTGGGCCCAGGAGGACTGCATGTCGTTGCGTGCCTCACTGTGCGAGACGTGTCCACAGAAAAGCCTATAGATGTTCTCACCTTTCCATTTCAGACGGCCCATCTGAGGATACTGAATTTAAGGACGCATATCTCATTCCAAGAAACATCATGGCTGAGCCAGACTACATAGAAGATGACAATCCTGAACTAATTAGGCCTCAGAAACTGGTCAATCCTGTCAAAACGTCCCGCAACCATCAGGATCTTCACAGAGAACTTCTCATGAATCAAAAAAGGTACAGTGGTTTCTTGAGCAAAGTCTTCCTTTGGGGACTTTGACTTAAGAGATTTTTTCTTTTCTTGACTGTATTTAAGGCTGCCTTATTCCTTCTGGTATGAGCCAGGCATCCCTCCATGAAGTCCGGTCATGCAGGCACAGCCGCCACTACCGCTCTTACGCTGTGGGCAGTAGAGCCTGTCCCCTTCTCAAGTGGACACGAATTAATGGAATTTGGTTGGAAGGGCGTCGATTAAGGATGAATGAGAGTATCTTAAGTTGAAAAGAAATACATTCTTTCTTGAATTTGTAAAAAATTTGAATTTTCCTCTTATGTTTGGGGAATTGTGGAAATCCAAGGTAAATACAGCCTGCATTTGTGAGTGGCAGGAAGAAGTCTCTATAACTACTGCAACTTAATAATAATAACAAAAGCCCTCTTTTTTTTTTAAAGTAACATTTACAATTATTACTATGATCATTTTTATTATTTTTTCGGAGGGGAGAAAACATTTACCTTTTTTAATCCTCTTTTTTTTTTTTTTATTTGATTTATTTATTTGACAGGGAGAGACAGAGACACAGCATGAGAAGAAACACAGCAGAAGGAGTGGGAGAGGGAGAAGCAGGCTTTCCGCTGAGCAGGGAGCCTGATGCAGGGCTCAATCCCAGGACCCTAGAATCAACCCAAGCCAAAGGCAGATGCTTAGTGACTAAGCCACCCAGGCACCTTACCTTTTTATCTTCTTTGTAAACTATTTGTTAGCTCCATATGTACCATAAAAACTTTTGGATGTTGGGTTGATGTAGTCTGCTTTTTAAGTGATTTTGGGCAGGGCCAGGTGACTAGGAGAGCTGAGGATACAAAGCTACTTTGATTCATTAGGACACAAAGTTATTTATATTATTTAAAGACCTAGTAAGCTTCCCTTAGAACTATCCCCAGTTCTACAGAATGATCCCCAGTTCTACAGAATGAAACTGTTGATCTGAATTGTGGGACCACAGTTTGGTCATCACCCAACTCCTTACCAAGACCATGTTAGCCCTCATTACACTGAAGGGTAAATAGACCAAGTTAAACAGTAGGTTCATGTTTTTCAAGGGAAGGCCTAATTTTAGAGGTGATGTGGAGGCAGTCCTTCTTCCCCAGTGCACCCCTGCCAGAACTCATAACTCCTGTTGAGGAATTCAGTGTGACTCCACCCTTCCTCCAGGCTAGGAATGTGCCTTCCTCCCTTCTTGTTACCAGCATGCACTAGTATACCAGTGGATTCATGCTGCTTAAATTGAATGCAAGTTTGATCCCTTCTGGGTAAGTGCTTAGCTTCTAACTGTCTTTGTCACATAAAAGAAATATAGATTTGGTATTATTGTGACCAAAGCAAAACAGGAACATGTACATTCCTAAACAGGGCCACAGAATTTGGAGGCAGTCTTGGCTGGGAAATGATGCCTGCATTTTGGTAGGAAGATCAAAAGTTTGATATAGGGATGCCTGGGTGGCTCAGTCAGTTAATAAGTATCTCCTTTGGCTCAGGTGTGATCCTAGGGTCCTGGGATCGAGTCCCACATCAGGCTCTTTCCTCAGCAGGGAGCCTGCTTCTCCCTCTGCCTGTCACTCCCCCTGCTTGTGTGCTCATTCTCTCTCGCTCTGACAAATAAATAAGATCTTAAAAAGAAGAAGAAGAAGAAGAAGTTTGATGCACTCCTAAAGAGTAGCAGTCACCACTAACTAGTTTCCTGATTGTCTTTTCATTCATGAACCTCCATTCCCTTATCTGTAAAATGGGAGTAGGGGACATCTCTGAAGGACATTCTAGCTCAAACTGGATTTTGTTATTTGTTTTCCTGTTATATCTGTGAAAAGGCTCCAAGTCCCAATAGAAGCGAAGGTAAAACCAAAATTGGGAGAACAACTGTTCTCTGAATTACAGGCTACAAAAATATATTTGGCACCCTGGGTTGTAGCTCTCTAAAACATAAAGGTTTGTATGATTGAATCTGTTGCCAGATTTTCTAGAATAGGCACTCTCTGTGAAAATGGACCCCCTTCTGTCTGATTTTCTCTGGCCCATATTTCTTTTCTTTATTTGTTACACAGTTGACTCCTTAGTTAGCCCAGCTCAAGTAATTTTAGAGAATGCTCTGTTCCCTTGAGCACTATAGTGTAGAGAGGATATCCTTTGAGGTTAGAGGAAATCATGTAAATCCACATTTGCCATTTAACTTGACCTATCTTTCTGACCTGGGACAAGTTCCCCCTTCCTGAGATATAAAGATGTCTTCATCTATAAAGTGGAAGATAAAGATATCTTTCTTCTAAAACTTAAATAATAACATATATGAATACCTACTAAAATGACTGCTGTATAATAAATGCTTATTAGTCCCATGTTCCACTTTCCATGGAGCATTGTCAGGAAATCCCCATTGCTTTTCCCTCTTTTTCCCTAAAGGGCAAAAGAAGGAAAAGGCAGGAAGAAGGAAGGTTTCAAAAAATCAAATGGATATATCTCATCCTACGTTTTCGGGTCTTTCAAGATAAGGTCTTAATTTGGTACAGTCCTGTCGTTAGAAATACACCTGGTGTGTGAAGTGAAACCTCTCCAACAGTTTTTTTCTTTTATTTGTCTTCCATTAAATATACTTGCTAGGGACTGTGGGGTTTTTATTTCTAAATTTTTGTGCCAAATGACAGGAAGTTTCACATGGATAATATGTTTGGTTAAAGGATAATTGTACTTGATTACTGGTTTGTATCGTAACAAAAGTCTGCTTGCTTTTCTACAATTTGTAAAGGGCCTTCTCTATTTTATCTTATCCAGTGATCTTTCCAGTAACCCAGTGTGTGTTATCTTCGGGTCACCCTTATTTGACATGGTAAATAAGAGAAAACTCAGAGAATAAACATAAAATGAAAGGTAGTTCATACAGGTAAGTCAAGTAGAGTAATAATATTGGTCAGAAAAAAAGAAGAGAAGAGAAAAGCGAGGGAGACAGCAGTGAGATCCACACGGCGCGAGTGTTCTGTGGAGCCCTGTACCTTTGCTCTTCAGAGACACAAATTTGGCTCAAAGCCCTGGAGCAGTTGTTTCACAGAACTTTTGAGGTTACATTTTATTATTATTTTTTTTAATTATGTTCAATTAGCCAACATATAATACATCATTAGTTTTTGACGTAGTGTTTAATGATTCGTTAGTTGCATATAACACCCAGCGCTCATCACCACATGTGCCCTTCCCCCACCCCCTGTTACTCCCCGCCCCCATCCTTCTGTAACCCTCAGTTTGGTTCCGGACTCCAGAGTCTCTCATGATTTGTCTCCCTCTCTGATTTCTTCCCATTCAGTTTTCCCTCCCTGTGCTATTTTAGAGATCATAAGATAAAAGCAGTCACTGGTTAGTTTCAGATTAAAAGTCTTTACATTTTGAGCTGGTTGCAGTCTGCCATTAGGTCTGATTATGAGGACCCTTGTGACGGTTCTTCCGTTCTGTAGGTGTTCCCAGTGACATTATTATTTTTTTTTTGGAAGGTTTTTTTTTTTTTTTTTTTTTTTTAAGATTTTATTTATTTATTTGTAAGAGAGAGAGAGTGAGAGCGAGCACAGGCAGACAGAGTGGAAGGCAGAGTCAGAGGGAGAAGCAGGCTCCCTGCGGAGCAAGGAGCCCGATGTGGGACTCGATCCCAGGACGCTGGGATCATGACCTGAGCCAAAGGCAGCTGCTTAACCAACTGAGCCACCCAGGCGTCCCCCCAGTGACATTATTTTAAGAGGCATTATTTCAAGATGAGCATTCAGGAAGTCTTAAAAATATAGGGGTATTCCTATATAACTTACAGGGATTCCGTCTTCTCTACAATGAGTACTTTTGGCCACACCTAGAGAATACCCAGTCACTTAAACACATCCCTAAAATTGGTTCTTTGGCTTGTATCCTCCAGTCAGTGGTTTCTACTTCCCTGTGTTTTTAGTCCATCTTCATCTTACGTGCTTTGCTAAACATAGAGTTCCTCAGTAGATACTTGCTGCTGTATCAGGTGGGGAAAAAACACGGGAAACTGAGTTAGAAGTCTTTGCATTTAGAATGCCTGCAGGTAGAAATGGCTCAAAGCAAAAATGTAGATAAGGCAGGCCATAGCAGAGGATTCCAAGATTAAAGGTGAAGGGCTTGAAATCCAAAACAACCCTCCCTCTCCATCCTAAATAAAAAATTGGGCCAGGAGATGTTTGGCTGTGTGGGTAGGGGAGCTGTTCTGTTAGGGTCTGAGCCAGCCCTTGCCTCTGGCTCCACATGCTCCCAGGTGAGGAGGGAATTTCCCCTTTAGGGGCTTTATGCCTCTGGGGTAGAGGTGGAGTGAGTGTAGACCCTTCCAGTCTGCCCCTGGATGTACTCAGTGGTTTATGTGAAATATAAAACACAACTTTAAAAGTTCTCTGTACATTTCATCACTGATGGTGGAAATATAAATTGTTGCAGCCTTTTTTGGAGGGCAGTTTGGCAATACCCATCAAAATATAAAATGTGTAGAAGCTTAGCCAGTGGTTCTACGTCTGTGAATCTGGCCAACAGAAATATTTACATAAGAGTGTAAGTGTACATGTATACGGAAGCTCATTGCCTCACTGTTTTTAACAGGGAACAATGGGAAACAACCTAAATGTCTGTCAGGGAAGTGGGAAAATTTGGGGACCTCTGTACTGTGAGGTCTTGGGCAGATGTTGGGAAGAATGAGGACATGATCTGCAAGGCTGTAGAAAGTATGGAAGAGCGCAGACCAGACTCTCAGTTATCTCTGGGTGTGGGAATGGGAACCATCATGGGGCCAGGGCCTCTACCTTGTACAATTCTGACCACACAGAATACAAGGTAAGTGGTGCTCCCAAGATTTGTTTAACAGGAGGAGTTTGGGTATGCTTTTACTTTTTATTTTACATGTATATATTACCTAACCCATTATTTTGTAAAGAACACATATTAATTTTTTTAAATTAATTTATTTTAGAGATGGGGGAGGGGCAAGGGAGAAGGAAAGAGAAACTTAAATGGACTCCATGCTGAGTGGGGATCCTGACATGGGACTCGATCCCACAACCCTGAGATCACAATCTGAGCCAAAGCTGAGAGTAAGATGCTAGACCTACTGCACCACTCAGGTGCCCCTAGGGCATGTATTCTAAAAAATTGTCTTGGCCTTCTGTCACATCACAGCCACAGGAAGCAGACTCAGAAATAACTGTTGGTGTTGAGCAGTTCAAAGCCACCAGGACTTGAGTACCTATCAGTCATAAAGGAATTGCAAGTACTTGTTAATTATATGTCACAATTAATTAAAGCAAATCAACTATTAACCATGCACAGAATGACACTGTAGTCTTTAGGAGATTTAGAGAGGCTCGTTTCTGTCTTTGGACACTCTCTCTGTAATCTGGTCCAGTTTTTGACTCAGAATCGTATGGGCAGTGCTTGACTTTTTCCATTCAGCACAGAAAGTGAAGTGATCTGCTGTGATAAAATATTAACTAAATTTGTATGACTTTTTGACTGCTGTAAGTGCAGAGCATTTATCAGATAAGCACCATTTTCCTGAGCCTTCTGTGACTAAGTATTTTATCTTACTGCCACCATTGTGTGAAATCTTTGACTAGAATATGAATACTGGATATTACTTAAACCCATTCATAGGCTGCAACAGAATGTCAGCTTAGTGTTCATACATCAAAGTTTGTTCAACAGCCTTTGCATAATCCGGGAGAATTTAATAACCGTTGAGGTTAATTTTGTCAGTGAAATAAAGGGAAAGGAAAATGTTTGAAATTTAAATGAATGCAGATAGCTAAATTCTTAATCCTCAAATTTAAATCCCTTAATTCTGTCTGTTGTATCATACTGAGGCATTTTAATAATCATGAAACTAAGCAGGTCTTCACTCAGATTATTTACAAACAAATTTTCCTATATTTGTTGTGAGCAAAGTACCATAAGCAGTTTTTATTGCACGTAATATTTAATTTCCAGAATCGTCTGTCCATACTTCTGTCGACATCATAAGATCTTAGTAACTGCAAAACAAACTGTAAATAAATTATAAAAGTTACACATGTCTTTTGCCTCCTTTTTTGGAATGAATTTTAGTATTTTTCTCCTTTTTTATCAAAAGTTCTGCTTTTGTATAAAATTGGGAAAGTGGAGACATGGTATGTTATTTTGACTATCCTTTATCTGTAGCGATGGAATATACTGATCTTTAGTCTGTAAACCACAACTCTGAAAAACTGGTGATTTAGATAGAAGAGATGCCAAATTTCTAAAAATTATAGTTAGATAAATGAAGAAGTGTGAAATTGAGAATTCATTCACAGATATGATAGTGTGAGCTCGAAAGAACATTGAGATGAGTGTGTTGCTGAGAGCATACACCTCGGAAATTGTTAGATTTAATGGTTACTCAGATGACTCCTAGATGCTGAGACACATTGGTTGATTGACATAGTTTAGAGAACAACCATTCAGGTAGACATTCCTGATTTACAGACTAGCAGTCACCATCAGCAGGACCAGAAGGTACATGGGAGAGTGCCTGGACCCATCTCAGTTCAGTGGATTCATCAGGGCCCCTCTTGCTGCCCAGAAAAGCCTGAGTCCCTGTTGGGTCAAGTGTGCACGTGCGTGGATGCATGCGAGTGACTACGCACACTGTCACTTAAGCCCTGTGCTGTCGGAAACTGACAGTGTTCTTCCTGTTTTGTGGTTTCATTTTTATTTTAAAGGCTGTTAGTAAATGTTAATATCAAGTTGAGATGACTTAGAGCTAGTGGAGACTTGCTACAGAGAAAGGAAAGATAGGAGAAGGTAGGCTGGCGAAGCCAGCACCTTGAAAGCCTGGATGGAGAAGTCTTGAGGAAGTGGTAGAAAACTAGAGACAAGGAGTGTCCTGCCTAACATTCCATCTAGACATTCCAAAAGATATTTCATCTAAGGAGATGCCCTTGAATTACCCCAGAGATTCTGGGTGAAGGGTTGCTAGTGAATGGTCTAAGTTTGGGTTTTGTTTCTGCCCATCTGAAGAGATGGCAGCCTTATTTCTCTGTCAGAAATGTAGACCTTCCCTGCAGCCTGATGTCCGTCCATTATCAGTAGTAAACTACACATCCAAAGTGGTCTGCAAGGAGCACTGGGAGTCTTGGGAGCAGAGATCCCCGTGGCAATGTGCCCCCGGGAGCTGACGACATCTCAGATGTACCTGCACATATTCAAGAGCTCTCTGACAAATCCGAGAATTTTGGAAGGGGAGTCCAGGGCCATTTTGCTATTTAAATTTCTGTGCTAGCCTGTCTCTGGCTACTTTCAGTACATGGGATCGGGGGCTCCATCTTGGGAAGCCTCCCCTAAAACTTCATGTGGAGGCACTTCATATTCTGGGCATCTCCATCATCACCATCTCCACCATCTCTGGCCTCTCCATCTCCGCCATCTTCTCCATCTCCATCATCATCATGAGGGATCATAAGCCCCACTGAATGAGCATGCTGTTCCAGCCTTCCCCATCCCAAACCATTCTCACTAACCTTTGCATAGGCTAGTATCTGGCACAGAGTAGGTGCTCAATAGATTTTTATTGAATGAGTGGATTATGCTTACTCTTGGAAGTTGTTCTTGCCCTTTCTTTCATGCTCATGAATTTCTGGTACTACCAGTGTTGACTAACTGGTAGTAGGCATCACAGTAATGCTAATTCAGTAGACTCGTTTTCTGTGGCTGATACCTTAAACTAAATTTCTGTTTATGAAGGATGTGTCCATTGGATTAAAACTTTGTTTTCTTCTCTTTTCTTTTTTTTAGATTAAGACTTTCTAATTTTGTTTTTTCTTTCTTTCTTTTTTTGCAGGGGTCTTGCCCCTCAAAACAAGCCAGAATTGCAGAAAGTAATGGAAAAGAGAAAACGAGATCAAGTAATAAAGCAGAAAGAAGAAGAAGCACAAAAGAAGAAATCTGACTTGGAAATAGAGCTATTAAAACGGCAACAGAAGCTGGAGCAGGTAAGAGTGATGGGGATGAAAAGTTGTTTTTTTCCTTTATTGAGATAATTCTGACATTTAGTATTGTGTAACTTTAAGACACATAGTGTGTTGACTTGGTACATTTTTACGGAGGTATGTTTAGCACTTCTGTCACATCGCAGAGCTGCATTTCTCCTGGTGCTGGGAACAGTGAAGATCTAGTTACTCAGCAAGTTGGATGTCCATAGTAGTCTTGTTGACTGTAATCACTGTTCTGTGTGTTGGGTCTCCAGGACTTCCGCATCTACCGGCTGCAAGTACATACCCTTAAACAGCATCTCTCCCACCTCCCCAGCCCCTGGGAGCCACCGTTTTACTCTCTGCTTTTATAATTTTGGGGTTTTTTTAGATTCCACGTATGAGAGAGATCATGCAGTATTTGTCTTTCTCTGTTTGACTCACCTCCAAAGTTATCTTTTCTGTTCTGAGAAATAAGGCTGTTGGAACAAGCAGAATTTGCCAGACCTATTAGATGTAAATGTTTATTGCACAAAAGGAAAATATGAGACAGAATGTCAGCAAATGGGCTAACATACATTCAAAGTAAAGACAAGGATTCTACTGAGGACTTAGAAGAGATTCAGGAGGCAAAAGCCCAAACTGGGGAATATCCCTGAACTCCTAGCAGAGTGTCGGGAGCGCAAGCAATTGAGTGAAATTCAACTTCACCGAAACTGTGCGCAGAGCCGACTGTACCCTGGTCTCAGGAGCTTGTTTGCTTAGCTTTGATTTCGGGTTCTCGTTGTCTCTGGTATTGCTGGTGGTACCAACCAGGGGATTGCTGCTCCCACACAGGATGAGCCCAGGGCCCGTGTGCAGATGAGCGTATATCCACGTAAGATGGAGACCAGGAGAGAATGTCTTCCACTGGGAAACAGAAGGTGTTAGGGACTTTGGAAAGTGAAGGAATGTTTTGGAAAGGCTCTTAGTATGTAAATAATTTTCCTATTTCTGAATTTCATTTAGCTTGAACTTGAGAAGCAGAAATTACAAGAAGAACAAGAAAATGCCCCAGAGTTTGTGAAGGTTAAAGGCAATCTCAGGAGAACAGGCCAAGAAGTGGCCCAAGTGCAGGAGTCGTAGGCCCCAGCGACGGAGACGGCGCGCCTGGGCCATCACGCGGGGAAGCTGTGAGCACGCGCCTCCTCAACACTTAATCTCAGGGCCGAAGCCCCTGGCGAGAAGCCCAGCCAGCAGAGAACTGTTACTTTAAGAAGGATTTGGTTTTGGTTTTCCTACAATCTGGGTGAATAAATGATCTGTGACCGTTGCGATTCCTATTTGCCAAACGAAGGATGTTGACCAGCACTTAAGTTGGGATAAGTGAACCTGTGTTCAAAGACTTAAACAAAAACAAAAACCCCACAACAGCAAAAAAGAAAGAGGACACTGGAATAAATTCTAGAAAGTTGCACTACTTGGTTTTTCCTTCTAATCCAAGTTTAATGGGGGCATAGAGCCTTTTTTCTTCTAAAACCTAAAGAAAATGTGTTTTGTTTTTTCCTTTAGTTTTCTGTTAGATAATTTAGATCAGATAGGACAGTATTTGACCTGTTACACCCAACATGTCTAAAGTCCCTTTTGAGACTCCAGAGCTGTCCCATTTCGTTACACTTGGACCTGTGTTATACTGAGACCCGAGAGTATTAATATTGAGCACAGCTTTTACCCTCGTTGACATTCAGATTCAGAAATAGGTTGAGAAGGTTAAAAATATGGGAAAAAAATCATAAAAATATGGGAACAAATACATATAAAAGATACAGAAAAACACATAAATGTTCATCTTGATCTTATTTTAATTCCTTTGCGTTCTCTGATACTAGAATGTTCCATGATGACATTCCAGTTTGGAGAAGGAACATCACATAAATCCACCTATTGCTTTGATAACTGTTAGAATTCTGTTTCGTTTTGTTTTGTTTCGCTTTTGAATTTCTTGCTGAGCTAGTCCTTGTATATGAAACAGTCTCCCAGTTCGTTGGAGAAGAAAAACTAGTCCATATTGCCCAACTTCAGTGTCAAAAGTAGAGGGTACAAATCTTTGAGAGCACTGTGAGGGGCGCTCCCACTGGGAGCTGGGCGAGGAGGAGTTCTTTGGATATTCTAATGTGAAACAAATGTAGGTTGGTCTCTAGGAGGCCTAGGTGGAAGGTTGGTAGCATTTGTACATTTTGAGTATCATTAAATCCAAGTTTTGAAAATTTCAGATTAAAGATCACATATTGCTTTGCCTTTTTTTTTTTTTTTTTTTTTTTCTTGTGAAGAAAGATTGTTCCACTGCCCTGTTGGCGGTGATGACTACTGTCCTGCCTCTCAGGAAGCACTGAGGTGAGGGGAGAGGTTGTCCAGCTTCCGCATGCTAGCCAGCTTGCTACTCCAAGTGAAGTCCCGGGCGAGCAGCAAAATCCTGACGCAAAATGCATTTTATTACTGCTGGTATGGGCAGGGGTATATTCTATTTGGGGTGATCTGGAGGAATTTATATGGATTGTAACATCATCGAGATGATCCAGCCAATCATTTCTATAGTGAAGAGTCATCTTAAACTTCTTTTAAAACTGGATCCCAAGCTTTTAATCCTAATAAGCATAGTAGAAATTAGCTTTCTGTGGGAATGCTTTAGTTTTCATAGCTGACAGGTTCATATTCAACCCTCTTGTGAACAAGATAAAGGTAACCATGATGACAATGTACAGCTAGTCAGAGGACATGTCGGTTACACCTGAAGCGGGTGATTTCTTGTCAGCAAGTATTAATGAAAAACATGAGATGCTTAAGATAAAATATTGCTCTCTAATAGTTTGCTTTCGGAGGATGGAGTGGTAACTGTTTTTTTTCCATCCCTCTAAGCTTTAAGAGAAGAAAGTATGCTAAATGATCATCTTCAAAGTACCTTTCTGATCACACGTTGATTGGAGTGCTTTCTTTGTGTATTTGGGCTGATGATGAGATTTGCAAAATGAAGATTCAGGACTGGCTCATAGCTTTTCACCTAACTGGATGTTGGATCTTAAGTCCTGTGCCCTTAAAGCAGTTCTGCCACTTGATAAAATTCTCAAGGGCCCTGAGCGGCCCCGTTAGCAGGACCGATTCTCTTCCTAGAACTTACCCAGAATTCATTCCTCACTGGGAAGAAGAATTACAAAAACATGTCCCTCCCAGTCTCGCTCACCAGTCTGCACACTGACGTGTGGTGAATAGTACAAAGTCTGGCCAAAAGACTTGTAAATAGTGTGAAGTGATGTCTATGACCAAACAGTGGGATGTACAGGTGAGAAGCTCTCTGAAGTTGTCAGATCAGCTAGGCTCACAAGCCTGAGTTTCAGAGCGTGCCCGTCTCTCCTCCACGCATTCATACTGGACAGTCCAAACTCCTAGGACTCGTGAACATACAAGCAGTTTTGTGCTTTGAGCCACTTTTTGACCAAAATGGCTCCATTTTTCCACTCTATGGTTTTCTTAAACTAGTTCGGTGTTTTCTAGTCTCCTGGTAGTAAAGTAGTGTTGCTTTCTAAGCTACAACAAACAGTTGACTTTATTCTTCTACTCTGAAAAATCTTGACTTGTTTGAGTGTATATAATATATATAAAGGGAGCCTTAATGGATTTGTTTTCATAATTTAATATTTTTTGTATTTGCTCTTGTACAATTGTTTTTAATGGAAAGTATTACAGAATTGAGGGTGGAATTCTTAGAACCAAAGTTATTCTTAATAAAAATCACCACATGCTTGGACCATGAAGCTGTGTTTGTCTCTTCCGTTGGAGATGGATGTCTGGCACTGAGGGTGGGGGTGCTGCATTCAGCCCAAGGGGTGGAAGGGGGTTTTAGGTCTCTCTTTGGTGACTGTCATCTTGAGAGCGCTCTCCCTCCTGCCCCAAATCAGTTATGTCCTCTGGAGCCTTTTGTCAGTCAGGCTGACAGTTCACTGTGTCGAACAAATTCATGCTAAGGGATCATGCTACTTTTTGTATAAAACTTATATTAGTAGCTGCAGTCAGCCCTTCGGATCGAAGTATTCTGAATTTTAAGTGGCTTGGTAGGACCGTGTAGGTATATGTTGGTAAGGGCTATTTATTAATGCTGTGAGCTCATACATATGACATATCTGATGTGTGACCATGAAGCTATTCTGCTTTTTCAGCTAAATTTACATTATCCTCAAAAAGTTACTTTGAGAAACACTACACTTGATGACTTTGTACTATTAGTTAAAATAGTTGGGAGATTCTGGCCTCTTTGTGCCTTTATTTTCCAGCCCCCAATCATTACTCACCTTGATGACCTAACTGCTAGTGTCTTTGGACTCTATTTTGAAAATCAGATCTACTCAGGGCAGTGTAGCTGTCCCACCTCTAAGGGTATACTGTGAGCTCTAAAGACAAGTGCAGCAGAGGGGCTCCAAAGTGATAGAGCCACTCTATGCTAGCTTGTTTCTTAGAGTAAGAGTTACAGATTTGAAAAAAGGGCAGTTAAAGTGTTTGATAACATTTGAAATGCCAAGGGCAGCCAAAAAGTATTAGAATAAAACTGGCAGGCTTACATTTACTAGTAGAATAAGAAATGGAGTGTTTTCTTTCTAAGATCTTAGGGTAAATAAAATCTTTATGAGGTAGCCTCACAATTACAATTTCTTCCTTTTTGTTTCCTCTTAAGAAGATGCAGTCTGACTATCAACTAGGGATGTTTTCAACATCTTTCCACTTGTTTCTAGATATCCTGCAAGATGGTAATTGCCAACCAGAGTCCAGTACAAAGGACACTTGGTTATTTATTGAGGGTGTGCTGATTGCTGCTTGGGTGTTGTTGCTCCCAGGCCCCTTGAGGTTGGGGAATCTATTTGTGTGTGTCAGTGTGAATATATAGTTACACATCTGCACTGATATTTATTTTTATGTTTCTAGTTATTGAAAATCATGAGTTTATATTAATACTCTCAAATCTAACCTAGTACTACCTTCTAGCTTTCCTCTTTCCGTATGTGTAGCTTCATTCTCTAGCAGTGAACGCCTCCTCCATGTACTTACTCATTTTCACACACCCCACCCCACCCCATACCTAATCTATCTCCTGCCCTCACTCAGCACCGTCCCCACTCCAGCCCTGCCTATAAGCTTTGTGGCTGAATTATCAAGGAAGGAAAGAAACAAGTTTTTCTTGGACATTTTAAGCATTGATTGTGAATTTAAACTAAATTACCTCAAGTCTCTTGAACTGCAGATTTAGTATGCCTATTTTGTACCTTTCAAAACTCAAACAATATGTGAACCATGCTGGATGTGTCAACTTGGGTTCCCTAGAGAAACAGAGCCAAGAAGAAATAAAGAGTTAGGGAAAGATATGATTGATTGGTAGGTAGGTAGATAGACTCGCGAGGAATGGGCTCACACAATTATGGAGGCTGAGAATACCACCATCTGCTGTCTGCATCCCGGAGACCAGGAGAGCCAGCCAGTGATGTGATTAATTAAGTTTGAATCTGAAGGTGTAACTCACAGTCTGAGAGCAGGTGACCCTGTTGCAGCTCGGAAGTCAGGCAAAGGGGGAGAGAGGGAGTGAAACCTCTTTGCGTCCCCTTATGTTCTGTTCTCCCAGGCCCTCCGTGTGTTGGCTGGGGGGCAGGCTGCCTACTGGGCCCACTGATCCAAACATCAGTCTCCTCTGGAAACACACTCAGGGACGCACCCAGAAATAATGTTTAATCTGGGTACCCTGTGGCCCAGGCAGGTTGACACAAAATTAGCCATCATAATTGAATACAGTGTTAACACAGTATTAAAAAGAACATACATAAACCTATTTACAAATCAACTTATGAGCTTAATGCCCTAAAATTTTTTACTTTAAGAATAGTCTCCTACTATTATGGCTATATTTATTTTCATATTGTCCTAGGGATTCAGTCATATCTTGCTCTATTTCCTGGACTTATAGTAATCTTATACCAAGCCTTAAAGAAAAGGAATTCTCCAGACTAACTGAGAGCACCAGCTAAGGACAAGGAGCCTGGCCACACAGTGTAAAGCCAATTGAACCATGAGCCACAGGCCTTGGATCAATTCATTTTATAATTCATTCATACTTACTTTGTCATAGGATTTTTAATATCTGGAATTTTTTGGAACTTGGTGTCTTTCCCAGAAATGAAGTATTTAATTTTGCGTGGCCAGGATTGCTTTATTCATCCTAACTTTATGATACATTGATCTTGTCTATTAGCATTATTGAAAATTAGAAACACCTTATCGATACCCTAAAGGATCAGTAGGATTATATTGAGGTTAATTGGTAGGATCATGTTGAGATTTTTGTCTATAAAGAATCATCAATTCTGCGTGGCGAATTCTTTGAGACATCTGGCTATTATCTTGGGCATACTGTTCTGTCCATTTAAATTTGTTACTGTGTCTCATCAGTGACCCCTTTTCTACTTGGTTATTGTATGTGACATATGACCACTAATGACGATCAGTCTTCTTTCTAGTTATACTACTTTTTTGAGTTTCCTTCATTTATTCCTTCCTGCATGGATAGCTAGAAATAAGCACTTGTCCATGCTTTATGAAAATATGTATTCTTAGAACAAAAATACTCTCATATAGAAACAATTCTTTAAGCATATCCATCCTTAGTTTGTATTAAAATTCATTTTTCTCTTTTGGGTATCATGAATCTGGCCTTTTGTAGATTTAGCTTCTTAGAATTTTTATCTCCCTTTTTTTTTTTTTGATGCTCAGAATTTTGTAACTTGGCTAGTGGAAACCCCTGAAGGTTATTCCTATGTCTTCAGAGTTTTATAAAATATTGCTTCTAACAGGAAAGTATCCTTACTCTGTTACAACGGTAAGATGTTTCAGATCAGCCTAATTTTTTTTTGCCCGACCTAAGACATATACTTGCCTTTCAAGGAGTCCTGGTTCCTCTTGATGCAGAATGGAAACGGGGACCACTGTTTGGCATGAGGGGTGCACAGGAGAGTTGTTAGTGGACAAAGTGCTCCTGCACTTTTACTAGTGATAGATCTAGGGGACATGAAGTCACCCTGGATTTTCCATTTTAACCCTTTAGGTGAGTCTTACTGAACCAGAAACCTTTCCATTACACTTAGATTTACAGACATATTTTCCTTTAAGAATTATGAAGCAGGGGGTTGAGGGGCACCTGGGTGGCTAAGTCAGTTAAGCATCTGCCTTGGGCTTAGGTCATGATCCTAGGGTCCTTGATGGAGCCTCGAGTCTGGCTCCGTGCTCCCTCTGTGCAGAGGGAGTCCGCTTCTCCATCTGCCCTTTTGCCCCTTCCCCCCACCTGCTCGTGTGCTCTCTCTCTCTCTCTTAAATAAATAAACCTAAAAAAAAAAAATCTTTTCTAAAAAAAGAATTATGAAAGGGAAGGACTTGCCTGCCTATATATCAAAACATACTTTCAAGCAGCAGTAATTTAACTGGGTGGATACTGGTCCACAGTAGACAAATAGATCAATAGAACAGAATAGAAATTTTACATTTTGAAATTTACTTTTTGATTAAGGCAGAATCTTATTTCAAATCAGTTAGGAAAAGATAAACAATCCAGTGAAAAGTTTTGGGGCCATTAGAACCAAACAAATATGTATTCCTCTTTCTAACACCATATCTTTCTAAGACTTTTCGAAGTCTTTTCTTTCTAGGTCTTTCTAAGACTGACTGCCAGTTATTAAAGTGTTCACATAAAAATAAAACTATAATTCTGGGAATAGGAGGGGCTTTCCTAAGCAAGACATTTAAGTCATTATCTAAGCAAGACTGGCAAATACAGCTAGTGAAAATGAAACATTTTTGTACAAAAAAAAATTTTAAGGGTCAAAAGGCAAGTAACTAAGATATACTACATGTACAGCAGCAAATGAATAACACATTACATACGTGTCTATTACATGTCTACATACAGAATGTCTGCAAATGTCAATCCAATAAAAAAATGAACAACTATGTAACAGGCAGTTGACAGAAGAAATGTGAATGGTTCATTAACATATGGAGAGATGCTCAGTGTCACTAGTGTCAGCAAAAGGCAATTAAAATGAGACATTTTAGCACAAATAGTCACAGAGCACAACTTAAATAGAATGATAATAGCTATTATTGGTGAGGATGTGGAAAATAGGTACCATTAAGTAGACAACTTTGGTGGGAGCGTAAATTGGTAAGCCAACTTTAAGACACACGTAACTTCACACCCTCTGGAATGAAGATAATAAAAAAGATAGGTGTTGACTAGGATACTGGTGAGAATATAACATGGTGCAGCCACTTTGGAAAAGTCTAGGAATTTTCTAGAATGTCAAACATAGATCTATCATGACTCAGCAGTTCTGCTTCTAAGTATATACACCCCAAAAACAAAGTCTTGCACACAGGTGTTTACAGCAGCATTATTTACAGTGGCCAAAATGTGGTAATGATCCAAATTACCACCAGTCAGTTGGTGGATAAGCAACTGGTTGGTGTATCCCTACAGTGGAATACTATTGAGCAAGAAAAAGGAACACAGTACTGATACATGGATAAACCTCAAAAACATTGTGCTAAGTGAAAAAAGGCAAGCACCAGGGACGACAAGGTGTATGGTTGCATTTTTATGCAATGTCCAGAACAGAAAGATGAAGTACTGTAGTGGCTGCCTAGGGCAGGGGCGGTTAGGATGGGAATGGGGAGCAACTGCAAATGGGCATAAGGTGTCTTTTGGGGGGTGATGGAAATTATTTAAAATCATGGTGATGGTGGCATATTTCCTTATACTAATAATCATATTAATAAAAATATACTAATACCTACCTACCTAAAACTTCTATGGTTTGTGAGTAATACATCAGTAAAGCTTTCTAACACACACATATCCTGCGACACACCATTACGTGTCTAGGAAATTGGCCTTTGGGAATATCCATGTGCACAAAGGTCATAGGTCAAAGATACAGCTGCAGCATTTCTCAGGAGAACTCAACTACGTAATAGTAGCTTACTAGGTTAAGTAGAACACACCCCTATTTGCTATTATAGTCTATTATATTACCTGTTATATAAGAAGCAAGCTTACAGAACAATACATAGCATAATGTCATTGACATGAAAAGAATAAAAAAGTACATATATATAGCCATATAGCTATATGAATGCTTACAAATAGGACTGGAAGTTTATTGATCATGTCAAAGTGAGAAAGGAAGGGAGTTGGGGTCAGAAATAAAAGAGGGCTGCCGTGTTTTATCTGTATATTTTTATATTTAAGAATTTTATACAATAAGAACATGTTCATGAATCACTGGAGTATAAAAGGGCATAAGAAGCAGAGGCACCTGGGTGTTGCAATCTATTAAGTGTCCAACTTTTGGTTTCGGGTCACATTGCCCATGACCTCAGGGTTGTGAGATCGAGCGCTGCTCTGGGCTCCAAGCTTAGCGCAGAGTCTGCTTGAGATTCGGTCTCCCTCTCCCTGCGCCCCTCCTGCTCGTACTCTCTCTCTCTCTCTCTCTCTCTCTCTCAGATAAATAAATAAATCTTTAAAAAAATAAAAAGGCATAAGAAGCAAAGAAACAAGTTGGAAAATATGTCTGCTTCATACAGAATTATCTCATATTTAAACGCTTTTCATTTCATGATTATTTGCATGTAGAGTGCAGGTACGGTGAGAAATCACAACAGAATGATTTCAGGGTTCCAAACTAGCAGAGGAAAAGTGAGTCCATTGTAAGAAATGGTCAAGAATCCAATTTTTTTTTAAAGATTTCATTTATTTATTTGAGAGAGAGCATGAGAGAGAAGGTCAGAGGGAGAAGCAGACTCCCCATGGAGCTGGGAGCCCGATGCAGGACTCGATCTCGGGACTCCAGGATCATGACCTGAGCTGGAGGCAGTCGTCCAACCAACTGAGCCACCCAGGTGCCCAAGAATCCAATTATTTTAAGCACACAGACTTCTAGTTGATGCCAGTCAAAGGAAAAAGGGTCCAGGGAGGGAATAAAGGGAAGCTTGGGCTCCAGAATGGCAGGGAGGAAGGTTTTAGCGCTCTGTCGGCTGTGTAATGGTGGCACAGAGACCTAGACCTGGGCTCCTCACCTTTAAATTTATGCCTTGCTGCCAGAATTTAAGGTGAAGTGGTTACAGGACTAACTACATTTTCCCCTCCTATTATTTTTATTGGCCAAGGCCAAGGTACCTGGCAGTGTGAGGAAATGCAGTTCAGTGGTGAACTTTTGGCCTGTGCACACGGGGACCTTGGGGGAAATCCCGGGGAACCAGTCCCGGTCTTCCTGGCACACGTTCTCTCTCGGATGATGGCGAAAATTGTGCTCACCTTCTTCCTTGCTTCCAGATGGGGGCTTCATCGTATTGCTAAGAATATTTTCATTTCTCCTTCTGCTCCTGGATGATGCTTAAGATTTAAGCTTGGAAAAGGAGCTAGCCAAGCACCGAGGAATGATGACTCTTGGCCTTTGATGAAGGCCTAGTAGAGGCCGGCCGAGAGTGAGAATGGGCCTCAGCTCAGAGAACATAAGTGACAGCATTCCCCGCTCTGACATCACCATTGAGGCTTGAGGTGCCCTCCCCTGGGTACCTCCCTGGTCATCTGCCGATGGCTATTCATTTGAGAGATTCCAGGAAATACCTGCCCCTGTGTCAGCCAAGTGCCAGCAGGGGAGGGAAGTAGCATGACTAAAACATGTGCTGCTAACCGACAGACCAGAATCTTACACGAGGAACTGCAAGCCAGTATCAGGCTTCAGAAGGAGACTCTCTGGAGGTAACAGCCATCCCAAGACCTTAACAAGGAGAACATTGACTGTAAACTCAAATGAGCGAAGGTGATTTTCTGGCTACTATAAATGGGCTTCAATTTGATGACTCGGTGCCTTTGTTATCTGGAGAGGGCTGTTCCTGTGTGTGCTCTTTCTTTTCATGCCCCTTTCCTTCCCGAATGATCTCCACATTTCCCAAAGATAAGCAGCCAGATCAATCAACTAAAATTACTTACCAAAACCGCTTACCAGCTACCTCGAGAGGAGCTGGTTCCAGCCCTGGAGGTGTTTGTAATCAGAGGTAAGGCATCGCATAAGACGTAATAAATAATAACGAGTACTAAACAAAACGCCACATCGACACCTATAAGATGTGAACCACAGGAGCAAATTAAGAAAAGAAAATAAACACACTAAATCCAATGGTTTCAGGGCTGTGTTAGATGGTCTCATCAACGTTCTCTGAGGGAGGCTGCGGAAATTAACAGTTCGGATAATGTTTGGAATTAAATGTGAATCTTATTTATCCTTGATCTTCCTCTCTGCTTCATAGACTCTTTCTTCCAAAACTAAGACTGGACAGTTTGAAACCCCTGTTTCTTGTCAGATCAGCAATGGGAGAGACGTTGTGTGTTGGATGGGGAGTGGCCGGGGTGGGGTGGGGGAGATGGTGATCAGCCCCCCCCACCCCATGACCATAGTGTTGTCAGGAAACATCTGTCCTTATTGATTTCCATAGACCTTCCTGGGTGCATCAGGTTAGGCTGTGGGTGAGTTGGGGTTTGCTTGTCCCCCGCCTCTTCCTGAAGTAGATGGGTACACGGGCATGAATGGGGCTCTGGCCAAGTGGGCATTTCCTCTCTGAGCTGTTGGTCCACTTTTTTTTTTTAAGATTTTATTTATTTGATAGATCACAAGTAGGCAGAGAGGCAGGCAGAGGGAGAAGGGAAAGCAGGCTCCCTGCTGAGCAGAGAGCCCGATGTGGGGCTCAATCCCAGGACCCTGAAATCATAACCTGAGCCGAAGGTAGAGGCTTAACGCACTGAGCCACCCAGGAGCCCCTTGGTCCACTTTTTATCACAGTGCTCAGTGCTGGGGATACAGTGCTGAGCAAAATCATGTTTGGTCCCTGCCTTTTTGGAGCTTAAAATCGAGTGAGGAGGTTAAGTGTTTCTCAAAGAATCACACAAACGAATAGAAATGACAGCCATGGTGAGTGTTCTGCAGCGCCCCCAGAGAAGCAGGAGCCCAGAAAGTGCGAGTGAATCCACAGGGTGCGTCATGCCAACAGAGCTCGCTGGAGACGCGGGGCCATCAGGAAGGCCACCAGCAAGGCCATCAGCAGTCTGACCGGTTCCAGTTGGAATGCAATGGTCTCCCTTGCTCTTCCACATTCTATTTTTCAGACAAGGGGATGGAATCTAGAACCAAGACTTGAATAAACTCAAATGGAAGCGAATGGTTTACCCTTATGGATACGCTCTGAGTCTTCACAAAGCAGTCTCCTCCCTTCTTTCTCTATACAACTCATTGTCCTTCCCACTCTCTTTCCTGACTCTCCCTTCAATCTGTCCTTCGTTCTTACATAGCGAGACCAAAGCGGTATCGTAACGGCTGATCGCACATTATGTAGCCAGGCGAGTACTTTTTTTTGCAAACTTGGAACCTCAAGCCTCTAATGAATCAATATTTCTTACCTAATTTTCTATAATGGCTTCTATTTCCTGCACAAGATCTGGAGGCTTCTTGCCAGCGTCACATTTAACCAAGCTGTGCTGGCTGTTTCTGTGGTGCTGTTTAATTTTCGTCCTATCTCTTCATACACGGTGGCTTTGTGCCTGTGCTATGCCTGCTTATGCTCCCCACGCCCTGTTCTGTGCCCGAGCAGTGAGAGGCTCTCCCAGGGAGCCATAGAGATGCCGGGCGAGGGAATGGTGGGGTTGAAGGGCGGTCAGCCCAGGCAATGAAACTGATGGGAATCCAAAGAAGACTCATTCTTTCCTGAGCCCACTCTGTCCTCTCCCTACTGTGTGCTCACACTTTTTTTTGAGTCGACTAACATGTGGTGAGCACCCACTGTGTGTGCCAGTCAGCATGAAGATAAAAGGGGACTAGAACAGGGTCCCCATTCTTGAGCTTATACTCTTTGGAAGACTCTGCCAGTAAACAAGCATCCCCCACACTCAAGGAGCCTCCCACATGTTGACCTTGACAAAGGTGGATGTGGAAAGTGTAGGAGCTATGAAAGTACATACATATTTTTCTATGTATGAAGCAAGTTCAAGTTCAGGTGTCACGAGGAAGCAGCATGGTCTTGTCTGTGTCCCCATATGAACACGATTATAGGCTCACACACTTTTTTTTTTTTTTTAAAGACTTATTTATTTACTTGAGAGCTCCAAAGAAGAGGGAGGGGCAGAGGGAGAGGCTGACACCCTGCTGAGCAAGGAGCCAGACCTGGGGCTCCATCTCAGGACCCTGGGATCATGACCTGAGCCAAAGGCAGAGGCTTAACCGACTTAGCCACCCAGGCAACTGAACGTTTATATAAGAGCAAAATGCCCTGAACCAAAAAGGCAGCAGCCAAGTCCTCTGTGTGTGTGTGTGTGTGTGTACACACGGGTGTGTGCCAAATGAAACCCCTTTCCATGCCCGGGGTTGGCAATAGGGATATTGGTGACATTAGGCTTCTGCAACTGGGATTAGCTCTTTTTTGTCAGAATATTTTATTTTTAAAGATTTTATTTAATTGACAGGGAGAGAGATCATAAGTAGGCAGAAAGGCTGGCAGAGAGAGAGGGGAAGCAGGCTCCCCACTAAGCGGAGAGCCTGACGCGGAGCTCAATCCCAGGACCCTGGGATCATGATCCAAGCCGCAGGCAGAGGCTTTAACCCACTGAGCCACCCAGGCACCCCTGTCAGGATATTTTAATCTTTAGCTCCTCCAGGGAGTCTGCAGTTGTTGCTTTTACCATCCTGGAAATGATGCGAGATGCTGCCACCTAGTGTGCATTAGCGGGACTTTCAAAACTTTTTAATTAGAATTGTAATTCATTAATTACATCGTCATTATTATCATCGTTTCCTCTGTTGGATTTAGAATTTTTTTTCTCAGAACCCTAATCTTCCGTTCTTGGTCCCAGGTGAACTAGTGTAAACCAAACCTCTCCTGCCCCCATTTGCTATGCCAGGTTCTCTGACTCCAGGGCTGCCTCTTCCTGTGGAGCGGTGGGCAGGTCACGGAGCCGCCTGACGATCAGTTTTCCTCATCCGGGAACTGGGCAAACCGTCCCTCGCCTGCGTTGTGAGGATCACAGCTCCACCCTGTCATTCATGCAGCCATCAATCACGTGTGTGTGTGTGTGTGTGTGTGCGCGCGCACACACTGTTTTTTCCCACTCATACCTACCTGTGATAAAGTTTAATTCATAAAGCAGGCACAGTAAGCGGTTAACAACAATAGTAACAAAATACAGTAACAAAATACAACAATTATAACAATATACTGTAACAAAAGTTATATGAATGGGGTCTCTCTCAAAATATCCTCTTGGGCCTGCTGACCCTTCTTCTTGTGGTATGTGTGATGACCAAAGGCCAGTGTGACGGCATGAAGTGAGGTGAGTGTCCTAGGCGCTGAGACATTGCCTGAGGCTATGTCAGAAGGAGGATCTGCTTTTGCACCACGTTGACCTGAGGTAACGGAAGCTGCAGAAAACGAAACCATCAGGGGCCAACTGTATGATCAGGTACCATGTGCCCATCACGGAGGCTGGGACTCCAGTCAACCTGGCTGGCTTCAGTAGGCTGTTGATGGCTTTCTGAAATAGCAGCAGCTGATCTTTACTACGTACCCCGTATTCTGCTAAGTGTTTTATCCACTAACTTTCACAGCAACCTTATTATTACCTCTTGTTCCCCTGTGGGGAAACTGAGGCAGAGAGCAGGGAACGCACATGCCTAAGGTCCCGCAGCCACTAAACAGCAGCCCTGGAAGTGAAAGCCAATTCCTCCTGCCATAGAGCCCAAGCCCTAAGCCCGGTGTCACACCGACTTGTTTCTTCCGGTTTCTGTGCCTCTGCCCATTCTCTCCATCACACGTGGAGCACGTGCCTTCCTTCTGCCTCCTACTGAAGGATCACTGACTCTCACGACTGGGCTCCTAACAGTCACACTCTGCCCCTGCTCTGCCACCCCCAGCTCCAGAGGAGGCCCGCGTGTGTCAGGCTCTGTCATGCATGATAAAGGTTGTACCTGTTTGCTTCCCTTGGCACAGTGCGAGCATCTCGAAGACAGCGTCAGCAATCCCAACTCAAGGAAGTTTTGCTGGGTTTGGAGTAAGTGAACAGCACAGGAAGATGTGTTCTATAGACTGGGAAATGCCACAGAAACGTGAGTCTGCTGATGATCTGAAAATGTCTTTATAAAATACAAATGGATTTAGAATATATAATATTCATTTGTTTCTAAGCTTTTTGATTTTAGCCCACTTTCTATACCAACAAGGGATTACTTCTACCCTTTTAACCAGGGGTTACTACTTGGGGAAATAGTCCCATTACTTCCTGAGAAAGAGATTTGAAGTGGTCCCTATACAGACTTGACACAAAAGCAAGCCTGGGGGCGCCTGGGGGGCTCAGTCGGTTAAGCGTCTGACTCTTGGTTTCAGCTCAGATCTTGATCTCAGGATCCTGAGATGGAGCCCCCACGTTAGGCTCTGCATTCAACAGAGAGTTGGCTGGAGATTCTCTCTCTCTCTCTCTCTTTCTCTGCCCCTCCCCCATGCTCTCATTCTCAAATAAAATAAATAAATAAAATCTTAAAACAAACAAACAAAAAAAAAGCGAGCCTGACCTTCCCTGCAGAACTTCAAGAAAAGTGACTTCATTGAAGTGACTCCAACTGGGGGAGAACCTTGGCAGGAAATGGAAGGGACCTGATCTTGGCTCAGGTACTTGGTTCTCTCTGGGGCTCTGCCTCTCACTAAGGCAGAATTTCATTAACCTTCTCAGCAGAACTAAGGAGTCTCATAATTATTTCTGAAGTCCCTTCCAGTCCTCAAGTTCTTAGATTCAGATCTTGGCTCTGCAGCCTCATTACTGAGAGTTTCTTAATTGATTTGGGAAATCAGTTTCCTTGCCTATAAATTAGAGCTGGTCTAACTCATTGGAAAATTGCGGGCAGTGCAGAGAAATATGAATGTGAATTGCTCGTGAAATTTAAAATCTTATAAATGCAGGGAAGAATGGAGGAGCACGGTGTTGCCAGAGATAAGTCAAAAGAAATGGCTCCCTGCAGTGGCCTGTTTTCTCTTTTTGGAAGATGAATTAGGTAAATGAAAGCTGAAATCTTTTTTCTTTGGAATGATAAACAGATAAACATAGTCTAGGACATCGGAAACTAAGTCTCTTGTTCTCTAAGAAAGAATGTCTTCCTCCCTCTGTTTTCACCTTGGAGACTCCTCTGCCCTTCCTGTGCAAACCATTCCAGACTTAAAGATGATGAAGCTCAAGGCCTTCTTCTGTCTGTGTTTTTGGATGCTAATAAAAAATGCTTTGTGTGAAATAATTTGCAAGTGGGGGAAATATTACATTAAAAGACCAAAATACTACTAAGTAATTTATGCACTTTAAAAACACTGAACAGTGATCGAAGAATTGTAAAAGTACCTAGATAGTTTCAATGGCAGGTTTCACCAGATAGTTAAGAAAAAATAATTCCAATTTTACAGAAACGATGCCTCAACACAATAAAGGAGGAAACACTTTCCAACTCAATTAACAAGACTTCCAAAATGTTGATACCAGAACAAGGGCTAGTAGGAAAATTACTGGTCAGTAATACTTGTGATCATGGATGCAAAAATTCTAACAATGTGTTGGCAGACTAACTCCAGCAATATTCAAAAGGGTAAGATGTCAGAACCAAGTTTCTTCCTTGGGGAGATGCAAGACTGGTTAAACTTTTATATTAGGTAATGTAATTTACCAAATTATCACCTGAAGGGAGAGAAATCACAATTATTTCAATGGGTAGAGAAATATATATATATATATATATATATATATATATATATATATATTAATCTGTATACCCAACCTGGGGATGAACTCACAACCCTGAGATCGAAAGTCAGGCACCCCTAGAATAGCAGAAACATTTAAAAAATTCTAAGTATTTATTGAAAAATATGGAAGAAGTTGCATCAATGGAGAAATATACTATGCTCATGTATTAGAAGGTACTCTTTCCAAACTGATTTATATTCTCAAAGCAACTCAGTAGTTTTGTATGTGTGTGTGTGTGTGCAGGCACATGTGTGTGTTTGTATAATTCAATATGCAGATTCCAAATTTATAAGAAAGTATAAAGGGCCAAGTATAACCAAGGGGAAGAGATCAGCCTAAGAAGGCTAGACCTACCAAATATCAAGACAGTATAAACTAGATAACTGCCCCTTGAACAACACAGGTTTGAACTGTGCAGTTTCACTTATATGTGGATTTTGTTCAATAAATATAGTACAGAATTGTAAATGTATTTTCTCTTCCTAATATTTTCTCTTTTTTTCCTTTTTTTTTAAATTTATTTTTTATAAACATATATTTTTATCCCAGGGGTACAGGTCTGTGAATCACCAGGTTCACACACTTCACAGCACTCACCAAAGCACATACTCTCCCCAATGTCCATAATCCCACCCCCTTCTCCCAACCCCCCTCCCCCCGGCAACCCTCAGTTTGTTTTGTGAGATTAAGAGTCACTTATGGTTTGTCTCCCTCCCAATTCCATCTTGTTTCATTGATTCTTCTTCTACCCACTTAAGCCCCCATGTTGCATCACCACTTCCTCATATCAGGGAGATCATATGATAGTTGTCTTTCTCTGCTTGACTTATTTCGCTAAGCATGATACGCTCTAGTTCCATCCATGTTGTTGCAAATGGCAAGATTTCATTTCTTTTGATGGCTGCATAGTATTCCATTGTGTATATATACCACATCTTCTTGATCCATTCATCTGTTGATGGACATCTAGGTTCTTTCCATAGTTTGGCTATTGTGGACATTGCTGCTATAAACATTCGGGTGCATGTGTCCCTTTGGATCACTACATTTGTATCTTTAGGGTAAATACCCAATAGTGCAATTGCTGGGTCATAGGGCAGTTCTATTTTCAACATTTTGAGGAACCTCCATGCTGTTTTCCAGAGTGGCTGCACCAGCTTGCATTCCCACCAACAGTGTAGGAGGGTTCCCCTTTCTCCGCATCCTCGCCAGCATCTGTCATTTCCTGACTTGTTGATTTTAGCCATTCTGACTGGTGTGAGGTGATATCTCATTGTGGTTTTGATTTGTATTTCCCTGATGCCGAGTGATATGGAGCACTTTTTCATGTGTCTGTTGGCCATCTGGATGTCTTCTTTGCAGAAATGTCTGTTCATGTCCTCTGCCCATTTCTTGATTGGATTATTTGTTCTTTGGGTGTTGAGTTTGCTAAGTTCTTTATAGATTTTGGACACTAGTCCTTTATCTGATATGTCGTTTGCAAATATCTTCTCCCATTCTGTCAGTTGTCTTTTGATTTTGTTCACTGTTTCCTTTGCTGTGCAAAAGCTTTTGATCTTGATGAAATCCCAATAGTTCATTTTTGCCCTTGCTTCCCTTGCCTTTGGCGATGTTCCTAGGAAGATGTTGCTGTGGCTGAGGTCGAAGAGGTTGCTTGCTGCCTGTGTTCTCCTCAAGGATTTTGATGGATTCCTTTCGCACATTGAGGTCCTTCATCCATTTTGAGTCTATTTTTGTGTGTGGTGTAAGGAAATGGTCCAATTTCATTTTTCTGCATGTGGCTGTCCAATTTTCCCAGCACCATTTATTGAAAAGGCTGTCTTTTTTCCACTGGACAGTCTTTCCTGCTTTGTCAAAGATTAGTTGATCATAGAGTTGAGGGTCTATTTCTGGGCTCTCTATTCTGTTCCATTGATCTATGTGTCTGTTTTTGTGCCAGTACCATGCTGTCTTGATGATGACAGCTTTGTAATAGAGCTTGAAGTCCGGAATTGTGATGCCACCAACGTTGGCTTTCTTTTTCAATATCCCTTTGGCTATTCGAGGTCTTTTCTGGTTCCATATAAATTTTAGAATTATTTGTTCCATTTCTTTGAAAAAGATGGATGGTACTTTGATAGGAATTGCATTAAATGTGTAGATTGCTTTAGGTAGCATAGACATTTTCACAATATTTATTCTTCCAATCCAGGAGCATGGAACATTTTTCCATTTCTTTGTGTCTTCCTCAATTTCTTTCATGAGTACTTTATAGTTTTCTGAGTATAGATTCTGTGTCTCTTTGGTTAGGTTTATTCCTAGGTATCTTATGGTTTTGGGTGCAATTGTAAATGGGATTGACTCCTTAATTTCTCTTTCTTCTGTCTTGTTGTTGGTGTAGAGAAATGCAACTGATTTCTGTGCATTGATTTTATATCCTGACACTTTACTGAATTCCTGTACAAGTTCTAGCAATTTTGGAGTGGAGTCTTTTGGGTTTCCACATATAGTATCATATCATCTGCGAAGAGTGATAATTTGACTTCTTCTTTGCCGATTTGGATGCCTTTAATTTCCTTTTGTTGTCTGATTGCTGAGGCTAGGACCTCTCGTACTATGTTGAATAGCAGTGGTGATAATGGACATCCCTGCTGTGTTCCTGACCTTAGCAGAAAAGCTTTCAGTTTTTCTCCATTGAGAATGATATTTGCGCTGGGTTTTTCATAGATGGCTTTTATGATATTGAGGTATGTGCCCTCTATCCCTACACTTTGAAGAGTTTTGATCAGGAAGGGATGCTGTACTTTGTCAAATGCTTTTTCAGCATCTATTGAGAGTATCATATGGTTCTTGTTCTTTCTTTTATTGATATGTTGTATCACATTGACTGATTTGCGGATGTTGAACCAACCTTGCAGCCCTGGAATAAATCCCACTTGGTCGTGGTGAATAATCCTTTTAATGTACTGTTGAATCCTATTGGCTAGTATTTTGGTGAGAATTTTCGCATCTGTGTTCATTAAGGATATTGGTCTATAGCTCTCTTTTTTGATGGGATCCTTGTCTGGTTTTGGGATCAAGGTGATGCTGGCCTCATGAAATGAGTTTGGAAGTTTTCCTTCCATTTCTATTTTTTGGAACAGTTTCAGGAGAATAGGAATTAGTTCTTCTTAAATGTTTGGTAGAATTCCCCCGGGAAGCCATCTGGCCCTGGACTTTTGTTTGTTTGGAGACTTTTAATGACTGTTTCAATCTCCTTACTGGTTATGGGTCTGCTCAGGCTTTCTATTTCTTCCTGGTTCAGTTGTGGTAGTTTATATGTTTCTAGGAATGCATCCATTTCTTCCAGATTGTCAAATTTGTTGGCATAGAGTTGCTCATAGTATGTTCTTATAATAGTTTGTATTTCTTTGGTGTTAGTTGTGATCTCTCCTCTTTCATTCATGATTTTATTTATTTGGGTCCTTTCTCTCCTAATATTTTCTTAATAGAATTTTTTTCTCTAGTTGACTTTATTAAAGTACACAGTACACAATACCTATCTTGCAAAATATAGGTTAATTGACTAATCATGTGATTGACTGATCAAGGCTTCCAGCCAACAGTAGGCTATTAATAGTAATGGGGGGGGGGAGTTATACGTTGATTTTCAACCATGCCTCTAATCCCTGCATTGTTCAAAAGTCAAATGCAATAATTAAGACTGTGTGGTATGGATGTAGAAATAAAAAAAAAAAATAGAACAAGAGAACACAATAGGATTCAAAAACCAGATCTACACAGATATTGTCATTGGTTATACAACATAGCTGATATTACAAATCTGGAGGAAGAAAGGTTGACATTTTAATAAATGTTGCTGAAACAATCATTTATCCAGGTGGGAAAAATGAAATTGGATTCTACATCATTCCATTCACAAAAATCAATTCCAGGTGGATTAAAGAACCTAAACATGAAAGCAAAAGTTGAAAGCATTTAGAAAGTAGTATTTTCAGGGCTTTGGAATAGTGATGCATTTCTTAAGACAAAAATTGTAAGGAAGTTATTAGCAAAATAATAACTGACAAGGGCTCCCATCCAGAATTGATAAGGAGATTTTATTAATTAATAAGATAAGACAAAGAACTGAACAGAGCATTGCATTAAAGTGTGAACAAATATACCATAAAAGAAGGATCACGGCCAGAAAGCATCTGAAGGACGGCCAGCCTCATTAGTGATTGTCAAATGCAAATTAAAACCATAATGTGATGCCATTACATGCACACTAGATTTGGAGTTTTAAAGGACTGACAATACCATGTTTTGGCAGGAATATGGAGCAACTAGAACTGCTGTACCCTGGAGAGTGGATGTTGCTGCAACATTTTGGAAAGCAGCCAGTATTACTTGGTAACTGCCGAGCGTGTGCTCACATGCTAGGACCTCAGCACTTCCCTGGTATGGATGGTGGATTCATTTTCTAGTGCTGTGTAACAAAAACCACCACACATACAGCACACACATCATAGCTCACAGCTCTCTAGGTCAGAAGTCTGACGAGCTGGACTGAGGTCTCTGCTTAAAGCTCTCCCAAGGCCAAAGTCAAGGTGCCAGCTGGGCTGGGCTCTTGTCTTCCAAGCTCATTCAGGTTGTTGGCAGGAGTCAGTTCCCTGTGATTGTAACACTGAGGTCCTGTTTCCTGTTTGCCGTCAGTGGTGGTGGTGGGGACCCACTCATAGGACCTGGAACCCTCTCTTTGGCCAGCAAGACCAACACTGTGTCCTTCTCCTGCTTGGCATTTCTCTGACCATGTTTCACTTTGGCCACTCTGAAGTGGAGAAACCTTCCACGATCCCTGGCATGCTGGAACATCTGTCACCTAGGCAGCCGCCGCTAACTCTTTGTCATTGCCTATGAGTCTACAAGCCTGAGGAAGCTGTTCGTATTGTTGCGACTTCAGTTAGGTCATGCACGGTGTGGGTACATGTAGGACTTAATTCGCCGTTCAGCACGTCTTCCAAAAAGAATCCATGGTGACTCAGCCTTAAAATAAGAAGTTATCGTGTCCCCAGAAACACGTGGAAACCAAGAAGCGAATATTCATTCCTGGAAGGACCACAATGCCGTATTTCCTCATAAACAACCAGCAGAGTTTTGACACCACAGGAGAGGAGGTGGGGTACCCCCAAGTGAGGAGGAGAAGCAGTGTCATGTCTTACTAGTGAGCTCTATTTGCAGAAGGATCGACTATTACATGCCAAGGAATTCAACCAAAGGCAGAATAAGTCTCTTAAAATCCCTGACTTGCTGAAGGAAACTTGAGAGGTTTACCCTCACAGGAAGGCCGTGACTTGCTGGCAAATCGACATCATGGCGCGGCTTAAAATTCATGCTGTCTTAGCGGAAATCAGATATTTTGAGTGTCAGATGTCTTGTGCAGGAGAGTACAACAGGGGTGAGGTCGGGAGGGGGTGCTGTTTTCAGTGGTGTGAGTGTGTGTGTGAGAACGTGGCACTGGAGCCCAGATATGGAGGAGCACAAGACAGCCTTGCTTCCTTGCTGCGGAGGAACATTCTTGGAAGAGCAGCTGAAATGCAGATTTACTTAAGGCTATCCTGCAGCCAGCCTCAAGATAATTTAAAGCCATCATTGGGATGGAAGCTTCACTGAAGACAGAGACTTTGTCCCCTTGTTACCGCTAAATCTTCATGCTGGCCAGGTACCTGGCACTAGCTCGGTATTTGTGAATTAAGTAAATAAACTCAATAAGGGGAAAGAAATACTACAGTGAGCAGGGGAACTATTAATAGTTGAAGTTACATTTTTTTTTTAAAGATTTTATTTATTTATTTGACAGACAGAGATCACAAGTAGGCAGAGAGGCAGGCAGAGAGAGAGGAGGAAGCAGGCTCCCCGATGAGCAGAGAGCCTGATGCAGGGCTCGATCCCAGGACCCCGGATCATGACCTGAGCCGAAGGCAGAGGCTTTAACCCACTGAGCCACCCAGGCGCCCCAGTTGAAGATACATTTATATGGTTGCTGTCGGGGCACCTGGGTGGCTCAGTAGGTTAAAGCCTCTGCCTTCGGCTTAGGTCATGGTCCCGGGGTCCTGGGATCGAGCCCCATGTCGGGCTCTCTGCTCAGCGGGGAACCTGCTTCCTCCTCTCTCTCTGCCTGCCTCTCTGCCTACTTGTGATCTCTGTCTGTCAAATAAATAAATAAATAATCTGAAGATAAATAAATAAATAAATGATTGCTGTCAATGTGGTTGGGAGGTTTAAGACTGTTGTGGTCTGAATATTTGTATCCCCCCAGATTCATACAGTAGAATCCTAATGCCCATTGTGGTGGGATTAGCAAGTGGGAGGAGGGGTTGGGGGTGGGAGGGATGGTCCCTGGGGGGAAATTGGGAAGGCGTTAACATAGAAGCAAAGGCTTTATTGGTCACCTTTCCCTCTTCTGCAAGCTTTGGGGCACATGGCTCCTTGAGGATCAAACTGTCTGGCTCGCTGTTCCCCCCACGGATATCGGGAGACTGTCAGGCAGTCAGTCTCCCAACCCCTTACTGTGCTGTGCATCTTGCAGGACCCTGGGGGTGTGGATGTACGGAACCCGTGCAGTCACAGCGGCTGTTTCTGTTTCTCCTCCTCTCAATGTCCCTTTGGCACAGTCTTGTCTCCAGGCAGCTCTGAGCTCGAGGGCTTTGCAGGACCGTGGGGGAAAGTGCTTCCCCTTCTCCACGGGACTGTTTTTCCATCAACTCTGCCCCAGCCACTGTACATGGCCCACCCCGCTCGCAAGGTTTTCAGGGGCCTGCTGAGGGTCCTCTTTGCTATTTCCCAACAGTCTTTTCCTTGCGCATTTTTATGTTCTTTGGTGATTTCGGTGGAAGTTTGAGAGAAAGGCATCTGAACGGCAACCTGAAGATGCAGGTCCCTGTTACAAAATGGCACCTTTGTAATAACAAGCTTTCTGTAATAACAAGTTCTGCTTACTTTGAGGGTCAGAACACTCACTTGGGGGTACCAAATCAGTTAGGATGTTCATTAAGAAGCAAAACCCATTCCACGTGCACCCGAATGTTTATAGCAGCAATGTCTACAATAGCCAAACTATGGAAAGAACCTAGATGTCCATCAACAGATGAATGGATAAAGAAGATGTGGTATATATATACAATGGAATACTATGCAGCCATCAAAAGAAATGAAATCTTGCCATTTGCGACGACATGGATGGAACTAGAGGGTGTTATGCTGAGCAAAATAAGTCAATCGGAGAAAGACAACTATCATATGATCTCCCTGATATGAGGAAGTGGAGATGCAACATGGGGAGTTTAGGGGCGTAGGAGAATAATAAATGAAACAAGATGGGATTGGGAGGGAGACAAACCATAAGTGACTCTTAATCTCACAAAACAAACTGAGGGTTGCTGGGGGGAGTGGGGGAGGGAGAGGGTGGTGGGGTTATGGACATTGGGGAGGGTATGTGCTATGGTGAGTGCTGCAAAGTGTATAAACTTGGAGATTCACAGACCTGTACCCCTGGGGATAAAAATACATTTTATGTTTATAAAAAAATAAAAATAAAAAATAAAGATGGAAAAAAAAAAAAAAACCAGAAGCAAAACCCATTCTTTTGAGCACACCAAGTGTGCTTCCCCAGGGCCTTTGTCTGACTCTTCCCACTGCTGGGCTAGCCTTTCTTCCAGATGCTCACAGAGCCTTCATCGTCTCCACTCCGTTCTCCACGCAGATGTCCCCTCCTCAGAGGGACAGTTCCCGAGTACCCTCACCTTCTCTCTCCTTCTTTGCTTCATTTCTCAGCACTTGTCACTCCTAGATATCATATTATGTACCCATCTGTTTGCTTTTTGCCTTTCCTCTCAATAGGTAGAAACTCCAAAAGGACAGGGACTTTGCCCATGTCTCTCCTTAGCAGCTAGAACCATGCCTGGCACGCAGACATACTCTGCTGGTGTTTGTGACTATAAGGATCTGTGATTGTGGAGAAGGGCGACCGGTCCAGCTGGGTTGGCTGAACCTCAGTCCTCACTTCCCTTTCTGTAATGTCAGATTCGCACAACAGCTTGCCTTATAGTTTCAGTCGTTTTTCATTTCTGGATTCAAAAAAATATCTTGCATTTCATTGCATAGTAATACATCGGCATCATTCTGGTTAACAAAACAGCCCTCTCTGACATTGAGTTACGGAGCCTGGAGATGTCACCATGTCAGATGTCAGATGTCACCCCGGCTGTTGGTCTGCTCGGTGTCCGTGGTGTCCCTCGGAGTGTAACCTTTTGTTTGTGAACATGTGGCTCGGCTCTGCCAGCTGGACAATCACTCAGAGATAATAAGGCAGTATAGCAGTTCCCAGTGGCTCTGTTTGGTTGGCTCCGTCCTCGGCTGACATGATTTTATTAATACCAGCAATCACTCTTTACCATTCTATTATTTTCCTGTGTGATTAATGGTAAGCCTATGGATGAAGGGAGCTTTACAATAGTAAACGATCACTTAAGTCATGCTTTGACTACCTCCAGCTGCCTGTTCAAGTGGAAACCAATTGCTCGAGGAGGAAAGTAATTGCTAGATGTAGAATTTAAGTACCGAGAAGTGTTAACATAGGAAGGAAGATTCTGAGGAGGACCGAGCATCGTGCACACGGCCGGCTGGCCTTCCAGAACTGAGGTCAGGCTGTAGCAGGGATCAGCCATCTCGTTAGCAATCTGGAGGTAGCAGAGTCCTCCAGGACAGAGACATAAGACCAGAGCAATAGTTGTTATGAGGAAGGAAGGGGGAGCCGAGGAGGCAGAGGAGGAATAGAGAAAAAATTGGTTTTGTCGGGAAATAGTAGAATATCATGATAATAGAATTTTGCTCTCTGACCTCATTGTAAGACCTTCTATCTGGAACACTTACTAAGGAGGGCAAGAGCCAGTTCCCACTTTTCCATTGACTTCTGCATTACCTCCAGAAGTCAATAAAAGTGCTTGGATATTGTCAGAATTGCCCTGGACATCTTCAGCTCTGGCAGCATTCCAGGACACAAAGAACAGCCATTGAAAGGCTTCTGATTGTGAAGTGAAGCTGGTACTGATGGACAGAAGTAATAAAGATGCTAAGGACTGTTCCCAGAATTCATCCTTTTTCCTTTAGTCATTCCGAGTCTTGGATTAAAGTTGAGAAGCCAGAGTCTGCCCTGGTTCCCAGAATGACTTTCGGCCTATGTTATCGATCTCTGATGCCAGCTGCCCTGTGGGAGCCCAATATACCTCTAGAATAAGACTAATTCAAAGGGTACATTTTTGTACATTTTGATGAAAGCCCTGTTAAAGGAGAATCCCATCTCTCATTGGAACATTCTGTAATTCCCTCTTGGTTGAGTGCCCCTGGATGGCACCAAGACCAGATGTGATGTTAAACTGGTGGGATATAATCCGGGATAATGAAAAGAATCCCACAATACAGAATTGCCTCCCGTTCAGCCTTAAAGTTGTCATCTAATGTTCTTCTGGTTTGCGCTCAGCGTTTTCAGACAGGTAACACTCTACCATTAGCACTCCAAGCTTTCCAGACCCACATTCAACATGTTGTCAACAAAGATAACTGCTGGAATCCTCCCCCACCATGTCTAGGAGTAATATCTGAGGCAAATAACACAACTGCATACATTTTAGCAAAAGGGGTATATCAGCTACAAGGGACCTTGAATAATGGTTAAAGAAAAAAAAAAGGGATGACTGTATATGGTTACAAATGTGGGCTTGGGAGTCCGAAAACATCCAAGGTCTCCTACTTGATAGTGTTATGATTACCCGGCTTCGGGAAACATCAGTTTCTTGACCTATGAAATGAGGAACCCCTGTCTTGTGGGTTCTCAGGTAAGGTTCTTAATGCCAGGCCTTGCGTATTCTAAATGTGCAATAAATCATTGCAGTGGTGTGATTACTGCTATTGTCATTAATTCCAGAGAAGAATGGGAAGAAATTTTAGCCCAAACCAAACTGACTGGAGAGCTTCTCGTGCCAGTCAAATTCCCGAAAATCGAGTTCAAGAATCCCTCAACATAATGTAACTGGGATCAAAACAAACTGGACTGTTATGTGTCCCTCCAATCCATCTGTCATTCAATCTCCAACTTTTAAATAATGAAAATCTTACCATATTACTTCCTGCCCCCTCCTCCAGTGTTCTGAAAGAAAGGTCTCTAGATGTCCCCATGGGGACCTCTGTCTTGGTCCCCCTGTAAATTCATAGTTCTCACTGGCCTTCAGGAGAGATCCTCGCTCCTAAGTGATCCTAAGTGGAGTTCTGATCAGATGGAGGCTTCCCTATGGGGTTTGCAGACACCAGGCATCCCCAGAGTGGCCCCCTCCACCTCCCTCCCTGCCTTTGTCCATTTCCGGCACTGCCGTCCATCTTTAAGGTACAACGCAGTTGTGACCTCCTCAGAATCCTTGGTTCAGACTCAGCCGTCACTGCTCCTGTTGTGCCCGATCTCTGGTCTGGTTGCATTCATTTCATGGAATAGTGGGTCGTGGCTTTCCTGTCCCCTTCCCCCACTAGATTGTGAGTTTCTGAGGGGTTCAGGCCATGTCATGCTCATCTGGGAGGCCTCTGGGCAGGCCCCAGTTCCTGATCGCAGAAGGTGCTCAGCAAGGTAGTCGAATGAGTCAACGAATGACAATCAGTATCACATCAAAGATGCGGGATGCCCTCTGGGTGCCAACATTCCTTCCCACCGTGCTCTATAGGAAAGCTGATGTCAGCGAGACCTGAGCACAGCCATGCCTTCGCCATCCAGCCTGACCAGGACTTTCACTCCCCTGGGGCCGGAGTATCCCTCCCCCTTTCCCTGGCCTGTCCAACTCCTATCCATCTTGAAGTCCTGGGTAGAAGTGCTGCATTTTTTAATACTGTTCAGTTCTGGTTGTAATGTGTCTGCTTCCCCTGATTATCTGTGGACCCCTGAGGATAGACACTTCATCTTTCGTCGCTGTGGTTTGGAGCCTGGTTGAGTGCCTGGCACATGGGATTTATTCCAAAATTTATTCCACACATTTTGTGTGTGCGTGTGTATATATAAATGAAAGATATACACTTCATGTTTCATTATTCATTTGGTACTTATTCACTCCCGGAGTTTTAGTTGCCTTTTTGTATCTCAGACTTCTCAAAATCACTTTCAATACCTGCCCCGGGCCTGAAGATTTGCTAGACCTGTAAAATAGATTTCCTATTGTTTGGTTACTCAAGGCTTTCCTTAATATTATGTGTTCACCACTTATATTCTGTCATTACTAAATTTTTCAAAGTTATCCCAGAAGTGAAAGACAAACACTAACTTTAAACTTTAAATCCAGGCTTTCTCAGAGAAGCAGTATTATGATAATCATAGATAAAGAGATAAATATATAAGTACAGAAGAGGGCTTGCTGCTGGGTGGCAGAAAAGTAGCTTAACACTAGAGGTCCCTCTCTCCATATCATCCAGTGGCCCTTGGCAGGCCAGTCCTCCGTTTCTGTGGCTTCTGGCTTGGAACAAAAAGTGAGGAGCAAAGGAAATTTGAACCAGTGAATTCTCTGTGGCATCGCAAATTCGATCTTATACATCAGGCCGGCATCGCTGAGGCTCTGGCAGAACCACAGGAAAAGTACTATTTCTGCCCCCAAATTCTAGCCCCGGTTTAATTTTATTCTATTTATATCTGGCTCTTGAATTAGCCATGGGATTTTATTCAGCTCTTTTTAGCTCATCCCCATCTGGGAGGCAATCTGGGTTTGGTTGCTGGTTTTATACTGAATTCTTAGTATATACTGGAATATCAGCAAGGAATGGTGTTCCCCTGTCCCTCCTAGCGACATGGCCAATGGCAAAGCTAGGACAGTTCAGCAAGGATGTGGAGGTCTTTCCTCAAAGGAGCATGTGGATGGGGGTGGGGGGTAGGGTACCTCACAAGCAGGAGTGCGCTCTTCCCGTGGGATTCTGGGCAAGAACAAGTTTTATAATGTTAGCAGAGGCAACGTGGAAACGGCTTAGGGATTTCCTTTTAAGGCTGGCAGGTCCTGCTTTCTAGGGTAGGGGGAGCGAGCTAGAGCTCTGAGGGAGGATAGTGACGGGCGAACGTTAGCTTTCCTTGACTGCTATTGCCTGAAAGTCAGGCTGACATGGGTTTAGATTTGTGATGTGGGGCAGGCCACCAGCGCAGCTTCCATTTTGTGGGTTCCAATATATGAATTAACTTTATCAGTCACCTCCCTTTGAGAGTATTAATCAAAATTTCTGCCATTTTGAACAATTGCTTTTTGTTGATGTTGGAGTTAGATTGGATCTCCAACTGGAGATCCGAGGTTGGGATATCAGGGTCTTGGTCCCTTAGTTGGCCTTTTTTTTTTTTTTTTTTTTTTTTTTTTTTTTTTTTTTTTTCCATCTTGCTTTTGGCATTCTGAGTGAAGGGAGATCATTTGGTTGGTCACCAGCAGCTGTACACACGCATTTAAATCTTTTGAGAGAACACAGATTCCCCGGAAGGCTATTAGATGGACTATAAGCAGGATAGTATTCAACGTTTGGAGGATGGTTGGGAGCCACGATCCCCATGACCCAAACTAACTTCAATCAAATAGATCAAAGAAGGGCCCTGTTGAAGGAGTCCCTTTTTTGTAAGCCAAGTGGCCTCTCCAGTGATCTCAATTAGCTGGCTCTCAGCTTTCCCAGAAGCGTTCATCTAAACGCAGCAAGTCATGTTGTCCACAGCACAGACACCTCTTTGCCCAGCTACAAGAGACTCAAAGGCTCTCCTCTTACCATGAGCAACCCTGGCCAGAGAAAGTAGGGATTTTTGTTGGACACCAGTGGCTGCAGCAAGAGATTCTGTGACACTTTCAAGAGTTAAGGAGAGGTTCCTCATCAGAGTCTCATGAATGCTTATTCTGAGCCAGAGTGGTAGGGTTCTGCCAAAGCAAGTGAATTTTGAATCCTGAATGCCTCCTGACAATTCCCATTTGAGCCTGGGATGCTCCCACCCATTTCCCGTCTGTTTGAACATTGAACTGCCCATCAGTGAGGGGGTGCTAGTCCTCCACAGGTAAAGAAAAGCCTAGGAGGAGCACCGTGACATTGCTAAAAGTGATGTCCCATGTGGGGGCTGTTGGAACAGCAGAGTGCATGGCGACCAGCCAGTGCTCTGAACTGGAAAGATGATAGCCCTGGAGGCAAATCAGATTGAAGAGTCTAGAAACCACAAGAGAGTATTATACCAATTTCTCTTTCTGTTGCAGAGGAAGGTTGGGAAGTTACTCAAGTTTGGAGTTTTTTAACTAGAGGCAGGATCATTGACTTGCAGGCTGAGGATTAGGGAGTCTGATTCTATACGGAGAAAGCTTAATGTGAACAAGGCAATCAAGCAGTGGAAAGCTGAGAAAAGTTTGTAACTGGGAGAACTATAGTGTCCCCAGCCTCGTGGACTGACCAGGTCATCTGGTGGGAAACCCATCAGTCAGATAGGTTTCTCCATTTCCATGAACTCCAGAAATGTGGATGATAGCATAATTTTTTCAAGTGGTAGAAAGAGAACGAATGGCCAAGCAGATACCAAGGGGAGAAGGGGTTTTGTGATGAGAAGGAAAGGGACCAGGACTCTTGTTCTAATGTCTTGGGTGGAAGCAGTCTAGTTTGTGATTTCAGTGGATTTCTGTGCCAGTAAGCTTGATTTTGAGGTCTCCAGTGTTTGAACAGGAGGTCATGTGGAGTCTTCTTCTGTTGTGAAATCTGCATTGAAGTTTCACTGTCTTGTAATTTGGCAGTGGTGTCTGCACTCGGGAGTTCCTGGTATGGTTCTCTCCGTGACTCTCACTTTTGCAAAAGCACCACAGTAAAATACTATCTATTAATGACAAAAGACTTTAAAAAGTCCAAGGTTAAACATCTGCGCAGTTCATTTGCTAAGGAAATGTTGTTATTTCAGTGGCATACAAAAATTTCGGGAAATAGTTGGATAGTGAGAGTATGACAAATTTCTAGACTTTAACCAATTTTTGGAATACCCATATTAGTAACATATATCCAAACACATGTAACCTAAGGTTTATCATCACTTCTCACTTGACAATGCTACCCACATAATTCAGCATACCAAATATGCTAAATTAGTTAAATTAGTTTAACTAATTACTTATTAGTTAAATTAGTTTAACATTTTTCTTTACAAGGTGAGAGATAAATCCTTTGAGATTTTCCAGGGATTCTCTGGGAAATCTCAAAGTTACTTTGAGGTCAAAAGACTCCATTTAGAGTTTGGTTTAGGGAACTTGTCAAAATGGCAAAAGGTTTGAACATTTGACTAAATAAAAGCACAGATAATTAGGAAATAATACTTAAACATCTATTTCGCCAAAGGGACAATGTGGGATGTTAAAGGCAAATACAGAAGGTAACATAGTGATGAACAAAACTTAGCTCCTTTAATATGAAGAAGACTAGGTTTTCTTAAATAATCGTACTTGATAAAGACAACAGGAAGTTGTCCAAGTAGATTACTCAAAAGTTAAAAAAAAAAAAAAAAAAAACTTTCACAATTTCTTATGAAGAACAGACCAATAGTCCAGGAAAACTGTTCTTTTAACAGAGAGAAAACCAAATCCTAATTTTGTTCCAGTGTACTTTTTATATTAAAACTCACTTAAGGGGTGCCTGGATGGCTCAGTGCGTTAAAGCCTTGCCTTCAGCTCAGGTCGTGATCCCAGGGTCCTGGGATGGAGTCCCACATCGGGCTCTCTGCTTGGCGGGGAGCCTGCTTTCTCCTCTCCCTCTGCCTGCCTCTCTGCCTACTTGTGATCTCTTACCTATCAAATAAATAAATAAAATCTTAAAAAAAAAAAACTCACTTAAAAAAAAAAAAAAACTTAAATAAATCCATTCTAATCTTAGCCAGTTTAACCACACCTAAAATTCCTTTCCTAAGATTTTTTTCTCATAAATACTTCATTATATTTTTTATAACCCATTCAAATTTGTCTTATCCCCCCCTTCTCATTCTGGATCAATAATTTTACTTTAGCACAAATTGGTCATACTTTTTCTTACCAAAAATACATTTACTTTCCTTTCACAACGTTGTTAACTGCATTATTTCTAGAAGATTTAATTATATACATTGATTAGAATGTTTAACCCTTGGAATAATTAAATTCCAGTGAAAATCAAGAAATGAGCACTTGCGGACTGTTAAACTACAATTCTGTGGATTGGCATATATATATAGATATAGATATAGATATAGGTAGTAATTTCTAGAAGAATATTCTTCCTTGTAGTGAATTTTTCAATGTGGCATAAAACATGTTTATGAATAGACTCACATATCTTTAGTTCCTCAGTCAAACACAGCCAAAAGTGGACAAATAGTAATTAGTGTTTCAGTATTTTATCTTATTTGAAAATGATCTAGATATTCAGTGAGTATTCATTTGACTTATTTCAGTATAACTTTAAGGTATCAATTTACCATATTTTTTAAGTAGACGTGCCATGAGTGTAATTATTTTTGAAAATTTTATAAATCTTGTATCTTATTTACATCTATTTAATTTACTTGTTCTTAGTAATTATGTTTAGATTATTCATGAGACCTTAAACAGTTAAACATTTTAAGTCATCTTTCTTGCCAACAAATTTTGTAACAGAAATAACATGAGCTTATTCGACTGTTAGTAAACCTAAGTAGAATAAAAGTTTTTTGTAGTATTGTATCTAAGATTGATAACTCTAGAGAGCTATTTTAAGGGCCTATTTAGCCAGAGCGGGCCCTACCTCTGTTGAACAACCACTTTGTTGTTTATACAGTAAAACTTAAACTGACCCTGCCCCTCCCACTCAGGGAACTTACTTAAAAACAAGTCCTGTAAACCAGTCCCAGGTAACAAAGCCCAAATACAAGGGTGGGTCAGGCCAGGTGGAGGTATTCAATCAGTGGGGGCGCATACTGTCTCCCTAGCTACCGAGGAGTATGGGCCCCACCCTTTGGGTGCCCTTTGGGCGCCATTTCTGACCAAGGTGATAGGCTGGTTCAAATATCTACTATAGGGTAAATTGTAATTCAATTGGTCACTTATGTATGACCTAGTAGGACTGTGTAGCTTTCTCTGTGTTACAATCTCATTGGCCACCTGTGCATGGCCAGGCCCAACCACATGGCCTTTACCCTTAAAAGCTAGTCTGTAAGGCAGAGAGAGGTCGCCTCTTTGAAAGAGACGGCCCTGGCAGGTCAGGTTGATTCTCGATACTTGGCTCGAAATAAAGCTTTGCTTGATCTCCACTTTGTATCAGTCTCGCTCCTTTAATCACGGACCCATTATTGGGGAACACAACACTATCAAGAGTTTTTGTTTTTGTTTCTTTTAAAATGGGCTCCACACCCATCATGGAGCCCAATGCAGGGCTTAAACTCAGGACCCTGAGATCAACACCTGAGCTAAGATCAAGAGCCAGAGGCTTGGAGCACCTGGATGGCTCAGTTGGTTAAGCTGCTGCCTTTGGCTCAGGTCATGATCGTAGGATCCTGGGATCAAGTCCCACATCAGGCTCCCTGCTCAGCAGAGAGCCTATTTCTCTCTCCCTCTGCCTGCTGCTCTACTTACTTGTGCTCCTTCTCTGTCAAATAAATAAATAAAATCTTAAAAAAAAAAAAAAAAAAGAAAAAGTCAGAGGCTTAATTGACTAACTGAGCTACCCAGGTGCCCCAAGACATGCTTGTTTTAATTAAATTAACAAAGAAACTAGCTTTTATTTACTGAAAAGTACCCCAGATCATGAAAACTTAAACAACATTTTTGTTGGTTTCTAAATTTCTGAGAGTAAACTTGATTTATATAAATGCTTAATTTCCTTTAAGCTAATCAAATAGAATTATTTATAAAATAATTTTGATGGTACTAAAGTAGAAGAAAAATTCACATTTTTTTGGGAGGATTTTATTTATTTATTTGACAAAGAGAGAGATCACAAGTTGGCAGAGAGGCAGGCAGGGGAGGCGGGGAACAGGCTCCCTGTTGAGCAAAGAGCTCAATGTGGGGTATGGGGCTCGAACCCAGGATCCCGAGATCATGACCTGAGCCGAAGGCAGAGGCTTAACCCACAGAGCCACTCAGGTGCCCCGAAAAATCACATATTTATAACACACACACGTACATATAGCATACAGACAAATAAAATACAGATCTGATAGCCTTTCTTTTAAAATTTTAGCCATTAGACAAATACAATAATGCAAAACTCACTAACTTATAAAAGAACAGTTGGATCCAAATTGTGTTTCTCACAGATGAAATAAATTAAGCTCACCTGCTCAGATGACTTCATCTTTGTGAAGATTTGTCATTTGCCTAGTTTCCAAATTGCCTTTTCCTTTTTTCTCTCTTTTTTCCTTCTCATAAGAATTACCTCCTTGAAGTTTGCATTTCAAAGAGATGGCCTTCAATTCAGAGAGAAGACTAGGTAGAGCATTTACATCTCAAAGGCACAGGGAAAGAATGCAAGTCCCTTGGACAAGGATTTTATTTCTTTTCTTTTCTTTTTTTTTTTAAGGATTTTATTTCTTAAATTCAGAATTTTACAATAACTCCAAGCCTTTATAGATGAATTGGGGAGGTTTTAGGATTGACAAAAAGGGTAAGTGGGTTTTGAATTGCTTTTTGAGCTGAATTTCTGTTCTTGTAAAGGCTCAATTTATAAGATAAGGACAATTGTTTTTTAATTTCTCAGAATTGGGACTGGCCACTTAATCCAACTACATTATCTTCAGTTTGCTTCTTCTTTTTTTTTTTTCTTTCCAGTTTGCTTCTTTTTATCTTTATTCAGGGGGAAGATCTTCAAGTAAGATGGAAATCAAAACATTCTTATGTTCTAGATTTAGAGCCCTTTGTCTTTGGGATGTTTTTCTTTCCTTCTGGGTACAGTTTCATTTGGCTTAAGGGAGGAAGACATAAAAAAAAAGTTCCTATCAGACTCTGATTATCAGCTTTCAATTTGGCCAATTTCTGACCACAGAGCTGCTTTAAAAAGTCCCTTCAAATATCTTGTCAGGTTTCACCCAAGACAAGCAGTCACTTTTCCTGGCAGAATTGAACAGCCCGGGGCGCCTGGGTGGCTCAGTGGGTTAAAGCCTCTGCCTTTGGCTCAGGTCGTGATCCCGGGATCCTGGGATCGAGCCCCGCATCGGGCTCTCTGCTCTGCAGAGAGCCTGCTTCCTCCTCTCTTTCTCTCTGCCTGCCTCTCTGCCTACTTGTGACCTCTGTCTGTCAAATAAATAAATAAAATCTTTAAAAAAAAAAAAAAAAGAATTGAACAGCCCGGGGCACCCGGGTGGCTCAGTGGGTTAAGCCTCTGCCTTCAGCTTGAGTCATGATCTTGGGGTCCTGGGATTGAGCCCCGCATCAGTGTCAGCAAGGAGCCTGCTTCCCTCCTTCTCTCTCTCTGCCTGCCTCTCTGCCTACTTGTGATCCGTCAAATATATAAATAAAATCTTAAAAAAAAAAAAAAAAGAATTGAACGGCCCCTGGATGCAATTATTCGCACAGAAGGTACAATAGATCCAGGACCACTGCCAAAGATCACCTGAAATAACCAAGACGGAGACAGTTTCCTGAGGACTGGCAGAAATGGACAGGACCCCAGCCACAACTGGAGTGCAACCCAAATTTCTGTCTGGCCATATTTTTAGAGCCCCCAGTGTGATGTTTGCAAGCCAAGTTCTTAGGACACCACTTGAGACAAATAAGAGTGCAACAGTTGTGGGTCATCTAGGTGGCTCAGCTGGTTGGGGATCTGCCTTCAGCTCAGGTGGGGATCTCCAGGTCCTAGAATCAAGTCCCACATCTGGGCTCTTGGCTCAGTGGGGCGTCTGCTTCTGCCTCTGTCTCCCCCACTGCTTGTGTTCTCTCTCTGTCTCTCAAGTGAATGAATGAATAAATGAAAAAAATTTTTTTTTTAGAAGAAGGAAAGAGTTGTCCCTGGTAGGAGAGCCGACTCTTGTGATTCTCACCCTTTGTCTGCTCACCTACAGAGTCCAAAGTGAGTGGGGTTTAAAACAGAGAATTTGTTTTAAAACAAATTCTTGTCTACCAGAATTTGACAAGGTTTTCCATTAATTTTAATTTTAGTTTCCCCTTGGCTGTTGAAGGGAATAGATGGTAGCAGTTATAGGAGAATCCTCTGGAATTTGGTCAGTATGGGAGGGGCCCATATGGGGGCCATCCATTGAGGGTAGATATGGGGTTTCTGTAAGACCACTAACTTGGCAGACTTGTAGTCACGCAATCTCTTCAGAGTAGAAAGACCAGTTCAGTTAGAGGATTTGTAGACCCAGAGTTCTCAGGTAGGTAAAAGGGTGTGAGTAGTGGGAGTCAGGTTAGTCTTATGGTCTTTTGTTTTAGGTACATTTTGCGTCTTTGATTTTTTGTTAGCTTTTTGCAATGAGTATTTCAATGATGCTATTTTGGAATTTTGAAGCCTTTTGGAGGCTTCTGCATGCCAGTTAAAATAGGTACCCCATTCTGTTTTGTTGATTTGGGAACAATTACTTTTTTACTTTTTCACAATACTTAAGGGGCCATTCCCTTCCTCCCTCCCCCTGTACAAAAGTAGTAACACCAAAAATTTTACACTCTTCCATCAAATTAAAAATGTTATCAAGGTCATGTTTCAGGTCATCAAAAATAATGTAAAGACCTAATTTAGCATTTTGCAGCTGAGAAGGAGTTTAGTCTCTATCCAACATCTCCTTTTAAAGATAGAGAAATCAAGGCCCAGGACAGTTCAATGGATTCCCTAAGTCCATACAGGCAACTAGGTTAGAAGGCTTAAAAGGTTAGCAATAAGGTTAGATTTAAGAACTGGGCTTCCTGACCCTTAGGAAATTGCTCTACACCAAGCAAAGATAACATGAGAGCTATTTGTGTGGGTTGGCTTGTAGAGTCATTGTGGAACCAAGGCTCTTTCTGCTTTATTATATTTCTACTACTTTCAGCAAAAGATGGATACATTTTTTAAGTCACTGGCCACTTTCTAATTCATTCTCTCTCTCAGTCCACTATAAAGAAATTTTTTATCTTAATTTTAAAGCATCCCTAAGCTAAGCAGGATTATTTAAGAGAACAAGTTAGGGTAATTTAAATGTGTTATTGAAGGGAAAATAAGGCAGAAAAAGCTTTTAGTGAAGAAAATGAATATGTAAAATGGTGAGGACCTGGATAATGTCAGTGTCAAAACAGAAGACAAATATGCAAATTCACTCAGCAAATGTAAAGAGAAGAGAGGCCAGAAAAGGCAGAATAGAAGTCTCACAGAATATTTTATCTCGCATCTTTGTTTGAAAAATAGCAGGAGGAAAATTGTAAGAAACTATCATGAAATGAGTCAATCTATAAAGTAGGAAACAAACAAAAAAATGAGCAGTATTTTGACTGCAACCCACTCAGAACAGCAGTTGCCACAAGACAGCTGGTGTCTGAGTATCACCACCGCCCCTTTTTAAAATGGTATAACTGACATATAATATTGTATTAATGTTAGGTATACAACCTAGTGATTCAATATTTGTATATACTGCAAACTGATCAGCACAGTAAGTCTAGTTAGCATCTGTCGCCATACATAGTTATAGCGATTTGCTTTTGTAATGACAACTTTTAAGATGTGCTCTCTTAGGAGTTTTCAAATATGCAGTGAAGTATTAGTAACTATAGTTACTATATATAGCTAGCTATATTACATCCCATCACTCACTTATTTTACAAGTGAGAAGTTTGTATTTTTTGACGCCCTCCTCCCGTTTCACCCCGATCCTGGTTTAGCAACCACTGATTCATTCTCTGTATTTATGAGCTTGTTTTTCCTTTTTTGAAAGATTCTACATATACGTGAGATTGTATGGGGCTTGTCTTTGTCTGACTTATTTCACTTAGCATAACGCCTTCAATTTCCAGTCACGTCGCAAATGGCAAAATTTCATTCTCTTTTTAAGGCTAAATAATATTCAATATATATTGAATGATATATTATTTATATATTATATAATATTCAAATTAGTGTGCATATATGCCACATTTCTTTACCCACTTATCCATCGATGGACACATAAGTTTTTTCCATGTCTTAGCTATCATAAATAACGCCGCAGTGATTATGGGAGCGCATATATCTTTTTTGACTTAGTGTTTTTGTTTTCTTTGGATAAATACCCAGACGTGAAATTGCTCATCATATGGATCATATGGTAGTTCTATTTTTAATTTGTTGAGGAACCTCCATACTGTTTTCCATGTGGCTGCACCAATTTACATTTCCACCAACAGTGCACAAGGGTTTCCTTTTCTCTATATCCCTGCCAACACTCTTTCTTGTCTTTTTGATAATATCCACTAATAAGTGTGAGGTGATATCTCACTGTGGCTTTGATTTGCATTTTCTTGATGATGAGTCATGTTGAGCAGCTTTTCAAGGGCCTACGCCCCATCCGTATGCCTTTTTCGGAATAACGTCTATTCAGATGCTCTTCCTATTTTTTAATGGGATTATCTGGGTTTTTTTATATTGAGTTGTAAGAGTTCTTTATATATTTGAATATTAACTATTGGCAGATATATGATTTGCAAATATTTTCTCCCATTCAATAGGTTTCAAGTGCACTTCTTAAATGAATGATCTTGTCTAATTGGAATATTCCCAGTAGTAGCCGTTGTAAATTTAGGTTGTCTTAGTAAGATTTTGCCATTTTTGGAGACATCTATACCTTCCAGAACTGTAGTTCTTAGACATAAAATAAGCAGTTGCGTGCAAAGGGGACACATTTAATTCTTTGAAACCTAGGAATCCCATTTCTTTAGCCAAGCTTTGCATTTCTTGGAGCCAAATTAATATGTAATGGGATGTGCCCTTGAGTTAGGGCTTTTGTGATGTTTTACAGTGTATCTCGTTGCACAGAGATCCTCTTGAGATTGATGGGTGACCTACTGTCAATCTAATCCATTTCATGAGCATGGGAGCCTTAGAGTTGGGTGGTAAGCACTCTGACAGCTTTTAAATGGTGGACTCGTGCCCACCAACTTTGCAGCTTTAGCTTGCAGACTCCCATGAACAACAGATCTATTATGTCTTTCATGAGATTTCTTTATAGTGGTAGATGTCCTAATGGGTATTAATAGTCCTGACTTAGGCCTGCTTAGTTTTTGATGTGGTCAAAAAAAGTCCAAATTTATCTTCTGTATTTATGTAGAATTTACACTGGACTTACCTCAAGGCCCAGTGAGTCTTCTGCTGGCTGCCATCTTGTTTTCTTAGACTGAAGGGTACCCATCGTTTTCCTTATTGATATAATCCTCCTGAATTTAACTAGAGTTACAATTTGTGGCTGCCTGTGCACAGTTTCTGAGATCTGTCAGAAGGCACTTACCTTATAGATAAACTTCGACACAAACCCAAATGTTGTGGTTCACAAAGTCTTAGCTGGAAAATCTGAAGCTAGAAGGATAAAGATGAGCTCAAGGGGCTCAGAATACAAAATAAACAGAGTGGAGAGAAGCTTTGGGAAATCCTGGAGAGCAGGGCAGAGAATCACAAGGGCTTTGTAGGTACCTTCACCTGGTTCTAGGAGAGGTCCTCCAGATCTTTGACAGGTGTTTCTGGGTCCCATCTTGCCACCAAAACTGTCCAATGACAAAAATAAACAATTAGTAATGAATTTGATATCCTTTATTCAAGGGAAAACAATCCATGGATGGGGGAATACAGTGTCTCATAAACAGTGAAACATGCTTCCTGAGGGATTCTGGGCAAGAACAAGTTTTATAAAGGGTTAGAGGAGGCAGCATGGAAACAGGGCATGATTGGCTAGCCAGTCCTAACTTCTATAGTTAGGTGAGCTAGCTAAAGCTGAGTCAGAGGATTGTGATTGGGTTTAGGTTTCCTTGCCAGGTGTTTCCCATAAGAACAGATTGACTTAGATTTAGGCTTGTGACATGGGTCAGGCCATTGGTGGGGGTAGTGGGGAGAGCACCTTTTTGTGGGTCCTGGTATCCAAGTTAGTATTCTTACTCATGAGGGATATGGGAATGAACTCAAGTATCACAGTCTCACAGCTCAGACTGTGCCTCTTCTAGGGCTGGCTTCACACCTCAAGGGTCAGGGCTCCTCTCAGCCATGGAGAACCTTCATTATTTAGAAGCAGCTTTAAGTGCTGTAGGGAGACTCTAGGTGGGCATGTTTTTCTTTCTACCGAGGATCAATAACTCATAAAACAAGAAATCAGTAGAGGAGTACATGGAAAGGGTAAAAACTGCTTTGAAATGAGAGACAAATTTTAACTTGTGTTACTAAGTTTAACTTGTGCTATGAAGTAATAGAAAGATGACTTTCAAGGAAATACGATAATTATGTTTCAGCTTTTTGTCACAGTGCTGACGGAGTTGTGAAGAAGAGAAGGTGAAAGGTAGAGGGTTCTCTGTAACCTCCTTGTTGGTTATAGGAGAAAAAAACCAAAAGTTGGTCACAGGTTGGAAAAAGCCAATATAGCTTTTTCAGGACTAATGTGGTATGATCTCCCAACTATAACCCTGCAGACCCCCTTCTCCATCTGTATCATGAGGAGCCTCCATCCCTTCCTCTGTAAGCACCTGCCCCTTGGCACTTTGTGTCCCCAGTGATGCATGCAAGCAGCACGGGCCACAGAGCACAGAACTGGGGAAGAAGTTAGTAGCAGCCCTGGACAGAGGCTCTGGGTGATCTGATCATGGAATTCTAGGGTCAAGAAGGGTCGGGGGTAAGTTCTGGTTATTGAGGGTGGCAGATATCCTCTCGGCCTTGTGAACTCCTGCCTCTAGCTGAAGAATGACCAGCTCAAGGCCCAGGGCTGGGGCCCTGGTTGACCAGACATAAGGGTGATCCCAAGTTCTCCATTCTTGGTTCCTTGGTTTTCTGCTTCTATGTTCAATGCTGCCTGAGCTAACTATGCCTTCAGGACCAGACAATATCCCATGACTAACCTAACCATATCCAGTGGCTAAGTTCTTAAAGTCTTTTACCAAATCCAGTGGCTTTGGACTTGGCACAAAATGTATATAGAAAGGAAATTTCATCCAGCAAATACTTGGTCAAAGCAAGCTTTCTTCTGATGAAGAGATGGAGCTGGAAGTGGTAGAAGATGATATAGCTTATCTATGCAATTCTACATCCAGGCATAACTCATTTTTTTGCACTCTGCAGATGGAGGTAGGGGCAAGGGCAGGCCACCAGAAGATGGGCCACCTTGGCAGAAACATTACTTTGAGTTACAAAGCAGTCAAAATGGAACAGATTCAGGGAAAGCTCTTTGCTTCCCCTGTAAGTGCCTAAAAACAATTTAGAGGACCCCCTCCAGGAAGAGGGCTGTCACCCAGATCACTATATTATTATATGAACCAAGTTTGGTGGACTTAAGGTTTCAGAGAGGATCCTGCAGTGTCAAAATCCTCTCTTTGTTCCATGGTTTCTGAGTGGCCCAGCAAGCATTTCGTTACCAAACATTTACTCTTTCATCTTTCCATGAATTGTATTTCCTTCCTCTGAAGTCCCAGACCCCCACCCTCTTCCCCTTCGTTCAGGATGACACATACACTTCATTTTGCCTGATTGTCTTTGGAATTCCCGTATCTGTGTGGATTCCCTCGTATGTATGCTACTAAATTTGATTTTGATTCGTAGTCCAGCTGGAAGGATCACAAAGGGGACAGGAATTCTTGCTCCCCAACATAGATACTGTTTTTTGGTTTTGAGTTTTTGTTTTTGTTTTTTTACAAGTTGAAGGTTCATGGCAGCCCTGCATTGAGCAAGTTTATTGATGCCATTTTCCAACAGCTTTTGCTCAATTTGTGTCTGTAGGTCACATTTTAATAATTCTCAGTGTTTCAAACTTTTCACTATTACATTTGTTCTGGTGGTCTGTGATTAGTGATTACTGACCACTCGCTGGAAGCTTCGATGATGGTTAATATTTTTTAACAATATTTTTAAAATTAAGGTACATATGCTGTTCTTTTAGAGACAACACTATTGCGCAATTAATAAACTACAGGATAGTGTCAACATAACTACTGTATGCAGTGGGAAACCAAAAACTCCATTGAACTCCCTTTATTGCAATACTTGGTTTGTTGCGGGGAATCTGGAACCAAACCCGTGGTATCTCCAGTGTGTGCCTGTACATCCCCAGGTCTGACCTGTTCCAAAGTAATTCTTGACTGCTTTCAGAATGGGCTACACACCCAGAGAAAGCTGAGGAATTTAGAACCATAAGGCCAAACCCCCTTTTGCCAGGAATTTACAAAGGATGGGGGTGGGGCGAGGCCACAGACATTCCCAGCACCTCACTTGCAAAGGCCATGTGTCCGATTATAGATCTGTTAGTTTGCCACCCTGGAATTCTGCTTGGGGCTTTGGCAGAGCCTCTTAGCTGGCTGTGACCTAGCCACAAACTGGGAGGAAGTTAATGTGTTTCGCATGTTATTGGCAACTCTGGGCCCTCCTCCAGGAGTGGAAGAACTCAGGAAATTCTTTTGCTGACTCCTTACTGTTTTCATTGTCCCCACAGAAACACAACTCAGGGGCCTCGGCGATGTCCAAACCAGTGAGCAGGAACACCTGTGAATCACTAATGGCTTGAAACTTTGGGGAAAGAAAGCTCAAAACCTGACAGTTGCCTTCTGGTTAATTGAGGGAGAGGCAGTGTGCAACCTTGGATCCAGAGCGACCTGCATTTTCCCAGCATCTTGTACCTTGTTTGGTTATGAACACATCCAACCTCCTGTGAGGTGCACAGATTCTGATGCAGAGTTTCAGCTGGGCGGCTATACAGCACATTTGTTTCCCCTATTCTACCGTAGTCATGATGCTAATTGATGATAGCGCATTGAGGGACCTAACAGTCATTGCGCTTTTAGAGCCTGGCAATTAACTTCTCCATTTTACTGGAGCCTGGAAGGCCGGAATCCCAAGGCAGGATTCTCCCTCACAGCTTCCCTTGCTTCTGGGCTGTGCTGTTTGTGGTTTTGGCAGGTGCTGGAAAAGCACCCCCGTACTCTCCCCTCTGTGGGATTACAGCGGAACCACAATTAAGCTTCAGTAAGAAGAGCATCAGTTTCAAAACATTACAATCTCTTTCTATATGGAATGCGTTTCTTTGGGAGATGTAGAGGATCTTCTGGGCCAGTGATTTAAAAATAAGTGTGTCTGAGAGATTGGGATATTCTGGTTATAATTGCTGTGTTGCAAATTACACCAAAAACTTAAGTAGCTTAAGGCAAAAAATATCCATTTATTGCCACCATAATGGTGTGCTAAGTGACCATAAGGAAGCACCACAGACCGGTGGCTTAAACAAAGAAATTTCTTTTTTCGAGGCTCAAAGATCAAGGTGTAGGCAGGGTTGGTTATTTCTGAGGCTCCTCTCCATGGCTCTTCAATGGCCACCTTCTCCCCCTGTCCTCGTGTCCTCCTGCGGTCTTTCCCCTTCTTGTCGGTATCCTAATCTCCTCTTCTGATTAAATAATCTCTTCTTCTTATTACCAGTAAGATTGGATTAGGGCCCACTCTAATGTCCTCCTGTTAGCTTCCTTACCTTTTAAAGGCCCTATCTCCAAATACGGGCACATTCCGAGGTACCAGGGTTTTGAGATTCAACCTGTGAATTCAGGGGGACACTCATGTATCTACCATTTGGACACAGGTCAGCAGAGACAACTCATTTGTGCTCCACAATATCTGGGGCATCAATAGGGATGA